>NC_136263.1:123447973-123645473 GCF_964187855.1 Myxine glutinosa
TGAAGGCCCTTATGGATGCTCAGAGTGAGCGATTGGAGGGCCAAATGGGGGTAATGGGGAACCGGATGGATGCTCAGGGTGAGCGATTGGAGGGCCAGATGGGGGTAATGGGGAACCGGATGGAGGCTCAGGGTGAGCAAATGGGGGTAATGAGGGACGAAGCGAGGGGAACCGGTGAGAAGTTAGACAATAATTTTGAGGGGTTAGACAACGGGATAAAAGAGGTGAAAAATGGGTTAATGGGGTTAGAAAATAGGATGGAGGACAAACTGCAGGAAATAGGGGAGCAATCCGCCCGAGAAATTAAACAAATGGGAGAGCAGATAGAGGAGGTAAAAATCGGGGTAGAAACCAAATTGGATGCTCAGAGGGATGAATTGGGACAGATGAGGGTGGCATCTACAAAAGAGATGGAGGAGATGAAAGAAGGGATACGACGAGGTGTGAGTGAGGAGGTCTCGGGGCTACACGAGGAGGTAAAGCGAGGTGAGAAGCGTATGGAGAAAGAGGTGAGAAATAATACGGCAAAGTTACAGGGGGGAATAGAAGATCTGACGGAGGAGGTGGAACAGCTGACGGAGGGACAAAAAGAACTAGTGGAGCAGGTTCAAAAGAACACTGCGGTACTAGGAGGGTTAAAGGCGACACAAAAAGAAATTAAAAACGAATTAATAGCGACACAGAGGCAATGTCAGATGGTACGTGAGGAACTGACAATGAGGGTGGACGAGGTGACAGAGATAATGGAGACGAAGGACCGAGAGGTGAGGATGCACATAGAGACGGTCACGGTAGCCTTAGAGGACGAACTTGAGGAGACGCACCGGGAAATAAAAGAGGTGAAGCAAAAATTAGAGGAAGTGGAAGAAGAGGTGAGTGAAATTAAGAAGAGACGGACGGAAACTAAGAGGGAGATAAAGGAGGAAGTAATGGAATATGTACAAGGTCGGTGCTCAACTCATAATGTGCTGCTCACTAACCAAATAAAGAGTTTGCAGGTGGCAAAAGAGGTGCGGAGACGAGGTGCCAAGGTGAGTGGCGAAATATTCGGCAATGTATATGATGTGAGGAAAGCTTCAGTCGGCTTGGGGGTTGCTATGGATCCGGGTGTTCGTGAGAGGCCGTTGGTGAAGTGTGCGACAGGTCTGGTGTGCGAAAAACGAGGTGTGCGAGAATGTCCGACCATGGGGTGTGTGAGGAAAAAGTGCACGCCGAGGAGTGAGTGTGCCGTCGAGAGTGAGTCAGTCGTAGCGCGTGTGCGAGGGAGCACATGGAAGCGCGGTGTGGCGAGTGTTACGGAGGAAGTAACGAAAGAGTGTGCGCAAGAGGATGCGCGAGAAAGGTGTGTAACGGACAGGTGCATGTGGAAAGAGTGCGCTGTCAAGAGTGAGGGAGAATGCACGCCAGTGGTTAGCGTTACAGAGGATGTAACGGGAGAGTGTGCGCAAGAGTGTGCGCGAGAAAGGTGTGTAACGGACGGGTGCATGAGGAAAGAGTGTGCTGTCGAGAGTAAGGGTGAGTGCGCTGTCAAGAATGGAGGTGAGAGTAGTGAGAGTGACAAGGAGCGTGAGTTGGTTGTGACAGGTGAGCGAGGATGTACACCTGGAATGGAAGGATGCACACCTGGAATGGTAGAGCGTGTGTGGGAATGCACACTTGAGTTGGTCGTGAGGCACGTGGTTGGGTGTGCGAATGAAAGCACACCTGTAATTGTCACAGAGGAGGTGACCGAGGAAGGGGCGCGAAGAGGTGTGTTGGTGAGGTGTGCGAGCGACGAATGTGTGCCAAGGTGTTCGGTGGTCAGGTGTGTGACCAAGGCTGGGAGTGGAATGAGTGTACCTGGGTGTGTAAGGAAAGGTACGAGGAGCATGGGAACGGCTGGATGTATGAGGTAGAAAGGGGTAGCGTATGCGTTTAAGCATGCAGGTGAAGCATCGACGGTAACCGTGTTAGAGGTTAGAACGACTTATAGCCGAATCGGGCCCTCGGTGCGCGTCGGGCAGCTTCGCGTGCCGCGAGGACCAGCGGGGATCCGAACCACGGCGGTTTCGAAAGAACCGCCGTACGCGATCCATGCTGTGCCGCGCTTGGAACGGCCGCGTCCGGGCTCCACTAGGCGGAGCGGGCAGCCCGATAGGAAGGGTCGTCATGGCGACCACTTTTTGTTGAGACGTGCCGGCAGGTCGAGATCGGGACATTGGATGGCTCCACGCCGAGGTGGTGCGTGGGATCTCGGCCCGGGTAAGCCCCCGTCCCTGCACTGAGTGCCGGACGCATCCAGCCGCCGGCACCAAAGAACCCGCGTTCATTGCTCGGCTGTACGAAGCCGAGCTTTAGAAGGGAATTGGCGCACCGAGAGGATGTAATAAGTAGACTGGTGATGAGGATAGTGTTTTGGCCCCGAAATTAGAAAAAAAGCAAAATTTGATGATGGTACAGTGATTGGCAGATGATTGGCAAAATTTTTGATTGGTTGAAATTTGGTGTGCCAAATTGATAGTAGGACCTCCCCGATGTGGTGGGATGGCAAATCCACCATCCCTCACAAGTGGGGCAAATGCGCTATAGCTTATGGGGTGTATGGCAGTGAAAACTAGCCCGGGTGGGTTAGGATATATCGTGTGTAGGGATCTAGCGAAGTTGACATTAGGTAACGTTAAGATTAGTTAGTGACTGATACCTGTAGTGGGGTCGCAGGTAGTTTAGGGTGGATGATAATGACGTGGGAGCGCAATAGTTTAAAGGGACGACTGGGAAGCGCAAGTTTCAGAGGGGAGTAGTTAGATGAGATGATGCCGTGTGTTTGAGGATTGAACAGGTGTGATTGCACAGGTGTGCAACTGAACAGGTGAATGGAGCAGTGTATGAGTGAGTGAGGATGATGGGTATTGTGATGACCAAATGGTCCAGGAAGAAAGGAGGGTGCAGGTGGCACCAGGTGTGAGGGCACAGGTGTGCAACAGCAGGTATGGACAATGGTAGTGTGGAATAAATGGAGTATTGGAATGGATGGTCGTGGAGTGAGTATGGTGGAAATTGTGGAGTGGAGTGGATGGTGCGAAGGTGTGAATGGGGGAAGAGTGGACCCCCATCACGGATACCCGGGGTGGGTAGTGTAAGTGTTAGGTGGAGGGTACAGGTAAATTGTGGTTGGATATTGGCATCTGTGGTGCGAGTGATAGAATGGTCTTTGGATGGGTGCATTAGTGTTGTGGAAATGGCTGGGCGTGTAGCCTGTTAGTGTGTGTAGTTGGTTGGGCGCTCCACCACTGTGAGGATGTCGGCCAGGTGAGGCCGCAGGTGGGCTCTGGGAGCCGGTAGTTGTTGTGGATGGGGCCCGAGGATCCGGAGGACGGACCCGGGTAGCCCAGTGCCAGAGGGCACCGAGTGGGGTGACAGAGCCAGGAGGGGCTGTCCCCAGTTGGTTGGGTTGGGGTGAGGAGCTAGGTAAGCTCGGGTGGCAACTGCAGTGGTGGAGGTGTGCAGGTGGGTAGACCTGCTGGGAGAGCTACACGTCACAGCCCAGAAATTGTGCGAAGGCACCGGGAGATGAATCGGGGGAGTGAGACCCCAAATTGAGAAGCACCACAGTTTGGTCAATGGGAATTGGTTATTAGAACCAATAGTGTAAGTGGCCAATGGATTGGCAGGGAAAGACCCCGGGTAGTGTAAAGAGTGTTAAGGTCATTTAGAGGATAGTTAGGATGAAGGATCTCCTCGCACCATCTGCATCCACTCACCTGAGGTGACAGGTACTCCGCACCATGCCATGTTTAATTATTTTTACTGTGCAAATGTTTGGATTGTGAGACGCATCATGACGTGGGTGTGACATTGGGCTTTGATGATTCCATCTCTTCCTCCTTATGAGGATTGATGACGAATTGGGTGATGGCAAATTTTGGATGGAGGGATTGTGGTGACGAATTTGGTATAGAGGAAATATGGGGAGACGTGACAGTAGCGACGGATTGGTAATGTGTAGATTTTTGTACATATGGGGTAAGGGCAAGGGTAGTGTAGGTGACAGGGGGGTGACGTACGGTAGGGACGAGCTTTCTCATTTCGCTCTCCGTACGCATTTCGCCTTGCATTGCCTTATTGATGTGTACCCTTGTGACCTTACCCCTCGCTCAATTGTCTTTCTTTTGTCTCCCACATGACCTGTGCGCCATTGGGTGCCGAGGGGAGCGTGCGTGAGTCCTCCATTGTGCGCCCGGAATTCCCAGAACCAGCTGTCTGCATCGATGCACCACATTATGGACCACAGGTCTGTGGCCGAGCACCACTTATGGACCCCATGGGTTGGGGCATGGCCCCTCTGCTGGAACCGGCCATGAGGGCCCGAAATCTTGCTGGCGGACCTTGGCCACAGGGCACCGATGCCCCACAGGTGAACCACACTAGTCGGCCCTGTGGGCCATAAATAAAATAAATAAAAATGGACACATTGGGTGCAAGTTTTAATACAAATAGGCCGCCAGTAAGCAAAGCAAAAGAATGACAACATCTGGAAGACAAATAATAATAACCAGCAGAGGGAGCCGAAGAGCAAGAGATCACCTGCAGGGTTAGGGGTTGTTGATTTATTTTTTATTCTTGAACAGTGATGACTGCACCGATTGGTGCTTGGGTGTGTATTGGTGCGTTTTTGGGTGCTTCCATGGTGCATTGATGCAGAGCAGACTGTCTCCCCCCCAGAAAGAACAATCACAGGTCCTGGGTTAGTTTTGTAAATAAAAATAGCATCATTGTAAATAATGCTTCCCACCGTCAGTGTATAGTTTGAAGACCATTCCGCAATTCGGTTAACTGTGGGCGTAAGTCTGTTAGGTCAGGGTGCAATGGAGCAGCGGGACACATTTATTTATGTTTTAAAACTGTCGCACTCAGGGTCAGGTTAAAAGTAGAGGGAACTACACCTACGTGTCACACTAAATAAAAGTTGTAGGCCCGGGCCGTGCCGAAGAGGAGGAGGGTGCAGTGTTGCGGAGATGAGGACTGTATTTTTTTGATTGTGTGCTGTATCATTATTATTATTGTTTATTCTGCGCCCCCCTACCTCCGGAGCTGTGTAAAGGTGAAAGGGCATCCCATAATTAGTCCACAAGCATACACATCAGCCAAATAATAGAATACCCCTGTTTGATAGTTATCTCTTATTCTGTGTTTTAGAGTAAGGCTGTGTCTCCCATTAATTGAAGTACTCCATTGCACCAGTGAAAGAGAATAGATCCCCTTGCATTCCAATCCCCAAAATCTCCATTTCCTTTTACATCCCCTTCCGTCATTGCCGGGCCTCGATTCACAATTACCTCCCCTCCAAAACCACCATTGAACATGTACTCGAATCGGAGAAGAAAGGCGTGCCCGCCCGTCGTCATCAAGGGCGGAGCCAGAGGGTCGCGCGACCAACCAGGGCCGAGGTGAGCACCCCGATGGGCGTGTCCAAAAAGGCCGGCGGCTTAATCGCCGGAGGCGCTATAAAAGGCGCGCACGCAAGTGAGTTGTGAGTTGGTCGTCAAGAGAGAGTCGTGAGGAGTCAGTCAGTGGAGTCGGTGGTCAGTTGGTTGCGTTGGTTGCACTTTGAGTTGAGACAAGGAGGGACGAAAAAGAGCTGGGTCATCAGAGAAAGAGCGCGTAAGGAGGAGAGAACCCGTCACGCCAGACCCCCCCACCAGCGCATCGGCTCCACCAAGCAGCTCCGACCCGTGATCCCGCGCACACGACAGGCCCGGTGGCATCAGCGGCCGTCGAGGTCCAGCCCGACGTCCCGTGCGGGATCAAGCTCCAGCCAGCTCCGTGCCGTCCCCCCCCCCCTCCAGCCACACACCTCCTTCCAGCAATCCACTCTGCAATTCCCCACGTGAGTCAGTGTCTTTGTTTGTTCTGTCCTGGGAATAAGTTAAGTCTGTATAAGCTAGTATTTTCACTGTGTCACCTGCGTCTTATGTGCTTGTAAATAAACGTGACTGCTTTCTTTTTGCTTATGTGTGTAAATAGTCAATAAATTCAGTAGTATTTCCAAACCTTTCTTTGCCTTCGTTTTCCTATTTGCATTCGTCGTTTTAGTCTTTTCCCTCATTGAGCAGCCGCGGTGCGATCCGGCCAACGTTCTGGGTGAATCGGGTGAGTCGGGGATCCTGTAACGGTCGCGGTTGGACCATCCGCTCGGCCCATCATAACATCTAAACGTAAACCGCGATCAGTAACAATATATATATATATATATATATATATATATATATATATATATATATATATATATATATATACATACAGTCACGTGAAAAAGTAAGGACACCCCATGTAAAGTTTTGACTTTTTCAACATATTTCAACATACAGCTATTTGATCTTCATTTCAACAATATTGATAGATGAAGGTGATATAATATGACAAATATCATGAAACATTTACATTTTGTAGTCCATTGTTTAATTTAAATAAACATAAATGCAAATTTCACATGTGGAAAAAGTAAGTACACCCCAACATTTTTCACTACTTCAAATACCTAAAATTAGAATCAGATGCACCAGCTCAGGAGCAAATGATTAGAACATCGTTAGAGAGGATCTTGGAGGAACGTGTCTTATTTAAACCTCAGACATTTCGTTTGGTTTGCTCTTTGTTGTTGAAGTGTTCGGCGTCACCATGCCGACATCAAAAGAGCTCTCTGAGGCCTTCAGAAAGAAGGTTATAGATGCCTACGAGTCTGGGAAGGGATTTAAAAAGATATCCAAACAATGTGAAATGAATCATTCGACTGTCCGGAAGATCATCTACAAGTGGAGAAGATTCCAAACAACTGCCAACTTGTTCAGGCTAGAGTCCCTGTATAAAGAGAGTTGCGCCATGCGCTGACCCGAGATTTCTGGTCACGTGATTTCGTGGCGCCATTTTGTGTCTAACTTCACCGTGCGTGAACGTCAGCTTGGTACGGGAATGTTGTTTATTGCCAAACAAAATGACTGGTTGTTCTGCTTTTGGTTGTTCAAACCAATCTGGGAAATATAAGATGTATAGATTTCTAAGTGATAAAGTCAGAAGACAAATTTGGGAAGCGAAAGTCAGACGAAAGAGCTGGAAAGCGATCGACTCCTCGAGACTCTGCCAGGTAGGCCCACGCCGCTTGATGATCGATGTTCAAAAGCAATTCTATCTGCTCGGTTTTTTTTTGGTTGTCTGTCCGTTGAAAACCCTTTTAAAGGGAAGTGATTTGTGTTTGTTTATAATCTTCAAGGAGCTGACCAAAAATGCATTTCCGTGGGAAGAACCCTGCTCAATTTTTTTCGGGTAGTCCTAGCGGACCGCATATTGTCATTGATTGATGAAATGTCCCGGTACAGTGACATTGCCTGATCTGCGGTTGGGTAGTCTGCGGGCAATGTCACTGTACTTTTTCAGAGGGAATTAATTTTGATTTTATAGGGGTGGGAAACCCATGGTCCGTTTTGTTTTCAGTTGTCTGTCCGTCCATTCAAAACTTATTCCGAGGCAAGTTATTTTTTTGGTTTAAAATCTTTAGCCTAATCGGCCTGCATAAAAGCAATTTTAGGGGGGGACCTGCTCAATTTTTTTGCGGGTTGTGCAGCCATCCCATCCATACGTCCAAAATTTGACGAGTTATTGTTTGCTTTGTACAGTGCTCATGCGTCTTGTGAGGGTGGATGCTCACTTGTGAGGAGTGAACGGAGTAGTGATGAGTCTCACTTGTGAGGAGTGAACGGAGTAGTGATGAGTTTCACTTGTGAGGAGTGAACGTAGTGGGATGAAGTGTTGGTCTGGTCAGAGTGTTGTATTACGGGCAGAGTTTTCTTACGGTCTGAATGTATGAATCATGTTCTGTACTGAATGTATGAACCAAGTTTTGTACTGAATGTTTGCTGTGTTGGGGTGTTGGCCTCATCGTGTTCCTGGTGAAATTAAACAAGTTATGGTGAATACGACGTCTTATCTGTGCTTTTCCATATCTGTTCGACTCGACGAACCGTGAACACTGCAGGTATTTTTAAAAGTTTTTTCTCTGTTTAATTACGGCTTGGCGCAGTCGAAAATTAAGTGTTAATTAAGTCGCCAGCTATGAAACATATTAATCGATCAGGCAATATCCATCAGAGTTCTGGGCAAGGGTGTAGTAATAAATGAACGTTTCAATCTTACTAGATGCCGATGACGTTTTCCTTATGTCAGAGACAGAAGCTGACTTGCAGCTTGTTAAATCATTACAATGGAAATTGAATATAAATGTCGATAAAACTAAAGTTGTACACTATAGAAATATGGCAATACCACGTACAGAATTTGTTTTAAGTGTGTTAGACTATATGTCGGCGGGAAGTCCTACACCGGAATTGCTCTCGGCACCCTTTAAAAAATATTGGATATGCCCACACTCCTTTCTAAAAGTTATTAAAATTCAGAGAACGACAGCATTGGTTTGTCTTACTTATAATGTTAGCTCTTATATGCAGTGTTGGCTTGTAATATGCATTGCCATACCACTTTTAATATCACCACACAGCTCTTTTTCACGGCAATAGCTGAGTTTTTGACAAAACAAATATCACCTGTATGTAATAATAAGACTAAATATGTGTAGTAATTTTTTTTTTAGCAGGTTTAGAATATATCACCCCATATCGCGAATGTACATGTATATCTAATCCGACACACTTAGACACAAAATGGCGTCCAAATTTGAGTTGACACAACTCTCTATATACAGGGACTCTAGTTCAGGCCAGGCCGCCCCAGCAAGTTCAGCCCGAAAGCAGACCGCAAGATGCTGAAAGAAGTCTCTAAGAACCTCAAAATGTCATCACGGGACCTACAGGTAGCTCTTGTCACTGTTGATGTCAAAGTGCACGAGTCTACCATTAGAAAGAGGCTGCACAAATTTGATCTACATGGGAGGTGTGCCAGGAGGAAACCTTTGATGTCCAGAAAGAACATCAGGGCAAGACTAAAGTTTGCCAATGAACACCGAGGCAAAGACCAGCACTTCTGGAACAATGTGCTCTGGACAGATGAGTCAAAGTTAGAGCTATTTGGTCACAGTACCAGAAGACATGTTTGGAAAAAAACCAAAGACAGCATTTGACCACAAGAACCTGATACCAACTGTAAAGCGTGGTGGTAGAAATATTATGGTTTTTGGCAGCTTTGCTGCATCAGGGCCTGGGCAGCTCACCATCATAGATTCTACTATGAATTCTTCATTGTACCAGAGGGTGCTTGAGGATAATGTGAGGCCATATGTCGGAAAGTTGAAGCTTAACCGAAGGTGGACCTTGCAACATGACAATGACCCTAAACATACCAGTAAATCCACCAAGGAATGGCTGAAAAGAAAGAAATGGAGGTTTCTGGAATGGCCAAGTCAAAGCCTGGATCTAAATCCGATCATGATGTTGTGGGGGATTTGAAACGAGCTGTGCATGCAAGAAACCCCTCAAACATCGCACAGCTGAAAGAATTCTGCATGGAGTAGTGGGCAAAAATTTCTCCCAGTCGATGTCAGAGACTGGTAGACAGTTATAAGAAACGCCTACTTGAGGTTGTTTCTGCCAAAGGGGGCAATACCACCTATTAGAGCCAATGGTGTACTTACTTTTTCCACATGCGAAATTTGCTTATATGTTTATTTAAATTATACAATGGACTACAAAATGTAAATACAAACAACAACAACATGCATTTTAAGGCCATTTTCCCTGCAAGAGCGGGGGTTAGCCTTGCGGTCCCGATGACAATCTTCTCCATTTTGCCCTATTTTCTGCATCTCTCCTTGTTAACCCCCTTGCCCGCATGTCTTCTTCACCGTCTTCAGCCAAGTCCTTCTCGGACTTCCCCGTCCTCTACTTCCTTCTACATTCATTTCCATCACTCTTCTCAACCAGTCACTTTCATCCTTCCTCAACACGTGACCAAACCATCTCAACCTGTTCCTCTTCACAGCATCAATCACAGGCTCTATTCCCATCATCTTTCGCAATTCATCATTTGTCTTCCTCTCTCTCAGCGACACTCCGCACATCCACTGAACCATTCGCATTTCCACCCTTTCCAGCCTTCGTTGCTGCTCTACATTCATGACCCATGTCTCGCTCCCATAAATCATAACACTTCTCACACATGCAGCATACACCTTTCCCTTCAGCTTCAACGACACTCCCCTCCTCATCAGCACGGCACTCAGTTCCCGAAACTTCTTCCATGCACATCTCACTCCAGCAACCGTTGCCGAGTCTGATCTACCTTCTCCATTCAGCATGTCTCCGAGATAGCAAAATGTTTTCACACCTTCCAGCTTCACGCCGTCTCCAAGATCCAACTCAACATTTCCTCCAACTGCAGCTCCCTCTGTGTACACCTTACATTTGAATGTAGCTGCCACACTGGTTAATGACCCTCTCAGACCACTACATTTTTGATGAACCCACTCAGCGCACATTGTACATTGAATGGAGTTCACTCCGACACCCTTCCTGCACACAGCACATGGCCACTTCCCAGTTCTTTCCACCTCATCACATGCTTTACCACTTGCCATCACCTTCGTCTTTCCTATAATCACCTTCAGACCTTTTGTCTCCATACTTTCCTTCCACTTGTTCATCTTTTCCTTCATTCCATCCATACCTTTCGCAATCAACAACAATCGCAACACCGGATCATCTGCATACAACAACTCCCACGGTAAACCCTCCTTTACGGTCTGAGCCAGCACCTCCATCACAGCTACAAATAGTAGTGGACTTAGTACCGACCCCTGAGGCACTCCCACCTTCACCTCAAACTCACCAGTGTTCCTGTCCTTCGTCCTTACAGCTGTGCACGCTCTTTTGTACATTGCCATCACAACTCTGATCAACCATTCCTCCACTTCTAACTTCCTCAATGCCCATGTCAATACTTTGCGGGGAACCCTATCGAATGCTTTCTCCAGATCAACAAACCCAAGAAACAACTTCTTCCTCTTCTCCATGTACTTCTCCTGCAACTGCCTCACAACAAAGAGCATGTCTGTCGTTCCTCTTCCTGGCATAAATCCAAACTGCATTTTGTCGATCTTCACCCTCTTCCTTATCCTCCTCTCCAACACCCTTTCCAATACCTTCATTCCATGCTCCAATACCTTTATCGCTCGGTACGAGCCACACTCCAGAGGGTCACCTTTCCGCTTGTATAGAGGGACAAGGGTACTCAGTTCCCAGTCCACTGGAATGCGGCCTTCTTTCACCACCAGATTACAGATCTCTGTCATTCTCTTCACACCCCAACTTCCTGCTGCCTTCAACATATCTCCCACAACTCCCGTCGGCCCTCCCGCTTTTCTACTCTTCATTGCTTTTATCGCTTCCTCAAATTCCTTCTCAGTTATCTTCTCTGCCAGTCCTAAAACTGGGTTACTCTCGATGTTGCCATCCCATTCATTCTCTGTATTCAACAGCATTTTCATATATCTTTTCCATCTTCCTTTAATTCCATCTGGGTCCACAACGATTTGTCCCACTTCATCCTTCAAGCAACTCACTCCCATCACATCACACCTCTCTTTCGCTATCTGCTTTGCAATCCTGAATACCGCTCTCTGACCCTCTTCCGAATCCAAGCGTTCTCCGAACATTTTCCTCCATGTCTCCTGTGCCTGTGCTACCTCTTTCTTTGCAGCCTTCTTGGCTGCCTTATAACTTTCATGCTCTGCTTTTTCTGCTACCATACCCTTCACCTTCTGCCACTCCTTGAACTTCTTCCTCTTCTCGTCAATCCTCTTTCCAACTTCATCATCCCACCACCATGTTTCCGAGTGCCTCGGTGGTCCTTTTGTCCATCCACATACCTCACCAACGGCTCCCAGAGAGACTGTCTTTCATTGACATCCAATCACTTTCAAGCTCAACCACATCATCATCGACCCGACTCAGCCTCTCTTTTAATGCCTCCCTTACTGTCACCTCTTTCAACCTCCACACCTTCATTCTCGGTTGGTACTTCACCCACCGAGCTCTCCTCGCACCTTTCACCCTTATGTCGTAGACAACCAAGTGGTGCTGTGAAACAGCCTCCTCCCCCGGGATCACCTTTGTGTCCCGGAGGTGCCCCCTATCTCGCCTACGCACCATCAGGTAGTCAACAGTTGTCGTCGACCCACCTGACGTGTATGTAACAAGCTTATTATCCCCTTTCTGGAACTGAGTATTACAAATCAACAAATCAGCTCCATCAGCAAACTCCAAAATCCTTTCACCTTCTCCATTTCTCACACCATATCCGTAACACCCATGAACTCCCTCAAAACCCTCCATACTCCTTCCCACATGTCCTTTTAGGTCTCCTCCTACCACAACAACTTCCTCATCTTTCACGTTTTCCATCAGTTTCTCTATCGCACACCAGAACTTGTCCTTCTCTTCATAGCTCCGACCAACCTGCGGAGCATATCCCGAGATGATGTTCACCAAGTGCTTTCCAATCATCATTTTCACCATCATCAACCTATCACTCACTCTGGTCACACTCACCACACTGTCTTCAAACTCCTCAGAAAACAGGACACCAACACCATTCACGCCCCCCAGGCACCCTTGCCACACAAACTTGTATTTCTGTCCCTGCCTACCCTTCACCATTCTCACACCACTTCCCTTCCATCTCGTCTCTTGCACACAACATATGTCCACTCTTCTTCTGACCAATACTTCCACCACTTCTCCTGATCTCCCTGTCATTGTCCCTACATTCCATGTCCCAAACCTCAGAAACCGATATCCACTTCGGGCTGTACCCTGCCCATATGTAGTTGTAATTGTCATGGTTCTCTTTTTTGAGGCAATGTTTTTATGGCCGGATGCCCTTCCTGACGCCAACCCTCTTAGTCGCCTCTTACGACATGCAGGGATACGCTGTACATATTCTAACTAGGGTACACACCGTACTCACCGGTCCAAGTCAATTCATGTAAAACTAAAAGCACAAGGATGGCCGAGTCATCCTCCCAAATACATTACACATACAAGCTCCTCCACAAGCTTGAGATCACCATTGATAACAAAGAAAAGGTTCGTTTACACTGCACGTAAAGTAGCTAAGATGGCCAGGCATACAGAATGTAAACGCAACACTTTCGAAGGTGATGATGCACGAAAGAAAATGCATGATGCTTGATGAAATGAAAATGAAAATGCTTGATGAAAATGCTTGGTGCACGAAAAAAACGATCAATAAACTATATTCCCAAATGGAGCACTCCCAAACATACCCAAATACAGACAAAGGGAAATCCAACTGAAAAACAAAGAGGTGTGATTTAGTGGGCACTTAATCTTAAATCGGCTGGTGTATCTCAAAATGAACAAAACAAAATGAACAAAACAAAATGTAAATGTTTCATGATATTTGTTATATTATATCACCTTTATCTATCAATATTGTTGAAACTAGGGCATGCCCGTACTATATCTATATCTAAAATTATATCCCCCCCCTCTATTTACATGAAATGGTTTGGTCCAAAGCGAACGGCTTGCGAGTGGTGACAATCCCCCCCCTCTATTTACATGCAATGGTTTGGTCCAAAGCGAACGGCTTCCGGAGTTTGGTAAAGAAATCGCCATCGCGTGCACAAACGCGCAGGAAAGCGAATGAATCGCAAATTCGTTTTTATTAGTTGTAAAACATAGTTTAACGCCAACATAGTTTGCAAACGTGAAATAAATGAATACGCTCTCAAATGTGCCATCCGAGGCAGAGTGTGCCCGCCACGTTCGGCACACGCGATCGTTCGCTGCTCTCTGATTGGTTGAATCGTTTTTTGGACATAGCTCGGTAAGTAATTGTCCGATTAATATGAAACCTTGAAAAGGCACATCCTCGGGTCCCCAGCAATATACCTGGCAAGTTAAAAGTATATCGGACCCGTGGTTGTCGAGAAACAGCGGTCACAGACAAACGTACAGACGTACAGACAGACAGACAGAGATTACTGGAATTATAGATAGATGAAGATCAAATAGCTGTATGTTGAAATATGTTGAAAAAGTCAAAACTTTACATGGGGTGTACTTACTTTTTCACATGACTGTATATATATATATATATATATATATATATATATATATATATATATATATATATATATATATATATATATATATATATATATATATATATATATATATATATATATATATATATATATCATATATATATATATATATATATCATATATCATATATATATCATATACCATATATCATATATGAATGTAAATAGTTAACTTGAAATTCCTGATGGAATGAAGAGCTGTATATTTTTTCTTTCCATACCAATCCATGAGAGTCCATTCCAAAGATTCACAACTATCTTTTCTGGGATCTGAATAATTTAAGGTTCTCAACCTTACTGGAATTCCCCACGATGAAGCTGAAGTCCAGGGTCTGTTACTGTCACATTACAGACAGGTCAACGGCCTCTGTTTATTTGTTTCTTGCCTGGTTTAGCTCCCTCTGCTCTCTGAGCCCTCTGACCCTCTTCAGCAATTCCAGGAAGCACATTGCAGCAACTCCCTCCTGGTTAAACTCCTAAAAATCCAGGGTCATGGCATACGTCAACTCTTTTGTTTATATTTTAACCCATTCGTTGAACAGCAATACTGAGGCTTTCCAATCCCACTCTTCCCTCAACCAAGTGGTGAACCGCCATCTGATGTCTCACGTCAAAACCTGAAATATTTTCTATCCAAACTAACCTTACTTAATCCAACTCTCTATTGTGCTGTTTCTTCCCCTCTTCTCTTCTCTCTTTCTCTTTTACCTGTTCATTCATTTTCAGGCTTATTGTGTTGAACTGCCCTGCTGGTTTTTGCCTTTCTACCATCTGTCACCTTGCTCTTCTATGAGTGCTCATATTGTCTAACATAATTAACGCCAGGGAGCGGATGTACTCATTAACTTAAAGCAATGGTTTTCAAACATCAGTAACTTGCTTGTTAACCACAGGGTGTATTGGTCTCAAACTGCACCCTTGATATTTTTGCATCAGTTTTGTGGTCATGTTTATCAGGAAATGCTGTGAACAGATAATAAAAAACTTTCCCATTGGAGCCATGACTGATTAGTATAGCTTAACAGTGAGGGGCAATGGTAGTGTTGTGAGATGTATTGCCTATAACTATAATGGATTTTTTCAAATATCACATCCCTGCTTCTGGCTCATTAGCAGAGCTACCACATTGTACTCCAGCAGTATTTGAGACTTGGTAGTAATGCCTACTAGACTCGGTGGTGTAATGGTGAGAGCATCCGCTCTGGTCGTCTGGAAGGTCGCTGGTTCAAACCACAGCTGAGTCATACCATATAATTTTAAAATGGTCCGTGCTTCTTTCTTGCTTGATGCTCAGCATTGCACCTATACTCTATAAAGAGTGCGCTCAATCAAATCAGTAAACCTTCCCCCTCCATAAGCAAAATATGTTGTCAGTGGATTACTTGCACTACGTAATGTCTGCCGTTGTTTCCTCACGCTCGATGACACCTCGCTCCAGCAAGAATTAGTAGTTAATCCACTTGCACTATGCCATGCGTGAAAAGTTAATATGGCAAGTCATTTCTCCATCTCACAGAGGTGTGGGGTGTTGGGGGAATTTCATGCCCATGACCTGAACCTGACTACCCCGAGCAGGTATGTATGATTACCCCGAGCAGGTTTGGCGTCTGGTCAAATCTGTTTCTGGTGTTTGTTCCCCCTCCATCCCCTCCCTTACCTCAAACGGCTACACAGCTGACTCCGCACGTGAAAAAGCTGAATGCCTCAACTCTGTGTTTGCCTCTAAATCTTGTGTCCGAAACCCATCCCTCTCTGTACCCACCGTACCCAGTCATACCCAGCTGCTCCTGGACTCCGTGTCCTTTCCTCCTGACAAGGTGGAAAAGTTTCTGTCAACCCTCGACTCTGATTCTGCAACTGGACCTGACGGCATCAGCCCATGGGTCCTAAAATCCTGTTCTTCCGCTCTTTCACTCCCTCTCTCTGTTCTCTTCACCCTCTCTTTTGCTCAAGGTCAACTGCCATCTGCTTGGAAATCAGCCAACATCACCACTTTGCACAAAAAAGGTGCAAAAACAGATCCTAGCAACTACAGACCAATCAGCCTTCTCCCAATTATCAGCAAAGTCATGGAATCCATCATTGCTTCGGATATGAAATCTTTCCTCTTCTCCAATGGCTTGATCTCTGATCATCAATTTGGTTTCAGACCAGGTCACTCCACTCTGGACATGCTGCTTCTGCTTTGTCAACAATGGATGGAGGTCCTCAATGCCAAACATGAAATTAGAGCTGTCTCCCTTGACATATCACGTGCCTTCGATACGGTCTGGCACCCCGCTCTGCTCACCAAACTCTCCTCCAATGGTATCCATAGAAATGTCCAGGCATGGCTTGTGGACTTCCTCTCTGGTCGTAGCCAACGTGTGGTCCTGAATGGATTTCTCTCATCTCCTCTTCCTGTTTAGGCTGTAGTTCCCCAAGGCAGTTGGCTGGGCCTGTGCTTTTTCTGGTCTTCATCAATGATCTCTCCGGAAAATCCTCTCTATCTCTTTGCTGATGACTCTACTCTCTGCCGCTCCATAGCCCAATGCTCAGATCGGCAGGCAGCAGCCTCCTCACTCTCTGCAGACCTGGACAAAATCACAGACTGGTCAAACAAGTGGAACATGTCTTTCAATCCTGACAAATCTCAAACTCTCACTATGTCTCTCCGAAAAGACCGACTGGACAACCGTCCAATCTACTTTCTCAACAATCCTCTTCAAAAAGTTGTTGGTGATACTTGGTATTTTCCTTGCACTCTACTTCCATTGCCTCATTTTTTACTAGAAAGCATCTCAAAATTAAAAGCCTGCCGACATCCACTTTATACTTAAACTAAACTTGACGAAAAAAAACAGTTAAAAATTGTACATTTTATTCATTGGTGTTCACCATATTCTCATAATAAAGGTTTGTTGAAGATTTGATGACAAAAGCTCAATTAATATACAGTATAATGTAATAAATGTGGGGAATGTAATAATGGTATGTTGTCATATTGGACAGACACTTGAGGTCAATGGTAAATAAATAAAGAAACATGGAAGAAATTTTCCAAAAACTGGGCATCTCATGCTTAATGCTCTGGCTGCTGCTGAGCTAACAATGGCTATTTATAGTTACTATGTCCTTGGCCTTCCACATTTTCACACAATTTTTAATTATTTTCGCTATATGCTCATAATAAAGGTTTGTTTGAAGATTTGATGACAAAAGCTCAAATGGTAAAAAAAAACAAAAAAACATTATCGCCTGGACAGACACAGTTCAGCCGTCTCCCGTTGCCGACGGCCGCTTTAGCGCTGTGCTTGAAAAGCTCCGCAAGCAGGCAAAGCTTAACACTCAACCAGAAGAAATGCATGATACCAAACGAGATACATTTTAAGCGTAAAAAATACAACATTGAATTGCAGTTTGTTTATTAAGGGTGTGTTAACATTCAGCCTGGGCTGACAAGATGGCCTAGAGGTATGTGCACACTCACCTCTAAGCAGTCTAGCCTGAGTTTGAATCTTGACCCAGCTATAAACTGTCATCCTGGTGTTTCACAGACTGGGTGAATCATCAATGTATGTGTCCCTTGGATGGACGTTCAATTGGGGGGTGTCCCATCTACCAACAGATATTAGTTGGTGGGCATTAAAGATCCTCATGTGTCTCTCGCTAAGAGTAGGCGAGCTATCTCCGGCACCAGGGCCAAATTACAAATTCCTGCACGAGCTACTCCTGGTAAGGCAATGGCAAACCACCCAGTATAACCATTGCTCAGGAAGCTGCTTCAGTGGCACCGACACTCTGTGACAGAGTATGAGGATTATCACAAATTTGAACAAAACATGTCAACATTCTTAATAACAGTAGCCTGTACTGAAAATCTTTGACCAAAGGTTGTGTAATGTTAATCATTTTTTTTTTTTTTTTTTTTTTTTTTTTTTTTTGTATACAAGATCGAGGCTCGTGAAAGAGCGAACATTAATCACACAGAAAGACAAACAGACACATAAAACAAATAACATCGGGAGCGGTAGACAAGATGGGGAGAGAGGGGGAAGGACACAAACACAACATTTGAGAGCAGGGACCGAGAGACATGGAGACATCGAGAGATCTGTGGGAGGGAGAGGGCTTTGGGGGGGAGGCATGTGAAGGGGGGGAGGCATGTGAAGGGGGGGGGTGGGAGAGGTATAAACATATGGACACTGCCAGGATTTCCAGGAAATAAGTTGGAATTTCAAACAAGGTGGATCTGGGGTGAATTAGTGGGGGTAGAAAAGATCAAGGTTATGGATGGGGGAAGATAAGAGATGGTGGTGAACAGCTGTTTTAAAGACCTGGAGGGAGGAGAGGGATTGAAGGGAGTGTGGGAGTTTGTTCCACAGGCGGGAGAAAAGAGGAATGAAAGAGTGAAGGTGAGCAGAGAGCCGAGATTTCGGCAGTTTAACCATCAGAGGGTTGCTGGCAGATCTTGTGCGACCTGTAGGAATATTTGGGGGACAGAGCACAGAGAGAGCTGGGGGAGCAAGGCCGGAGAGGAGTCGGTAGAAGACAGAAAGACCACCTACCTGCCTGCGGTGAGTGAGTGAAAGGCCCTCAGAGATAGCTTCATCGCGGGAGATTCCAATGATTTTGAAAGCTTTGGATTCAACAGCGTGAAGCCGAGCCAGGTGTGTTCAGTAATTAAAGTAAAACCTCCATTTAGCATTGTGACCTAAAAAATATGTTTAATGATAAACCACAAAGAGGTCCAAAATAAGGTTAAATTTAATTATTAGTGGATTTGATGACTTAATTGGGAAAGATTTAGAGTGTCTACTCGAAAGGATACAGGATGGACATAAAGAGAGAGGAGATGAGAGAGAGTGGAGTGGGGGAAAGGGAGATGTCAGTGGGGGATAGAGGGGAGGAGAAGGGAGTGGAGTGGAGTGGAGTGAGAGGAGAGTGGAGGGAGAGAGGTCATTGGGGAAGAGTGGAGAGTGAGGAGGGGGATAGAGGGGAGAAAGAGATGAGTGAGGGTAATGGGAGGGGGGCAGGGAGAGGGGAAGGGGTTTCCTTCTGTATTGATCCTGTCCACCGCATTCCTCCTCACCCCATTGTTTGTCCAATTCTTTCTCTATTTTGTCCTTCAACTCCACTGTTGGTGCCCCCAACCCCACACTGTAGTGTTCCTTTTGTGTTGTTGCATCCTGATCCGTTCAGTGATCTAGTTCTTCCACGAGCCTTGTCTCTGAATACAAAAAACGTCTCAAAGGTTGGCAACCATCGGGCAGGCTTTATTGGCCGAATTATCTCTGTATGTGTTGAAGTTCCTTGGAAGGGAAGTCCTCTTTTATGTATTGTGAACCGTGGTGTCTGTCCATATGTTCATCTGTCACTGATTGATTAACTTAAACTTTTCTCTTCACTGCGGATGGATACATTTGCTTGCTTTTCCCATCACTGGGGACAGGTACTTTTCCTTGTGTGTTATAATTTACACAAAATATTGATATATCTGATTTCCTCCCCATATATTTGCTGCATCATCTCTTTCTCTTTCTCTTTCTCTTTCTCTTTCTCTTTCTCTTTCTCTTTCTCTTTCTCTTTCTCTTTCTCTTTCTCTTTCTCTTTCTCTTTCTCTCTCTCTCTCTCTCTCTCTCTCTCTCTCTCTCTCTCTCTGTCTCTGTCTCTGTCTCTCTCTCTTCTCATATTTCCTACCAACACTTTCCATTTTATCACCCGACTCTTTTCCTCCTTCACCTCCGTTGTTTCCCTCTTCTCAATTATCTTTTAAAATGAATCTTTCACTTGCTCTTTCAATTTTGCATTGGTAGTGTATGAAGAAAAATCGTATCTTAAAGCCTTAAAATGCTCCCAAATAACCTCAAAATTAGACTACCCTATTTAATAACACCACTAAAGAAAAATGACGATATATATATATATATAGATTTTTGTTTCCTCAAAATAAAAAAGTTGTGGACGGATTCTAACGAAATTTGGTGAGAGGTTGGGTATGTGACAAGGACGAAATTATTAGATTTTGGTGGAGATCCGGATCTAGACCTGGATCCGACAATTTTTTGAGTGATTCGTCACCATTGAGAGATAGGGCCAAACACGATATAAAGCAAGATATCTCAAAAAGTTATGGATGGATTAGGACAAAGCTTGGTGAACATATTGGGTGTGTGACAAGGACGAATCGATTCAATTTTGATGAAGATTTGAATTCGGATCCGGATACGAGAAACTTTAAAGTGATTCTTTACCAATTTACCATTGAATGATTGGGCGAAAAACGATATTAGGCACGAGTTATGACAAAACGTGGTGGAGAGGATAGGTGTGTGACAAAGACTAATCGATTCGATTTTGGTTCATGTCGGATCGAGATCCGACCTATCAGTGGATACAAAACGTAAACTGTTCAGTCTGGCGGAGGTATGCGCTCTACGTTCTACCGAGTGCCGTTATAGTTAGATCTTGAGTACCACATACCTTTCATGCTTTCATGCACCATTTCATGCCCTTTTGATATTTTACCATGCTGGTATGATAGTAAAATCTAATTAGTACAATCGGATAATAAAATTCAGACCATTGGCAATTTCATATAATGTACCTTCCTCCGTTTTCGTGATTAGGTGTTGCCAAAGCAGAATCACGACCTACATTGTGCCCAGAGTTAATGGGGAGATGACATTCCAGAGGTGACATGGAGGCAGAACATAATCAGGACACCAGCCTAAAAAGCCACGCTTATTGAGAAAATATAATGATTTTATATGTGCGCCTCTCAAGTAAATAAAGATCATCATAGCAAAAATACTGTCCCCGTAAAATAAACATCTCATGTAAAGGTTGTAGCCGTTTAAGGTGGATGCATCATCATTTCAAACTGAGCAGGGATACAACCAACAAATCTGGAGCAAGACATTTAAAATCAGTTCAGGAAGTAAATAAAACTCCCCATCCTCCCATAGTTTACTACAAATCTTCTGACTCACAAAAGTCCCAAAACTCTTATTTGGAGATGAAAATGGATAAGAAAGAGAGCAATGTGCTTCTGGCCAATCGAGTCCGAGAAAAGAAAGCAATTTCTGAGGGACATGCATAGGTAGCTGCTGGCACTAAATTTACACATTGCATTAATTATATTTAATTTCTTACTTTGGAGCAGTTTTGTCCATCGTCAATTGCTGTCTGGTAAACTGGCCCAAATAGCTTTTGTTCTGGCAGAAATACATAAAGCTTAGAAAACATGAACAGCAGCAAACAAATTTAGAATTTTCTGTTAAAATAGTTATTTCCTTCATTATTCTTCGGAAAACAATATATTACAGAGTGGAATATAAAAATGCACGATTAATAAGCCAATGCCACTTTGTATAATTTCCTGATGATTTATGGAGAGGCAGCCATGTCTAAACCATAAAAACATTACACTGAATAGTTTGCCTTTGCCTTCTCAAGGATCGTCAGGGTAGAAATTTTTAAGTTGTTTGGGTGTACCCTCGATAACTCGCCTACTCTTCCCGAAAGATTAAATGGGTTATTTCATGGCCACAATGTAATGCCAGCAGATGGGACACCCAGCGTGAGGTCCATAAAATCGACGGTACTTTTTCCTGTGAAGCACCAATTTTTTTTTTCTTCTTCTTTTTTATTTGTATACAGAGTCGAGGCTCGTGAAAGAGCTAACATTTATCAAACAAACAAATCAAACAAACAAGTAAACAAAGTATATAAAAATGGGAGCGGTCGACAAGATCGGGAGAGAAGGGGAGGAAGCACACAAACACAACATTTGAGGGCAAGGACATCGGGAGATGTATGGGAGGCAGAGGGCCTGGGGGGAGGCAGGATAGGTATAAAACGCAAGGACACCAAGGACTTCCAGGAAAGAAGACAAAAGTCACCTCAAAAAAGTGGATTTGGGGTGAAATTAGCGGGGGTTGAAAAGATCAAGGTTTTGGATTGGGGAAGATAAGAGATGGTGGTGAACAGCCGTTTTAAAGACCTGGAGGGAGGAGTGAGATTGAAGAGAGTGAGGGAGTTTGTTCCAGAGGCGGGAGAAAATAGGAGTGAAGGTGAGCAGAGAGTCTTGATTTTGGCAGTTTAACCATAAGAGGGTTGCAGGCAGATCTTGTGCGACCTGTAGGAATATTTGGGGGACAGAGCCCAGAGAGAGCTGGGGGAGCAAGGCCGGAGAGGAGTCGGTAGAAGACGGAAAGACCACCAACCTGCCTGCGGTGAGTAAGTGAAAGGCCCTCGGAGATAGTGTCATCGCGGGAGATACCAATGATTCTGAATGCTTCGGTTTCAACAGCGTGAAGACGAGCTAAGTGTGAGGCAGGAGCACCAGCCCAGAGGGGAGAGCAGTACTCCATTGAGCTGCGGATGAAAGCCTTGTATGTGGCTTTCTTTTTTCAACAATCCTCCTGGCACACCTCCCATGTAAATCAAATGTTTGCAGCCTCTTTCTAATGGTAGACTCGTGCACTTTGACATCAACAGTGGCAAGAGCTACCTGTAGGTCCCGTGATGACATTCTGATGTTCTTAGAGACTTCTTTCAGCATCTTGCGGTCTGCACTCGGGCTGAACCTGCTGGGGCGGCCTGGCCTGAACAAGTTGTCAGTTGTTTGGAATCTTCTCCACTTGTAGATGATCTTCCGGACAGTCGAATGATTGATTTCAAATTGTTTGGAGATCTTTTTAAATCCCTTCCCAGACTCGTAGGCATCTATAACCTTCTTTCTGAAGGCCTCAGAGAGCTCTTTTGATCTAGGCATGGTGACGCCACACACTTCAACAACAAAGAGCAAACCAAACTAAATGTCTGAGGTTTAAATAAGAGAGGTTCCTCCAAGATCCTCTCTGACGATGTTCTAATCATTTGCACCTGAGCTGGTGCACCTGATTCTAATTTTAGGTATTTGATGTAGTGATAAATGTAGGGGTGTACTTACTTTTTCCACATGCTAAATTTGCATTTATGTTTATTAAATTATACAATGGACTACAAAATGTAAATGTTTCATGATATTTGTTATATTATATCACCTTTATCTATCAATATTATTGAAATGAAGATCAAATAGCTGTATGTTGAAATATTTTTAAAAAGTCAAAACTTTGCATGGGGTGTACTTACTTTTTCACGTGACTGTACCTCCACGTAGTCCCTGCCCATGATAACGGGAAGATGCCCTAGTTCAACGTCCTAAAATTAAACAAGTTTGATTTAAATCCTTTCAGCTGTTCTCAAGTATCACATTTTCATCAGCCATGACAGGTTTCACATCGATCGGTGAAGCGGTTTCAGAGAAGGGATTTTTTTTAATATTGGCTTTCAAGCTAATATGGCTGCCAAAACACCTGACATATGACATAAAAAATGTACACTCTGTATATGTATGGGTCGGGGATCATGTTTGTGAAGTTTGGTGTTGATCGGATATGGTTCGTTTTTCTCTCCAAGATGGCTGCCAAACCACGTGACCTACGATGTCATCATTTTCAAACTATATGCAGCAATTGTGCTAGATGACATTTTAAAGTTTTGCTTCAATCGGATAAGCGGTTTCTGAGATATAATTATTTAATATTTTCCTTCAATACAATATGGCTGCCACATCATGTGACCAATGACGTTTTCATGATCAACTTTTAATCGCCATGTCTAGTCAATGACACTTGTAAAGTTTTGAGTCGATCGCTTTGGTGGTTTGGGAGAAGATGTTTTTTAAAGGTTTTAGTTTAAATCCAATATGGCTGCCAAATCATGTGATCTATGATGTCATAAATTTAATATTTCAATACAAATGGGTCGTTGATGGCGATGGCCAAGTGATAAGTCCATAGACTCAGATTCATCATGGGATATTCCAATAATTTTTAAGGCCTCGGTTTCCACTGCATCAAGCTAAGGAAGATGTGAAGCAGGGGAGCCAGCCCAAAGTGGAGAGCAGTGCTCCATCAAGCCTCAGATTAAGGCCTTGTAGGTGGAATGAATATATTATAATGAAAAAGCAATGAGAAAAACGCTTAACATGAGATATAGAGAACACAAATAAATAAATTTATTAAAATGAAAAAACTGTTGGTTGTGTCAAGTTTAGTTTAAGTACAAAGCGGGCACAGATGAGCTTTGCATTTTGGGACTCTTTCTTGTTTACCTTGTGTTCAATTTCACATTTAACTACTTCAAGTGTATCGAGCCCCCCTGGGAACTCTCTCGTTGAGGGCTCACTTTAAGTCGTTAAAGAGTTTCCTTGCACAAAAAGAATGCACCATTAAGTGGAAAGGAAAACTCTAAAGAATAGTGCCAATAAATTAATTTAGATGCAGCAATTTGTTTTGTCCCAGTTTTGCTAAAAACACATCCAGCAGGATGGTGCGGAGGGAGTACACTTACCTTAGAGCCGCCTCTTCTGGGTTTGATTCCCAACTCGACTATGAAAGCCATGATATTTGTTATATTATATCACCTTTATCTATCAATATTGTTGAAATGAAGATCAAATAGCTGTATGTTGAAATATGTCGAAAAAGTCAAAACTTTACATGGGGTGTACTTAGTTTTTAACTTGACTGTATATTGGCGATGCAGTCGCATTGCTCTAGTTTTTAACTGTTGCAGAGCTAAGCTCTGCCTCAGATGGATTAAGGTGCTGGAGCACTGCTGATGATGAACCTCATCTAACAATGGTTTTTTGTACATTTTTGGGATCCAGTAAATGAATGGTAATTTATGTCGTTTATCTGGATCTAACAGTCTTCTTGCTCCTGGGTGATTTATATGCTGATGTATTTAGTCTATTTTATTATCGTTACCTATTTTTTAGGACTTTGAAAGTCCAGTCTGTCAGCCCAATTATTCTAAAAGTGTTTGAATGCAGTATTATTTGCATACAAAGTTTTGCATACAAATGCAGTATTATTATTTTCTTTGTCAATTGGAACAATAATATATTGTATTGTGTTTGTATATATTTGCAAGACAGAACTAGTTCAGCAAGTGCAATTAAACGGCGCAGACCATATATATAATAATATATTGTATATTGTGTTTGAAACTGTTTCAAATAATCATGCAGGTTTGGATTGTTTAAAATTACTTTTGGATTATTGTTTCAAACTTTTTTCAAATCAACAACTCTCTTTTTTACATGTTTCTCTACTTCCATCCAACCATAGAGCCATTTGGGTGTTTGGTACTTTGTGTTTATCAATTTGTTGTCTCATCCATTCCCTCAGTCCTATCATTGTAAGTTCCATTGCTTTATTCCAGTTAATCCTTGTGTTTTCTCTATAATTTGCTCCTTTCGTACAAGTAATGCACCAATTTTCTATGTTTCACTATTCTGAGATTACCTGTAATAACGTGTTAATGATGTGGATCCTTTAACTGTTCAACACAAAGAGACACACACACACACACACACACACACACACACACACACACACACACACACACACACACAGTGGGGAACATGCTAGCATTAATTTACAGAATTTTTGCTTTTCTTTCTCCTTTTGTGAGAATGTTGTGATTATGTTAACGGTGACATGCTGGCTGGGTATGAAGACATGTAAGCCACAATCACGATTGCAATTATTCCCTGCACCGCCAGGTGTTCTTTGGGAAACAATGCATTTTGCACACCTTACCAATCATTGGTGTTGCTCACACAGCAGGAATGCTGCTTCATGCTGTGTGTGTTTATCACTTTGATCGGCTGTAGCAATTTGTGATGATGTGACTGTAGGCACTGGGGGTGCAAAAAGAGGCCAATTTGCACCACCCATCCCCGAAGTGGTGCCGTTTTTACGTGATGAAAACACCGTGTCACAAAAGCTGCCCGTGAACACAAAAGGCAAATGGAAGACGATGTCATTTCCCCGCATATGGTCTGCGCCGTTTAATTGCACTTGCTAAACTAGCTCTGTCTTGCAAATTATTCAAACTATTTGTATCTCTCTCCTTGGGATAATCATGCCAAGAATTTGGAATTTGTTCAGGGTTCCGCCAACACCTCGCCCACATGTTACTTCAGGAAGACACTACCAGATTTTTTTAACACCCATCAACTGATGTTAACACGCACATCATCCGGCTTAACATGCATCCAGGGAACGCCGCACCTGACGATGCAACACCCTGCTTGCGAAGCGCTGATTGGACAGTACATCATGCGCCCGGGAATCAAACTCAGACAAGACAATTTATAGCTATTTCAACACCATCTTGCCATTCATTTGATGTTCCAGACTTTGAAAAGAGTGTTAGTGCTGCCAAAGCAGATTCTTGGCAATGGCTACACTGGGTGCTTTGCCATTACCTTCCAAGCATTGTTTGTCCATGATCTATCCTCCAAATGCTGAGCATCAAGCGCGTACCATTTTTAAGTCTTTCCTCCATCCTGCCTAATTATTCATATATACAGCCATGCAAGTCGAATCTTTAACTCCGCCACATGAAGGAAGATGGAGATAATGTTTTCACCCCTGTCTGTCGGTCTGTCTGTCTGTTTGTTTGTTTGTTTGTTTGTTTGTAAGCAGGATATCAGAAAAGGTTGTGGACAGATTCGGACGAAATTCGATGGAGAGCTTGGGTATGTGACACGTTCGAAATGATTAGATTTTTGTGAATATTCGAATCTGGAGCCGGATCACAGAATTTTAAAGTGATTCTTCACCGATGGAGTGTTTGGGCTAAAACCAATATATAGAACGATATCTCAAAAAGTTTTGGACGGATTTAGACGAAACTTGGTGCGATTTTGGTGACCATCCGTATCAGCATGATAATTTTTTGGTGATTTTTCGCCATTGAGAGATGCAGCCAAAAACGACAAACAAGTGTATGTATATATATATATATACACACATATGTATACACTAGCTTGGCTTGGCTCGCTATGCTCGCCTCACCACGCGTCGTTACAGAGGAACGGGCTTGTTTTAGCTGAGGATAATGACTGTACCTGAGTTGCTGTTTTGTCATTATTTACACCAATCATAATACAAACAATTATTTTGCACAAATTTATTTGCAGTGTTTGTGATATTACATTTTCAAAAGCAATTTAGGTTGAAGATTTAAGTTCAAAAAATTGTTTTTTTTTTAAAGAACTCCTCAGCACATACATACGGGAGGGGTAGGTGCAGACTGGAAGTTTGGGACGATTACACCTCACCACCACATAATGAAAAACACCTCACCACATAATTCAAAACACCTCACCACCACGTAATTAAAAACACCTCACCACCACGTAATTAAAAACACCTCACCACATAATTCAAAACACCTCACCACCACGTAATTAAAAACACCTCACCACCACGTAATTAAAAACACCTCACAGCCACATTATTCAAAACACCTCACCACCATGTAATTCAAAACACCTCACAGTCACATTATTCAAAACACTTCACCACCACATAATTCAAAACACCTCACTACCACGAAATTCAAAACACCTCACCACCAGGTAATTTAAAACACCTCATCGCCATGTTATTAAAAACACTTCACAACCATGGAAACAAAAGTTTGAGGGAGTAGTTCAGTGACAACACAGACACTGCCCAGAGATGCAGACATATAGATCGATGACTGCACCTGAGTTGCTGTTATGTCATGGTTTACACCAATCATAATACAAACAATTATTTTGCACAAATGTATTTTTAATAGACGTGATATTACATTTTATAAACAATTAAAGTTGAAGATGTAAGTTGAAAATTTTTTTTTTTAAATATTGGCACCCTTGCACTTTTTTCAAATAATGCACCATTTCTTCCAGAAAATTGTTGAAATTAAAAATATATTTTGGTATCCACATATGTATTTCTTTCGTTTGCAATGGTACAAAACAAAAAAAGGTGAAAAAAATCACTTAATCTTAGCTTATTCCACACAGAAATCCTAAAATGGACCGAATAATATTATTGGCATCTTTTAGAAGTTCTTAGAAATACCTAGATTTCAAGCAGGTGATTCTCCTTTACTTTGGAAATGAACTCACCTGTGGTGAGTGGCAGGTGCCTGCAATAAAAAAAATCCCACTGATTCAACCAGTTTGAAGAGAGAAAAGGAGTCATTCTGCTGTTTTGTGTCTGTGCGTTCCGCAATGAGCATGGAGAAAAGAATGAAAACCAGAGAATTGTCTGAGGAGGTAAGACACAAGATTGTAGCCAAGCATGGACAATCTCAAGGCTACAAGTCAATCTCCAGAGACCTTGATGTTCCTGTGTCCTCCAAACCCAATGTTATCAAGAAGTTTAAGGCCCATGGCACTGTAGCAAACCTCCCTGGTCGTGGCCGCAAGAGAAAACCTGATTGTAGATTGCAGGGAAGGATTGTTCGAATGGTGGAGAAAGCACCTCGATCAACTGCCAAACAGATCCAAGCTGACCTTCAGACATAAGGTACGACAGTTTCAACTCACACCATCCATCAGTCGCCAACTCAATGAAAGGGGGTTCTATGGTAGGAGACCCAGGAAGACCCCACTGCTGAGAGAGAAAGACATAAGAAAGCCCGACTGGAGTTTTCCAAAATGTACCTGAACAAGCCAAAATCTTTCTGGGAGAATGTCCTGTGGACAGATGAAACCAAATTAGAGCTTTTTGGTGAAGCACATTATTTATATGTTTGAATGAAATGAATGAATGATCGTTTTGAGGCCATTTTTCCCCGCTAGAGTGGGGGTTAGCCTTGCGGGCCCCATGGCAATCACGGTTCCCTGTTTGAGGCAATGTTTTTATGGCCGGATTCCCTTCCTGACGCCAACCCTTGGTCGCCTCTTACGATGCGCAGGGATACGGTGTACCTATTCTAAACCGGGGTACACACCGGGACACGTTTACAGAAAACAAAATGAAGCCTTCAAAGAAAAGGACACCTTCCCTACAGTCAAACATGGAGGAGGTTCAGTGATGCTTTGGGGTTGCTGTGCTGCCTCTGGCACTTGGTACCTTGAATGTGTGCATGGCATCAGGAAATCAGGAGATTACTGAGGCATTTTGGAGCGCAATGTTCAACCCAGTGTCAGAAAGCTGGGTCTCAGTCAAAGGTCGTGGGTCTTTCAGCAGGACAATGACCCCAAACACACTTCAGAAAGCACCCAGGAATGGTTCAAGATAAAACGCTGGACTGTTCTGAAGTGGACAGCAATGAGTCCAGATCTAAATCCCATTGAACACCTGTGGGGAGATCTTGAAAGAGCAGTTGGCAGAATGCACCCTTCAAATCTGGGAGAACTGGAGCAGTTTGCACAAGAAGAGTGGGCCAAACTGCCACTGGAGAGGTGTAGGAAGCTCATTCATGGCTATAGGAAGCGCTTGACTGCAATTATTTTGTCCAAAGGCTGTGCTACCAAATATTAAGTCTGGTGTGTCAATAATTTTGCCAATGACATTTTTTTAAATTTCTGATTTAAAAGGATATATTAAGTTCTGAATCAAAAACAAAGGCCTTGTAATGTTAACAGTGAAATAAAGAATTGTGGAGACCAAGCACTTTCGTCAATTTCAACTTCTTTTTAGAGAAAATTATGAGTTATTTGAAAAAAGTGCAAGGGTGCCAATATTTTTGGCAACGACTGTATATACTGTATATATTTTGTCGCGTGACTCCCCCTTGGTTAAGACCAGGACATCACGGATAGCCAAAGCCAGCTTTAACACCAAAGGTGTTCAGTTCAAATAGCGGATTTCACTATACAAGCGCGGGAGGAAGAAAGAAGAAGAAGAGGCTGGAAGCTTTCACCTGAAGCGATCCGCCGAACAGGCTTCAACCTGCAAAAAGTAACTCAAACGAAAACCGGATTGAAAATGTACAAAAATAAACAGGTTTATTAAACGGAGCCCGAGAACAATGAAAACACGACGCTCAACTACAGTCACGTGAAAAAGTAAGTACACCCCATGTAAAGTTTTGACTTTTTCAACATATTTCAACATACAGCTATTTGATCTTCATTTCAACAATATTGATCGATAAAGGTGATATAATATAACAAATATCATGAAACATTTACATTTTGTAGTCCATTGTATAATTTAAATAAACATAAATGCAAATTTCACATGTGGAAAAAGTAAGTACACCCCTACATTTAACACTACTTCAAATACCTAAAATTAGAATCAGGTGCACCAGTTCAGGTGCAAATGATTAGAACATCGTTAGAGAGGATCTTGGAGGAACCTGTCTTATTTAAACCTCAGACCTTTAGTTTGGTTTGCTCTTTGTTGTTGAAGTGTGTGGCATCACCATGCCTAGATCAAAAGACCTCTCTGAGGCCTTCAGAAAGAAGGTTATAGATGCCTACGAGTCAGGGAAGGGATTTAAGAAGATCTCCAAACAATTTGAAATCTATCAATCGACTGTCTGGAAAATCATCTACAAGTGGAGAAGATTCCAAACAATTGCCAACTTGTTTAGGCCAGGCCACCCCAGGAAGTTCAGCCCGAGAGCAGACCGCAAGATGCTGAAAGAAGTCTCTAAGAACCCCAGAATGTCATCACGGGACCGACAGGTAGCTCTTGCCACTGTTGATGTCAAAGTACACGAGTCTACCATTAGAAAGAGGCTCCACAAATTTGATCTACATGGGAGGTGTGCCAGGAGGAAACCTTTGCTGTCCAGAAAGAACATCAGGGCAAGACTAAAGTTTGCCAATGAACACCGAGGCAAAGACCAGCACTTCTGGAACAATGTGCTCTGGACAGATGAGTCAAAGGTAGAGCTATTTGGCCACAGTACCAGAAGACATGTTTGGCGAAAACCAAAGACAGCATTTGACCACAAGAACCTGATCCCAACTGTAAAGCATGATGGTGGAAATATTATGGTTTGGGGCAGCTTTGCTGCATCAGGGCCTGGGCAGCTCACCATCATATAATCCACTCTGAATTCTTCATTGTACCAGAGGGTACTTGAGGATAATGTGAAGCCATCTGTCGGAAAGTTGAAGCTCAACCGAAGGTGGACCTTGCAACATGACAATGACCCTAAACATACCAGTAAATCCACCAAGGAATGTCTGAAAAGAAAGAAATGGAAGGTTCTGGAATGGCCAAGTCAAAGCCCGGATCTAAATCCCATCGAGATGTGGGGGGATTTGAAACGAGGTGTGCATTCAAGAAACCCCGCAAACATCGCACAGCTGAAAGAATTCTGCATGTAGGAGTGGACAAAAATTTCTCCCAGTCGATGTCAGATACTGGTAGACAGTTATAAGAAACGCCGACTTGAGGTTGTTTCTGCCAAAGGGGGCAATACCACCTAATAGAGCCAAGGGTGTACTTACTTTTTCCAGATGTGAAATTAGCATTTATGTTTATTTAAATTACTAGGGCATGCCCGTACTATATATATATATCTAAAATTATATCCCCCCCCTCTATTTACATGAAATGGTTTGGTCCATTCGCAAAGCCAAAGCGAACGGCTTGCGAGTACGGTGACAATCCCCCCCTCTATTTACATGAAATGGTTTGGTCCATTCGCAAAGCCAAAGCGAACGGCTTGCGAGTACGGTGACAATCCCCCCCCCTCTATTTACATGAAATGGTTTGGTCCAAAGCGAACGGCTTGCGGAGTTTGGTAAATAAATCGCCATAGCTCGGTAACTACTTCTCCGATTAATATGAAACCTTGAAAAGGCACATCCTCGGGTCCCCAGCAATATACCTGGCAAGTTTCAAGTATATCGGACCCGTGGTTGTCGAGAAACAGCGGTCACAGACAAACGACACACAGACACACACACATACACACAGAGATTACTGGAATTATAGATAGATACAATGAACTTCAAAAGGTAAATGATTCATGATATTTGTTATATTATATCACCTTTATCTATCAATGTTGTTGAAATGAAGATCAAATAGCTGTATGTTGAAATATGTTGAAATAGTGAAAACTTTGCATGGGGTGTACTTACTTTTTCACGTGACTGTAAATGTCCTAAATTGGGATCCCTCACACCAGACTTAAACATGGACCAAGGGATAAAATAACGTGGAAAGGAATGGTGTGTGATTTTATTTAGCGCACTTCGCTCAAATTGGCTGACGTATCCTGTCAGGAACAGTCGGCCCCAAATTCGCCGTCTGGACGCGGCTCCATGCTTGGCGGTAAGAAGGCCGCCCGGTCGTTGGCGTGAACCTCTCCTTCCGCGCTGCTAGGCCAGCATACGCTGCAGCAGCAAACCTCGCTTGTGCACTCATCGCTCGCACATGAACGCAGGGGAGGAGAATCGCCAGCACTCCACCGTCTCTCCACCGTCCGTCGTCATCCAACCAGCAAGAGTCCAGGGTCAATGAAAATGACGAGGTCCGGGCACGAAGAGATCCAAAAACGAGAGGGCAAAATGCGGCTAGCCGTGGTTTTTACGTCCCGTCTCTTGATGTCATCGGTCGTCCCTTCCAATCAGTCCGTCGCCTCTCAACCTCTCGAATGTTCTTCCCACGTCAGTCCTTCACCATTGGCCGAGCGCTTCGCGCTCTCCTCCTCATGCCTTCGGTCGGTGGCTAATCAGTAAGTCGCTTCCATACACCAATCAGCGGGTCGCTTCTTGCTCCGCCCCTGGCCAATCACAAGTCCTTCCTTACTCTGGCCTTTCATTGGTCAACTCCCGCCCATTGGTTTGATCTCCCCATCAAACCTCTCGATCAATCCATCGCGAGGTGGGCATGGCCTCAACAGGCCTGAACAATGTGTGTTGCTATACAAGTTGGTGATGTAGCTGGCTGCGGTTCCATCGGCAGTGCCCCAAACTGGCTTCCGGTGAGTTTTATTGTGGGGGGGGGGGGGGGGGCAGGGGGGGATTTAATTAGTGTGTGTGGTGCTTTTGGGCCTTTCCTGCTCTACGTGTCTAGTGCGTTGCTATACGGGACGTAGGGTAAATCACAAGGTCTCACGAACAGGGGAATTAACATAATCCCTACTCCAGTTAACACAAGGCCATCCTCGTATGACCACAAATATAGAAGCCTAATCCGACCTCCAGGCTAAACAGGTCCTCTACTTATGTACATCGAAATGGTTCTTCTTCTTCACGACAGTCGGAGCATGATACCTACACAGATCTACCTGATCTATATATCACTCTAACCCAAAATTCATATATATATATATATATATATATATATATATATATATATATATATATATGTGGCGGACACGAAAGCACTGACGTGGTGACATCACCCCGCACACCAAGTGGGGATGGGCCACGCCAGGGAGAGAGGCGTGGCCTCACGATATACGCGGAGCGCACAGCCCTGAGCAGTTTTAGTGCTGCAGTTTGAGTACTTTGAATAAAGACTCTTTTATGAACCGCGTTGTCCGCTTGCTCTTTGCGTAAGCATTAGCGTGCGCAGCATCGCGCTTTATATGGTGACCTCGACGTTGGATCTGCCGTAGCGATCCTTCCGAACACGACGCCATGGCAATGGCGATTAAACTTCCCGAATTTTGGGAGGCCCAGGCCAAAGTCTGGTTCGTTCAAGCCGAAGCCCAATTTCAGCTTCGGCGCCTCACCAACGACGACATGCGCTACTGCCACGTCGTCGCCTCCCTCGGGCCCGGCACGGCCGCTCGAGTTGTGTCCATCCTTCGCCACCCACCGGACGGCCACAAGTACGAGGCACTCAAGCGGCTACTCCTAGCCACGTTCGGCCTCACGGACGACGCACGGGCCAACCGCCTCCTGGATCTCCCCGACCCCGGCGACACGCGCCCGTCGGTCCGAATGGACCATATGCTGTCACTGTTGGGCGACGAAGCCCCCGGTTCTCTATTCCGGGCGCTTTTCCGTCGTCAACTTCCAGCGCAGGTTCGCCTCGCGTTGGCCGGGACCGGGCTAACGGAACCCCGAGCATTGGCAGCCGAGGCGGACAGGTACTTCGCGGCTTCGGATACGCGGGCGAGAGTCGGCGCGGCCGTCACGGACCTCGAGGCTGATGCTGCTGATCCACAGCATCAGCTTCCACAGCATACGCAGCATGCTGATACGCCCCTCGTGACCGCCGCCACGCCCCGCCCACCGCCGCGGCGAAAACCGCCAACTCCACTGGCCTGGCGGAGCCAGCCACACTCCTCCAGCTCCACCACCTGGTGCTGGTTCCACGCCAAGTTTGGCCACGAGGCTCGGCAATGTCATCCGCCATGCTCCTTCAACAGGTCGGGAAACGCCCGGGCCGGCGCTCAATAGTGGCGATGAGCGCCGGCCGTTCGAGCAGCCTGCTGTTCATAACGGACACCTTATCCGGGCGCCGTTACCTGTGCGACACGGGAGCGCAGGTGAGTGTCGTTCCCGCCGGCACGTCAGACATGCACGCCGTAGGCGGGGGCCCCGCGCTGCTTGCCGCGAACGGGACGCCCATCCGTACGTACGGAAAACGCTGCCTCTCTCTGCGGTTCGGAGGGCAGGTTTTCCGATGGACGTTCGTCACCGCCGACGTGCCCATGGCACTGCTTGGCGCGGACTTCCTGTGCGCTAATGGGCTCCTGGTCGACGTAAAGCGCAGACGTCTTGTCCAGGCCGAGACGTTCAGCTCGCTCGCTTGTGCACTGCCCAGCTCGTCGAGCAGCTCAACGAGCGGCTTGCCGAACGGTTCGGTTCCGGCCACGTTGGTCTGTACGCTTCCGGCAGCAGACGCATTCACCCGCCTCCTCGCCGGCTTCCCGGCCCTCACGCGGCCCACCTTCTCGGCGGGGGCCGTCAAGCACGGGGTGGCCCATCACATCCCCACCGTCGGGCCACCGGTCTACGCCCGGGCACGCCGCCTCGAGCCGACGAAGCTGGCGGTGGCAAAAGCGGCGTTCGCTACCCTGGAGCGACTCGGCATCGTTCGGCGCTCAGAGAGCGCTTGGGCGTCGCCGCTGCACATCGTGCCGAAGCCCGGCGGGGGATGGCGACCGTGCGGGGACTATCGCCATCTCAATGACGCCACGACTCCCGACCGCTACCCCGTCCCCCACATTCAGGACTTTTCCGCCCGTTTGGCGGGCATGTCCTTCTTCTCGAAGGTGGACCTCATACGCGGCTACCATCAGGTCCCCGTCAGGCCGGAGGACGTCCCGAAGACGGCGGTCATCACGCCATTCGGACTCTTCGAGTTCCTGCGGATGCCCTTCGGTCTGAAGAATGCGGCTCAGGCGTTCCAGCGACTGATGGACAGCGTCCTGCGCGACTTGGATTTTGTCTACGTCTACCTGGACGATATCCTCGTCGCCAGCGCGCCCCGCGAAGAGCACCTACGCCACCTCCGCACGCTCTTCGAACGCCTGGGCCAGCATGGCCTGATTGTGAACCCCGCAAAGTGCCAGTTCGGCGCCGCCATAATCGATTTTCTGGGGCACCGTGTCACCAGGCACGGAGCCGTCCCCCTGCCGGCCAAGGTGGAGGCGGTGAAGGGGTTTCCGCGCCCCCGCACGATCAGAGGGCTGCAGGAGTTCCTGGGCATGGTGAACTTTTACCATCGGTTCCTGCCCCGTATCGCCCAGCTCCTGCGCCCCCTGCACGAAGCTCTCCGAGGTAAGCCGGGCAAAGGCGACGTTACCTGGACCGAGCAGATGGACACGGCGTTCACGGGCGCGAAGCTCGCCTTGGCTAACGCCACCATGCTCGCGCACCCGGCGCCCAATGCATCGATCGCCCTCACCACCGACGCCTCGGACTACGCGGTGGGCGCGGTGCACTAGCAATGGGTGCGTGGAGCTTGGCAACCGCTGGCGTTCTTTAGCCGGCAGCTTCGCCCGCCCGAACGCCGTTACAGTACCTTCGACTGCGAGTTGCTCGGGCTTCAATTGGCGGTCAGGCACTTCCGCCATCTGCTCGAGGGTCGTGCGTTCACGGCCTTCGTCGACCACAAGCCGCTGATCTTCGCGATGGGCAAGGTCACCGAGCCGTGGTCGGCCCGGCAGCAGCGTCACCTCTCGGCCGTGTCAGAGTACACGACGGACATCCGGCACGTCGCGGGGAAGGACAACCCGGTGGCGGATTGCCTTTCCCGGGCCGTCGCCCACGCAGTCCACCTCGGCATCGACTATGCCCGGATGGCAGCGGACCGCCGTCACGGGCCTCCGTGTCACCGAGGTGCCGTTCGACGGTGCAGGCGCGGCCCTCTTGTGCGACGTCTCCCTCGGGCGTCCTCGCCCCATCGTGCCCGCGGGCTGGCAGCGCCAGGTGTTTGACGCCATCCACGGCCTGTCCCACCCGGGCGCGAGGGCCTCCCAAAGGTTGATCGCCGACAAGTTCGTCTGGCATGGCCTCCGGAATGCCATCCGCGGTTGGGCCAGGACGTGCCTCGCGTGCCAGCGCGCCAAGGTGCACCGGCACACCCAGGCCCCGTTGGCCCCGTTCACGGTGCCGGAACGCCGGTTTGACCACGTCCACGTGGACCTGGTGGGACCTCTGCCCCCCTCACGGGGTTTCACCCACGTCCTCACCATGGTGGACCGCACCACCCGGTGGCCGGAGGCCGTGCCCTTGGCGTCGACGACGGCGGCGGATGTCGCGCAGGCTTTCATCGCCACCTGGGTCGCCCGGTTCGGTGCCCCCTCAGACATCTCGTCCGACCGCGGCCCCCAGTTCACCTTGGAGCTCTGGGGGGCGGTCGCGCAGGGGCTCAGGGTCCGGCTGCACCGAACCACGGCCTACCACCCCCAGGCTAACGGCCTGTGTGAGCGATTTCACCGCTCATTGAAGGCCGCGCTCCGGGCCACCCTCCGCGACGGCGGCTGGGTCGACAGGCTCCCCCTGGGTCCTGCTGGGCCTCCGGACGGCGCCCAAGGAGGACCTGCGCGCATCCGCGGCGGAGTTGGTCTTCGGGCAACCGCTGCGGGTGCCGGGCGAGTTCCTCCCCGACTCCACGGCACCATGGTCCGCGGCACAGCAGCGCTCCGCTCTGCAAGAGACCGCCCAGAGGTTCGCCCCGGTGCCAACGGCATGCCACGGGCACCCACCGACGCACGTCGCCCCGGAGCTTCGCACGGCGGAGTACGTCTTTGTCCGCCACGATGCCCACCGGACACCACTGCGGCCCCCGTACGACGGGCCTTTCCGTGTGCTGGAGACCGGGGCGAAGCATTTCACCCTGGACATCGGCGGTACTCCTGACCGCGTTTCTGTAGACCGCCTCAAGCCGGCCCACCTCGACGTGGACCATCCACCGCCAGTGGCCCGACCCCCGCGTCGGGGCCGCCCCCCTGCGGGCGGACCCCCGGCACCGCCCAGCCCCTCCGCCACGCCACCCCCCGGTCCTGCTGCCGGAGGCATCCCAGATGGCATCCCTGCATCCCAGACGCCGCCAGTCGCCAGGGGGCGCTTCGGCCGGGTCATCCGTTTGCCCCGCAAACTGACCCTTCAGGTGCGCGGGGATTCTGGGGGGCGCGTGTGGCGGACACGAAAGCACTGACGTGGTGACATCACCCCGCACACCAAGTGGGGATGGGCCACGCCAGGGAGAGAGGCGTGGCCTCACGATATACGCGGAGCGCGCAGCCCTGAGCAGTTTTAGTGCTGCAGTTTGAGTACTTTGAATAAAGACTCTTTTATGAACCGCGTTGTCCGCTTGCTCTTTGCGTAAGCATTAGCGCGCGCAGCATCGCGCTTTATATATATATATATATATATATATATATATATATATATATATATATATATATATATATATATATATATATATACATACATATGTATGCACGATATCTCAAAAAGTTATGCCTGGATTCAGCAGAAAATTGGTGGATGAATTGGCTAAGTGACGAGAACAAGCTGTTTAGATTTTTGGTTCAGGTGCGAATCCAGATCTGGCCCTTTAGTGGGATACAAAGCGTAAACTGTTCAGCCTGGCGGAGGTGTGCACTCCACCGACTGCCTTTCATTATATACTGATTCTCTGTGAGAATGTGGCATAAATATGTCCCTGGCCTGAGAACTTTTCCCATCCAACACCAGTTTGTATTTCATGTCCTCTTGTGTGCCCTGTCAATTACTGTACATCTGATCTATCACTTGTCGATGCTGTGGAAACTAAAGTTATAAACATCATCATAAATCAGTGACTTAGAGGCTGATGATGCTCTTTTATTGCAGACATATATTAGTGGCCTTGTGATTTTCTACAGTCTCTTATTCAGTATTGTATATCATCTGTTTGTTGAACCATCTCCACTTTCCAGCACACTTCATATTAATGTATTAATCTTTCATCCAGACACACCTTCTTGTTTGCCTTCTAAAGTCCAGCTTTACTTCTAACATCCACTCAATTTGTTCCTCTTTTTCTCATGCACGTGGAAGTAAATCCGTTTGACAGTCAGTCAAATGTTCTTCTCAAAAAGTGCTTCAAGATATGTAGCAGCCCACCCTCATTTCCTATCACCATCCATCCCGACTCAGGATCATTTATACTCATGATAATCCACCACCTTTCCCATTCCTACCTGCAGGCTTCTTCATTATCTTGTTCAATGTCTGAAGTCCCTATATGTTCCTCACTTTCCCATACCCCTTATGGATGTTGTACAACTGGAATGGCAGGATAGCTGAGCGATTTGCACAATGACAAGCTGTCTAGACTGGGTTCGAATATCGCCCCAACTATAAACTGCCACCCTGGTGTTTCATAGGCAGCGGGATACATCGATGTGTTTGCCGTCCCTCGGATGGACGTTGAACTTGTCGTCCGGTCTACCAGCTTTAATCGGTGGACGTTAAATATCCCACGGTGTACCTCGCGAAGAGTATGCGAGCTATCGCCTGCGCCATGAACAAATTGCAAATTCCAGCCCAAAGCTACAAGGGGGCACTGCATCAGTGGAACAGCCGCCGCACTCAACCAATGATGCTTCCCCGGGGTCTCGTGCGGCAAACGAAAAACGAAGATTGCACAACTCTAATCGATCTTTTCTACCCCCGCTAATTTCGGTCCCCTTGTGTTTTATACCTCTCCCCACCCCCCCCCCCCTTCCCACGCCTCCTGCCCCCAAGCCCTCTCCCTCCCACACTTCTCCCTGCTCTCAAATGTTGTGGTTGTGTGCTTCCCCTTCTCTCCCCATCTTGTCTTCCGCTCCCTCTTTTTGTATATTTTGTTTGTCTGGTTGATTTGTTTGTGAAATAAATGTTAGCTCTTTCACGAGCCTCGATTCAGTATACAAAAAAAAAAAAAACGAAATGTATTTCGAGAAACATAAAGTGAAATTATTCAAGTTTTAATCAACATGAATGTCCTGATTACTGTATATATACCGATTCAGAATATACATATTTTATTAACATATACGCATTTGATGTTAATCAGAACATTCAAACTGATTAAAACTTAAATAATTTCACTTTATTATTACGCCAAAAGTGTTTCTGGAAATGTATTTGGTGTCCTCGTGTGTGCCCTGCCACACATGGCGTGATGTATCCATTCAAAACAACACGAGTGAATATAAGAATTGATAAAATACTCAAATTACTCACATAATAACTTCAGGGTCTTTCATACTAATGCAGACAAATGACTCATCTAATGCCCCAAGGTGTCGCAAGAGAAAATCGTCTGAGCTATGGAAGCTTCCACCTCCATCTGCTCGTCTTTTTCTGCTTCATGTTTCGCCATCAATCTGCCCATTGCAATGAGTTTTAAAATGGTAATTTATTTATATGGCACAGGGTGAGAAATCTCCCAGAAGGCACTGAAAAAGGGTTTTCATTCATGGGTCGAACATGTGTTACACAATATTCTCATGAAATAAAACATGTTTTCATCAGGCAATCATCTTAACTAAAGGTCCTAAGTTAAAGTTACACAGACAACTTCACATTCATGATGCTCACTTACCAATGATGATCGATTCCAGCCATTGTTCACCTCACAGAAAACAAAGAATCATGAGTGAATTGAGATTCACACTGTTTTGTCTGTTAATAAAAGTAAGGAAACATATTTATCACGTGTGCAAATATGACGAAGTTTTGACCACATTTGACCTCAACTGCATGCTGTATATAATTGCCTTCTCCCCGCTTATTCCATTTTCGCTCTATATATGTCTCTCTCTCCATATATAGCCAAACATGTCAGACAGTTCAATCGTGGTTTCATCAGACCACGGAATCTTGTTTCCCACAGTCTGAGAGTCCTTTAGGTACTTTTTTGCCAACTCCAAGCGGGCTTTCATGTGTCTTTCACTGAGGAGAGGCTTCTGTCTGGCCACTCTGCCATGAAGCCCAGATCGGTGGAGTGTTGCAGTGATGGTTGTCCTTTCTGGAAGTTTCTCCCATCTCCACACAGGATCTCTGGAGCTCAGCCAGATTGACCATCGGGTTCTTGGTCACCTCTCTTACCAAGGCCCTTCTCCCCCGATTGCTCAGTTTGGCCGGGCCGCCAGCTCTAGGAAGAGTCCTGGTTGTTCCAAACTTCTTCCATTTAAGAATTATGGAGGCCACTGTGCTCTTGGGAACCTTCAATGCAGCAGAATTTTTTCTAGGCTTCCCCAGATCTGTGCCTCGACACAATCCTGTCTCTGAGCTCTGCAGGCAGTTCTTTCAACCTAATGGCTTCGTTTTCGTTATGATATGCATTGTCAGCTGTGAGACCTTATATAGACAGGTGTGTGCCTTTCCAAATCATGTCCAGTCAATTGAATTTACCACAGGTGGACACAAATCAAGGTGTACAAACATCGCAAAGCTGATCAAGAGAAATGGGAGGCACCTGAGATAAATTTCAAGTGTCGTAGCAAAGGGTATGAATACTTATGTAAATGTGATATTTCAGTTTTTTCATTTTAATAAATTTGCAAAACTTTCTAAAATCCTGTTTTCTCTTTGTTATTATGGGGTATTGAGTGTAGATTGATGAGGGAAAAAATGAATTTAAACGAAATGTGACGAAGTGAAGGGGTCTGAATGCTTTCTGAATGCACTGTATATATATTGTTGCGGATATGGGATTTGAATCCATCCATATCTGCTTGTAAATATTCCCCTATTTCCTCAATACTTCCCAACTATCCCCAATCCCCCATTCCCTAGTCCCATTTTCTGTAAACAACACTCTGTAGACCCGACCTCCCCCTATTTCCCCCATTAAATGTCGTGCCCAGGTTCACCGCATCTCATGTAAGACAACTATAGGACATCTTGCTAGTTATTCTTAGTCTATGTCAGTTAAGGACTCGTTTGCATTAATTCTGACCCTTCGTTGCACCAGAATGTGATTGTATGGCACCGTTAGGAAGTTTAGGACCTCCCAATACCTCCCCGCAGCTCTTCCTCACAGTTCAACAACAACAACAACAACAACAACGAGCGCAGGAAGTGCGCGTCCTCACTCCGGCTTGGTTGGTAGGGGGTGTTGGGAGGGCACCAGGCCTTCCCAACGAGCCGCCATCAAACATGTGCTCGACGGGGTTACCAAATAGGGGCTCCCTGTCAGTTCCTCGTCAAGGGCGGAGCCCGGTAACCCCCGCACCCAATGGAAGCGGCGGACCGGCCCCAGTGGGGCGGAACCAACCAGCCGAGGGCGTGTCACTCCCGGCTGAGCATGTGCAGTGAGGGGGAGGTGACGTCAGATGCGCGCTGAGCTTGGAGAAAGAAAGACGTCCCCTCGGAGCGCTGTGAGGCCTCCCCGCATCTTCTGGACCGTGCTTTATCCTGTTGTGGAAGTGTAACTCAGTGTAACTTATTGGCACTGGTAACTTATTGATTAAGACTGGTAACGAAGCAGATACATTTTACCTGCAACCTCTGTGAAAGACGAGTTCGTAAATGAGTGTCAGGAATGTACCCGAACATGGTAATCTCTTGTCCACCTGGTCACAGCCCCAGGCTGGAGCACCCCCCTATCGTTTGGTAAACGGAACTCGCAGCAGGAGGGGAGCGAGCTGATGCCAGGACTCGGTGCATGCATGACCTCGGGGCATTAGCGGAGAAAGGATTAACATTCAGCGGACAGGGGATTAACTCCAGTTTGTCCATATAAACCAGAGCAAACGTTGAGTCAGCAGACTTGCCACGATAACTCCTGCTCGACGGAGCGAACGAGCGCCCATCATCAGAACCTCTGCCCGACGGGAATGGCGGAGGAACATCGGCCGAACGAGAAGGACCATGCGGATAGAGTGACCTGGTCTATTGAGTTAAACGGTAGTTATTTGGTATTGGAATGAAAGTGAACAACCAGTTAATAAACCAGACCTTTTGTAAAACCTGTGTCCGGTCATTGGAGTCTTGAGTCTCCCCCACTACTTCCCCTACAATTTGGAGGCACCGCTGACATCAATTGTACACAAACAAGTCTTTAAAAGGTGAGTGTGTCTTGTTTTTGTCCAATATGATTTACGAACTTGGGAATAGTTTTGTACATACATGGGGGAGAAGGTGGTCTGGGGCTTCCTTGCGCACCGATGCCGCGATATAGGTGGCGTGACCCATCACGAATGGTACTTCGATAAACGACTGTAGCTATTATTCGTGTTTTTCTAAATGATTTCTGTAAATACGTATTTTTTGCGCTGTCTAAATAAAATGCACCAGGTCGGCGCTGGTCATTAAGGGCCTTACTGTGACCTGGGAGCAAACGGAGCATGAGTGCACCATGCGACCATTTGCTTCCAAGTCGTGTAAGGCCGGTACACTCGTTTACACACCCGTACACGTGTAAAGTAGTTTTTTTTTTTTGCACTTGTTCAAAGCACGCGACTTGCTCGGCGTGCGACAGGGAGCCGGGAAATGGAATTATATTTATATATATATATTTTTACCTCATTCCAATTTATGGTATTGCGACAAAACGGCTTATATCTTTGGAACGACTGGTCGGATTTAGACAAATTAAACGGAATTGTGTAGGACGAAAGCCGTGGGTCCAAAGTAAAAAAAAAAAAAAAAAAAAAAAAAAGGGGTGGAGGAGAGAATTTTTTTTTTTCAGTTTTCCCGCCATGTCTAAAACTCGTTCGATCAACAAATAAATTCATGACAGACAACCCCACCTCATGCCGGTCCAGAATTATTGTGAAAGATGGCGATTGGATGAAAATTGCATACCAACACTCCCTCACTGTCCCTCATTGTCGCTCATGTCCATTCCGGCACCCTGTCTCTTGCTCCCGCTCCTTCTCCCTCCCCTCCCTCTAGTTCCCATTGGCGGACGTTTTGCGAGAAGCAAAGCGTTTTGCAGGAAGCTTCCAGGAAGCTTCCAGGAAGCAAAGCCAGGGCTGTTGCTTTTTGTGTATTTTCTCTGCGCCCCATACTCGCAGATTTGGTTGGTACAAATATTTTATTGAAAGGTGAAAGATGCTTTTGTGGAAAAGCAATGGCAGACCACCCATTGTCACCACTTTCATGAGCTCAGAGAAATAAAAAATTCCAAATTCCACTCTGATGGCTCAGTGGAAATCGGCAGCAGAGTGGGAATCGGCAGACAATGGAACAGCTAGCGACGAGTGTTTGTGAGTAACAACCACCCTCTGGTCGAGGCTCATAGGAGGGGTGATGCTTACTGATTCGGCACGCTTACAATAGATATTAATGGCGAAGGTTGTGGTTGGTTCGATTTTGCGAAATGGACGTTCTTTGAACGGGTTAAATGAGAATTTTCATATTGGATGTTAAAGCAACGAAGAGTTTTGTGGGATTATGGGGTCATATCGCGACATCATGGGAAAGCTGGTGTAAATGGTGGGATGTCAGAGGTAATGGTGTGGTTTAATGTTCACACTGTTTTGGAAAATAATGCTCGATGCAACATGATCCTAAAAAGAACCCATCCCTACATCTAAGGATCAGGAAGGGAAGGAATGGAAAATTTGAAGTATTAAAGTTACGGAACTCAAAATGTCTGGGTTTGGATGTAGTCATTAAAGGATTGAGTCATTCATTGGTTTGATGATGGTCCTAATATTTTGATAAATGTTTGATAATGGTCCTGGTAATTTTAGTCCTAGGAATAATATTGCTAGTGGTTTGTCTGAAGATTTTAATGGGATTTAATGGGATTTTAATGGGATAAATTGGGAACATTCAAATGTTGGGTTGTGCTAACGTTTCCACAACGTCGCTACAACGTTTCACTTTCGTTGTTGCAACGTTTTGCTCCAACGTTTTGGGAACATTCAAATGTTGAGTTTTGCTAACGTTTCCACAACGTCGCTACAACGTTTCACTTTCGTTGTTGCAACGTTTTGCTCCAACGTTTTGGGAACATTCAAATGTTGAGTTTTGCTAACGTTTCCACAACGTCGCTACAACGTTTCACTTTCGTTGTTGCAACGTTTTGCTCCAACGTTTTGGGAACATTCAAATGTTGTGTTTTGCTGACGTTTCCACAACGTCGCTACAACGTTTCACTTTCGTTGTTGCAACGTTTTGCTCCAACGTTTTGGGGACACTCAAATGTTAAGTAAATCGGATAAGAATTCACGAGTTATTTAATTATTAGCGATTAATGAAGTACTTATTTAATTAATTACATTTCTTATTAAATAACAGTAATTACATTACAGTAATTACCTGGGGTAATTACAGTAATTACAGTTCCGGTAATTACAGTAATTACAGTAATCATTACAGTAATTGCAGTAATCTTATTACAGTAATTACATTACATTAACTCAGGCACCTTTTGAGTAAGGAAGCTGATATTTGGACATGACACTGACCAAGTGATGTGGCTGTCAAGGAAAATTTTGATTTATTGATTAATCATTTAATAAATTAACTCGTTGATTTATAAATGACTTATTTAATTAAAAGTCCTCAGAGATACATCTTCGGATGAAATACTTGCAGATTGGTTATGCTATGAGCCAATTGATTAAGGAAAATATTTTGTGATGGCCATATTGGCAATTTCGTGGCCATATTCGTGGCAACTCAGTTAGTGCCACTGCACCTTTAAAATGCATCCCTGCGTTCATTTTTCGATCGATTGAGTTGAAATTTTGAACAATCGGATCTGGACTGTCGTTGTTAACGACTCTAGCACGCACTCGTCCAATCAGGATGGAGCGGTATGGTCCCCGGATCATCACTGCCCGCAGTTTTTAATTAATTTTACTTTTTCTCTTGGTCATATAATTTTGAAGACATGCATGTCATGATAGAGGAAATGTTTGTTCTGTTGAACGGAATAAATGTTGTTTATTTGTGTGGGTGTGTATTTTTGTGTATTTTGGATATATTTTCACGACTAATTCCAGTTAACATCCTGCAAAATTTGCTCGTTTGCTGGCCGAGTCGAAATTGCGTTGAGTTTCTATGGCATGCGCCATTAAAAGCGCTGTGTAATGGTTGAGCTCCCTTTATTTCGTTTTGGTCATGCGGATGAGCAAACAAAGTGACAAATGCTGCGGCTGGAGCAGTAGAAGCGATGTTTTTTTAATGGAAACGATGTAATGAGTACTTAAAAGTGGGAGGGGGCAACACCACGCATACCTCTTTTAAGGTGTGTATAAACCTGGAATAAACGTGGGAGGGGGCAACACCACGCATACCTCTTTTAAGGTGTGTATAAACCCTGGAATATTTCAGCAATCAATACAATGCTGAAACTATATAAGTAATTTAATGAGTAATTTAATGAGTAATTTAATGAGTAATTTAATGAGTAATTTAATGAGTAATTTAATAAGTAATTTAATGAGTAATTTAATGAGTAATTTAATGAGTAATTTAATGAGTAATTTAATGAGTAATTTAATGAGTAATTTAATGAGTAATTTAACGAGTAATTTAATAAGTAATTTAATGAGTAATTTAATGAGTAATTTAATAAGTAATTTAATAAGTAACTTAATAAGGAATTTAATGAGGAATTTAATGAGGAATTAAAAGTGGGAGGGGGCAACACCACGCATACCTCTTTTAAGGTGTGTATAAACCCTGGAATAAACGTGGGAGGGGGCAACACCACGCATACCTCTTTTAAGGTGTGTATAAACCCTGGAATATTTCAGCAATCAATACGATGCTGAAATGATGTAATTTACTGTGTAAGAGGGTCGACCTTGGGTTTGTTTGGGTTTGTTGTTTATTTTTGTGGGTGTGTATTTTTTGTGTATTTTGGATATATTTTCACGACTAATTCCAGTTAACATCCTGCAAAATTTGCTCGTTTTCTGGCCGAGTCGAAATTGCGTTGAGGTCCTATGGCATGCGCCATTAAAAGCGCTGTGTAATGGTTGAGCTCCCTTTATTTCGTTTTGGTCATGCGGATGAGCAGACAAAATGACGAATGCTGCGGCTGGAGCAGTTGAAGCGATTTTTGAATTGTTCAATGATTATTCGATATTGTTATGACTTATTGTCAATAGGTATACTAAGTGGCCATGAGGTAGCCTGTTGATATGTACAGTTTTATTCTATTGTTGATTATACCACATAGCTGTGGTGATAAAGGAAATGTTCGTTTTAAATAGATGATTATGATAGGACCATGACGATAAAATCATGATGATTATTATGAATGATATCATAGGGTTCAAATGCAGAATGATTGCATGAACTTGGGAAAGAACTTTCAAGCCCTATGGGATAAATTGGGTGTTACAAGCGATGGAGTTTCAAAATTTAGCATGATTGAAGGAATTTTACAGTCTTATTTCAGGAGTTTTACGAAATTTATATTGCCAAGAGATTTGGGTACTATTAAAAGAAAAATGATGAGATATTTTTCCCAAAGAACTGTAATATCTGCCATCCATTTTGGCTGTCTCACGAATGAAGGATGAGTTGCCTTTAGTGGTTGCAAAGAAAATTTGTGGAGACCAGGCAAAATGGGGAAATATGTCAGATATGACCCTAGGACAGGACGGTGATTCATCAATTGACATGAGGTACGAACCAGAGGTGACGACCGATGAGATTCGATCTCAGTCAATGGATGGACCTGTCCTGACATCATTGGGGAAAGGGCTTATGCAAGGAGTCATTCAAAATGATTAATTTGATTTATTGATGAATATTGATGAATTAATTGAAATTGAATAATTGATTGAATTGTTAATTGATTGAATCTAATTGATTGAATTTAATTGAATAAATTTAACTGAATAAATTGAACTGAATAAATTGAATTGAATATATTGATTGTTTGATTGATGAAAATGCGGTCTCAAGAAAGAAGCTTTGATATCTTTGCGAGATATTATCAATGTGGAGACAACCTGGGAAAATTGAGCAAGGTGGTGAGTTTATATACAGATATATATGTGCGGTTACCATTGTGTGATTTCCCCGTCAACAGAGCGGACACCTGAGGATTCACCCATTTCATACTGACCCTCCGGCTCATCTGCAAATACTGATCTGTGAGATTGGATTGTGCAAAAGCCACAGCTGAGGGAGATTCTCTGGAAATCACCGTGTGAACAGGTGGAGAGATCCTTCCTGGAGGTACGAGTGAAGCTTTAGAGGAACCTGGAACAAGCTACAACACATCCAACGCTACTTTGATAAAAGGCAGAATGGGAAATGGAGCCTGCAATAATACACAAGGACAACCAGAAATTCCACAAAAAGGTACTTGTACACATCATATGTACGACCGTTATGGTGCCGAAGCTATAAGGCAGGTCGAGAATTGGTATTTGTGGACAAAGGGACATGATGAGGAGTTTCCAAGAGATGGTACATTTGAGCGAAGTCGATTGGAAAGATTGGAACAAAGATTGAAAGCCAGGAAGAGACAGAATCTAACGGTAGACTGGCTTGCATTCCATCTTTGGGATGGTGAATCCAGACAACGGGAACAGCAAGAACGGATAACGGATCTAGAACTTAAAATAAAAAGGATACAGGATACAGTGGAGGAGACAAATGCACAACTGCCCTCGAAATTAGGAATGAAAGTGACAGTTGTCCCATCTGATTTCCAGTTGTCTCCCCAAAAAGGACGGTACAGAGAATTTTTTCGTGTTTCAGGAGATAACGAGAGATTGCAGTGGCAACTCAGGGATGTAGAGATGCAGCCCAGCAATACAAGTGCACAGGTGCACAGATCAGACAACGACAGAAACCGGTGTTTCAAGTGTGGACGGATGGGACATTGGAAAAGAGGATGTCCGTATACCAAAAGGAAGACAAGTTAATAGGGTAAACCAAGATCAAGGGTACCAGTGCTGACCGATACCTCAGACAATGATTAGGCCTTCATTGCGACAAATCCCAAATGACGATTGGCCTCAACAAATTAGATTACTGGACAAACATGAATAACTGTCGATGATTCTTGGGTCTGAAAAGTTTTCGGAGCAAGAATTATTCATTTTTTTCTTTTGCTTGTAAGCAAATTAGTAATTAATTGATCACATGCCGAAATTGGATCTTTTATGTTGGGCACACAATTTTAAATTTACAAAGTTGGAACAATTGCTTTGCAAATTTTTGAAACCAAGTGACAAGGGTCACATGATGATCAGGTGGGAATTTCGGACTAGTGTTCCGCATGATTGATAAGTCAGTGGTCGACTGACATGTAAATGGGTGTGTAGTCAAATTTGGATAAATTATTGTGGGAACTGAAAGGGTAATTTCAATGTGACATCATAGGGGTTTTCTAAGAATAAACTTTTTGGTCCATTTGTGTATTAGCATTTCTAAAATTGAAGGACAAATTTTATGAAATTGAAATAAAATTGACACCCATCTTGATCTGTAAATAATAGTTCCAACGCAAACAAATACGCATAATGCATGTGTGTGTGTATTTTTGTGTGTCAATGTTAGTGTTTTTTATTGTTTTGTGTATCAATCTTACAAGATTGTTGACACCGACAGTGTGCCTGTCTGGAAATGGATAGTTTTATGTGGATGGGATTGAATATGCAGAGAATCCGTAAAATAAAATAGAAATATAATTTGATTATGAACATTATCTCTTTTGTCAAGGGAGATAGAATATAAAGATTTGATGTGCTGGGTTATGAGCAGCCATTAATTAATAGTAAAATTGTGAGTAATTTGGGGATTCCATTTTTGATAGAATTTATATGAGAATAACAGCTATTTATGGATATGAGCTTCATAAAAAGAAATGAGGGAGTACAAAATTAGCCAAATTTGGGAGAGGTCTTACACTGACTTCCCAGAATACTCTGCTCACGGATTTATATATATATATATATATAATTCCATTAATCTCTGTGTGTATGTGTGTATGTGTGTATGTGTGTATGTGTGTTTGTATGTTTGTCTGTGACCGCTGTTTCTCGACAACCACGGGTCCGATATACTTTAAACTTGCCAGGTATATTGCTGGGGACCCGAGGATGTGCCTTTTCAAGGTTTGAAATTAATCGGACAAGTACTTACCGAGCTATGGCGATTTAGCCGTTCGCCGTTCGCTTTGGCGTTGCGAATGGACCAAACCATTGCATGTAAATAGAGGGGGGGGGGGTTCTGTGGTCGTTGCGAATGGACCAAACCATTCATGTAAATAGAGGGGGGGGGGGTGTTCTGTGGTCGTTACTGCCACGTGGTTTCAAAGTTTTTTTTTGTTGTTGTTGTTTGCACGCATGTTTTTTTGCACCCACGTATGGGCACGCCCTAGGATGTTTACACACACACACCCCTACACAAATTTTTTTTTTTTTTTTTTTTTTGGCAAGGAACGGGCACCCACGTACGGGCACGTCCTAGCTTATATATAGTACGGGCATGCCCTAGTATCTATAATTCCAGTAATCTCTGTGTGTATGTATGTTTGTCTGTGACCGCTGTTTCTCGACAACCACGGGTCCGATATACTTTAAACTTGCCAGGTATATTGCTGGGGACCCGAGGATGTGCCTTTTCAACTGCAAGACAGAACTCCGCAAGCCGTTCGCTTTGGACCAAACCATTTCATGTAAATAGAGGGGGGGGGGGGGGATTGTCACCGTACTCGCAAGCCGTTCGCTTTGGACCAAACCATTTCAGGTAAATAGAGGGGGGGGGGGGGGGGGGGTTGTCACCGTACTCGCAAGCCGTTCGCTTTGGCTTTGCGAATGGACCAAACCATTTCATGTAAATAGAGGGGGGGGATTGCCACCGGACCAAACCATTTCATGTAAATAGAGGGGGGGGATATAATTTTAGATATATATATAGTACGGGCATGCCCTAGTATATATAAACTTGAATTTTATCAGCATATAAATTGTGCTGTATGTATGGATGTGTATTAGGCATAGATGATATGGGAAAATAGTAAAGAAAATCTTGCTGATTTGAACTATTGTGAGTTTTAAAACGGAATGCATTGTGAATCTTAAACCAAGGGGCAGACATGAACGCGCTGTTACGTTATTTATACTCAGAACGCGATGTCACGTGCACCTGCAACATATTTGTTAAACTCGCACACCTATATTGGCATACTGGTGTCAGTAGTACTCACTGGGTGCATAGAAATGGATGAGCAACAGTTAAGGGGGTTTAAAATAAAAACACTTACTTGGATATTTTCTACAAAAGTATGGGTTTCAAGAAGTGGTAGCTGTACACATGGGATTCATCAAATTAAGTTTTGGAGTTCAAACAAAGTCACTGGTTAACAGATGGGAATGGATAGTAAATAAATTCTTCGATGCTGGGTAAATGAAGTGAGATATTACAAAGACTTATGAGAGCTATTGTTCTGCCTTACAGCAGTGGAAAATTATTGGGAAAAATTAGATCCAACATAATGAATCTATAAAAGAATGTGATAGGGATAATATCCTCAATTTGTACTAATTATTTGATTGTGGGTAAAGGAATTAAGTTATCGTAGTGGATTGTTAACAGCAGCCTGAAAATGTCCTGAGAGTGTGCATCCATGTAATCAGAAATCCCAGATTTGTTTTTACAAACAACATTTTGGTAGAGGTCTTGTGTGGACGAACACTTCCTTGGTAGATAAAAAACGGTACTGCATGCTGGCAGCCACTTTTGCGGCCAGTTAGGCCAAACAAATTGAGAGGAAATTGTAGTTAAATACGTAAGTTACACATGGCTATTTGAAAAAAAGGAAATTTGTTGAGATGGGAAACATTTTTCGAAGGTTTATTAAAGTGTTATAATATGACATGTGGCAAGGCAAACTATTGGATGGGAAAATTAGATCTGGCTATAGAATAAATTTATTGACCCCTTGAAGTTAATTCTTCGAATCATTGTTTCACTGGCATTTTTTGTTCAAATTGGAAATAGTTTGGTGGAGCTTTGGTTAAAACCTTTGGTTGCGGTATCTTGGAACGAAATGATAAACCATAGGAGATTGATAAGAATAGAAAAAAAATATGGACCCAAAATAGAAAGTTGGATTCATGCCCCTCATTGCAAACAAGCACATGGGACTAAGGTGGACGATCCCACAGTAAATAAGGCTGCACCTGGCAGCCCAGCAGAACATTCAGTGGCAGATAAATGATAGTCGTGATTTACAGTCATTTGAATTACATTTTAACACCCCTTGCATTGATAAACATTACATTTTCAACATGTGATATTCCTACTTGGGATAGTGACATTTATTTGCCTACATGACATACAATTACCTGCTGATATTAATACAACATGAGTGAAAAAAAAAATGTATCACAACTACACTCATGATCAGGGGATTGAGTTCAACCCCGGGAGATAGGGGGATCAGGGTAAGACAAATAATCTGATTTATGTTACATATTAAGGGATTTTCTTTATTTACCTTTTAGGAAGCTTGTTAGTTTGGTATATAATGTTGAATGTCATCGACATATAACTATGTCATAGGTATGAATATATACAAGGAGTAGCAGACTTGTTTGTTGGTTTAGTAGTTATATTGGCAATTGTTTTAGTGGTGGCTTGCTTGAAAGCCTTAGTGACGGTGTGTTTGAATAAGGTAACCAACAACACGATGATAACGCATGAAGTGACAAATGAGGAAAGAAATGTGGAACCAGAAAAGGAAGACTTTTATGGCGACATAAACAGTAGAATTAAGATAATGGCATAACGACAATGTTATGAGTTGTGTCAAATCACAATATCAGTGAACTCATATCACCACGAGTGACACACTGTTAGAGAAAAAAAAAAAAAAAAAAAGGGGAAAAGAAAAAGTGGAGAGGAATTATGGTAATAATACATTATGCTTAATTTGTTGGTTTGGGAAAATTTTTGTTTGGAATTAGATATTCCTGTTTGTGATTGTAATCATATACAATTAATTTTCTTAGAGTAGTGCTAAAATACCTGCACAAGCTAATTTTTGAACTATATTAACCTGAAAGCAATTGTGGATGCTATTCTTAGTTTAGTAGTGAAATACATACCTGATTGAATATTATTTGTGTGACGCATATAAATGAATATAACTTTTTGAATGTTGTAAGGGAAAACAACAAATTGTTGAATGTGAAACTGTCGGAAGATATACATGATTATGCTGATTTCATGGTAAGATGTACCCTATCTGATTCAGTGTGTGTGGAAAGCAGATTCAGATGTGACTGAGCATAAGGATAAGACGAGATCACATTTTGAAGGGAGTGCTAACGGAATTGGAAAGAAGTTCGAGAAAGAAAATTTGTGGCTAAAAAATGAAGTTAATCGTGGCATACACCCTCTTTCTCAAAGAATGATGAAGACATTCTCCCGTGTAACTTGGAGATGAATGCTTACCTTCACCGAGGAAATTTATGTGACCATTTGCCTGGATCACACTGCAACATATGAAAGAAAGGCGATCACTTACTCTTGTTCGAAGGCTTCGAACATTCATCACATCAGAAGTTGCAGGACAACGACATTTTACCTGCAACCTCTGTGAAATGCGGGGACATATGTTATTACTTCACCAACTTCCGGGGAGCCAGCATGGAGCTGCAAACCAATGGCTGTGCCTTTTCACAACAGCTGTGCACGATTTTGCGGGCCACTCCTGGTATGGACCATGAATGACCTGAACACCATGGTCCCAACATCATTGTGGATGCATCCGGCATCCCTGTTCCACATCTTGCTGGCCAATCAACGTCACACCAATACTTGCTGCCCACTCATAATGAGGGAGGAGGCAAGTCGACTACAACTGGGCGAAGGCCTTCTTCAAGGAATCATTATGGTTCACAGCAAAAAAAGTGGCAAGAATGCTACAAGGAGAGCAGGGTCAGTCTATGACTCCGCAATGTTACCACAACAGCGAAATCCTACACGAAGTAGTGCAGGAGCTATGAAGACATTAGGAGAAAATGTTTCATACCTGGATTCAAACACAAGTGATCAGCCCTTCCTTTCAAACAAAGTCAACATTTGTGTGGAGGCAAACGTTTTTTGCCAGATGGTGCAGATGCTTTACAAAACTTGAAAATGAAGTGAAATTGTTGTATCTTGGTGATGGTGAAGTGTTGTTTTGAAAAGATATTTGTGATGCAAATGCAATAGATTGAACAATATGGAAGGAGTCAATGACCAACGAGATGTTTTGTGATTCTTGCAGGATGACGGTGTATGCCTAAGGGAATTTGATTACCAAAGTTATGATTATTTACTTATACTTGTAATGATGTTTACTTGTAGTGATTGACTGTTTACTTATATTGATGTTTAGATTAATGGTTAATATAAACAAAAACAAAAAGATGAGGGAATTGTGGAAGTGTAACTCAGTGTAACTTATTGGCACTGGTAACTTATTGATTAAGACTGGTAACGAAGCAGATACATTTTACCTGCAACCTCTGTGAAAGACGAGTTCGTAAATGAGTGTCAGGAATGTACCCGAACATGGTAATCTCTTGTCCACCTGGTCACAGCCCCAAGCTGGAGCACCCCCCTATCGTTTGGTAAACGGAACTCGCAGCAGGAGGGGAGCGAGCTGATTCCAGGACTCGGTGCATGCATGACCTCGGGGCATTAGCGGAGAAAGGATTAACATTCAGCGGACAGGGGATTAACTCCAGTTTGTCCATATAAACCAGAGCAAACGTTGAGTCAGCAGACTTGCCACGATAACTCCTGCTCGACGGAGCGAACGAGCGCCCATCATCAGAACCTCTGCCCGACGGGAATGGCAGAGGAACATCGGCCGAACGAGAAGGACCATGCGGATAGAGTGACCTGGTCTATTGAGTTAAACGGTAGTTATTTGGTATTGGAATGAAAGTGAACAACCAGTTAATAAACCAGACCTTTTGTAAAACCTGTGTCCGGTCATTGGAGTCTTGAGTCTCCCCCACTACTTCCCCTACACTGTCCCCGAGCCAAGGTGCACCTTGTGCTATCGACCTACCTGTCCCTTCCTGCCATCAATCCCTGTGTAAGTCTGCCTTGTTCCGTTTGTCTGTGGTCTGTCTGGGATAAGATAAGACGGTAATTAAGTGCCCATCTCTTCTGTGTCTTTACCTCACTGCCTTGTAATCTACCCCTTTTCTCCACCATTGTAATTATACCCTCCTCCGGAGGTCTTGAGAACTGTACCCCTTGCGTCGTTTCCTCTTTCCCAGTCGTCGTGTCCTTTCTACCATTGATTTGGCATAGCGCGATTTGGCCAACGTCTGGGTGAATCGGGTGAGTTGGGGAAGAATCGGGGGAACTGTTAGGTCGCGGCAATACCACCGCTCGGTACATAACATCTAATCCGCGGACGGTAACAATTAGTGTCGGGGAGTGAGATACGGACCCGAAGCGCGCTTAACGCGCTCAAAATTACAAGTCACCGAAATTTGATTTTGTTTTACAAAATAAACCCGAATTTTGAAAGTCGCGCTATGGGAGATCAAGACGGCTGGGTTCCGGTAGAGGAGAGTGAGGCAGGGTCGATCCAGGACCAAATTGAGGGACATGAGGAGAGCGAAGCAGTGAGGGCGGCAGGTTCGCAAAATGGCGTCCTCACGCACGAGGTTACGGGCGCGCAAAATGGCGCCTTGCAGATGGCTACGGCGACCGCGCCCGCGACCGTAGCAGCGCCGCTGGTGGATTTGAACCTTTTTTTATACAAATGAAGGCCCTTATGGACAAGAATGGTGAAGAAATGGAAAGGAGAATGATGGGAGTAATGAGGGACGGAGCGAGGGCTGATAGTGAGCGATTGGGGAGCGAAATGGGGGGCAAAATGGGAGAAATGGGGGAACGGCTAGAAGCTAAATTAGAGGGGTTAGACAATGGGATAGAAGGGGTGAAACATGGGTTAAAGGGGGTAGAAAACAGAATGGCCGCTCAAGAGAATCAAATAGAAGGGGTGAAACATGGGTTAACGGGGGTAGAAAACAGAATGGCCGCTCAAGAGAATCAAATGGAAGGGATGAAAAAGGGGTTAGAGGGGTTAGAAAACAGTATGGAAGGCAAATTGAGGGACATGAGGGACCAAGCGGAAAGGGAAGTTAAGCAAATGGGGCAGCAGATAGAGGGGGTCAGAATGGGGGTAGAAACTAAATTGGATGCTCACAGGGAGGAAATGGAGCAGATGAGGGTGGCATCTGGGCAGGAGATGCAAGTGATGGGAGAGGAGATCAGAAGAGGTGTGAGTGAGGAGGTCGGAGGAGTGCGCGAGGAGGTGAGGCACTAAGGAGCGCATGGAGAAGGAGGTGAGAAAGGGGACTGTAAAATTGCAAGGTGGTATAGAGGAGTTGACGCTGGGCGTAGAACAGCTGACAGTGGGACAAAAGGAGTTGGGGGACCAGGTAAAGAAGAACACAGCGGTAATAGAGGGTTTAAAATCAACACAGAAGGAGATGAAAAAGGACGTAGAGGTAATTAAAAAAGAGTGTCAGACGGTACATGAGGACCTGACGAGGAAAATGAACAGGTGGTCGAGGTGATGGAGGTTAAAGAGCGGGAGGTGCGGGAGCACATAGAAAAAAATAAGGTGGAGTTAGAGGAAGAACTTAAGGGGGCGCACGAGGAGATGAAGGAGGTGAAGCAGAAATTAGAAGAAGTGGAAGAAGGGGTGAGCGAAATTAAGAAGCGACGGAGAGAGGATAAGAAAGAGATAAAGGAGGAAGTAAAAGAATTGGTCCAAAGTCTGTGTTCGGATCGTGATGATGTGCTCATTAACTGGATGAGGGATTCGCAGGTGATGGAGGAGAAGCGAAGAGAAAGAGGACCCGGTGTAAGTGGTGACCAATATGGTCGTGCGTATGATGCGCCAGGTGATTTAATAAGCTTGGGGGTCGAGATGGACCCGGATGTTCGTGAGAGGCCAAGAGTGAGGTGTATGGCTGGTCCGGAGTGTATGGAACGAGGGTGCGAGCGAGAGGGTCCGGTGATGGGAGAGGTGCGAGGTGTGAGTGAGCATGGTTGTGGTGGTATGGAATGGGTAGCGGGTTGCGGAAGCGTGACCCATGCATCGACACCAACAGGGGTAGTTTTTAGAGGGACAGGGGAGGCACGGGAGCCCCTTGGGGGTAATGTACTGTGGGGGCCCGGCCGGTTCGGCCCCGCGCTGACCCCGCAAGGGGCGACGCACGGGGTCCGGCAGGTGGGCAATGACTCACATACGAGGTGGTCCCACAAGGTCCCACTCGCGCCGTATGACGGTGGGTAAGGGTGGCATCCCTGCCACCCTTCCCATGATGGGGGCAAATGCGCTATAGATTATGGGGTGTATGGCAGTGAAAACTAGCCCAGGTGGGTTAGGTTATATTGATAGGGACTAGAGGTGACTATGGGTGACAAGATTTAAGTAAGAGACTTGGTACCTGTAGTGGGGACGTAGTAGCTTAGTGTTTGATAATGACGTGGGAGCGCTGAGTGTAAGGGAAGACGGAGGAGCACGAGTTTTATAAGGGAGTAGACAGAGCAGATGATGCAGTGTGAATGGAAGTGCTGGTGAGCAGCTTCAAATGAGGCATCGGTGAGGCAATGCTCCGACGTGTGTGTGAGTGTACAAGTGATGAATGAGAGAGCATTGCGGATGAGTGTCATGGTGAGTAGTGAGTGTTGTGGATCAGCGCGAATGCGCTTGGGGGAGAGAAGGGTGCAGGTGGCACCAAGTATGAGAGCACAGGTGTGCAAGTACAGGTGTGTGAAATATATGGAGCAGAGAATGAGTGGTGTGGAGAGAGTTGGAGTAAGTGGTACGGAGTGGTGTGCATGGTGCGACGGTGTGGATGGGGGAAGAGTGGACCCCTTTCACGAGTACCCGGGGCGGGTAGTGTAAGTGTTAGGTAGAGGGTATAGGTAAATTGTGGTTGGATATTGGCATCTGTGGTGCGGGTGGAAGAATGGTATTTGGATGGGTGCATTAGTGTTGTGGAAATGGCTGGGCGTGTAGCCTGTTAGTGTGTGTAGTTGGTTTGGGCACTCCACCACTGTGAGGATGTCGGCCAGGTGAGGCCGCAGGTGGGCTCTGGGAGCCGGTAGTTGTGGATGGGGCCCGAGGATCCGGAGGACGGACCCGGGTAGCCCAGTGCCAGAGGGCACCATGGGGTGACAGAGCCAGGAGGGGCCTTCCCCAGTTAGTTAGGTTAGGGTGAGGAGCTAGGTAAGCTCGGGTGGCAACTGCAGTGGTGGAGGTGTGCAGGTGGGTAGACCTGCTGGGAGAGCTACACGTCGCAGCCCAGAAATTGTGCAAGGGCAACGGGAGATGAATCGGGGGAGTGAGACCCCAAATTGAGAAGCACCACAGTTTGGTCAATGGGAATTGGTTTTTAGAACCCATAGTGTAAGTTGGCCAATGGATTGGCAGGGAAAGACCCCGGGTAATGTAAAGTTGTTAAAGTCATTTAGGAAATAGTTAGGATTGATGAACCTGTCGCACCATACGCAGCCACTTACCTGAGGTGATACTGATGACTCCACACCTGTGTTTTCTTTGTTTTGTGTTGCAGGAAAGGAGAATTGCTGTTTGGATTTGTGAGACGCATCACGACGTGGATGAGACATTGGGGTGATTCCATCTCTCCCTCCTTAGAAGGGACTGATGATGAATTGGAGATGGCAAATTGTGATGAGAGTTGGAGATGGCAGATTTTGTTGAGAGTTGGAAATGGCAAATTTGATTGGTTAGGAGGGAGAGAAGACGAATTTGGTTTATGGGAGGAACGGGGAAGACAGTAGGGACGTTGTTGATGTGTAAAGTAGATGTTTATGGGTAGTGTTGTGTTTTGTGGATACAGTAAGGGGTAAGGGAGGGGCAATGTAGGTTACCTGGTGGGGGGGGGGGGGGCGTACGGTAGGAACGTACCTGTCTCACCTGGTTCCCATGTGCCCCCAGTGTGCACTACTTTGTATTGCGTGCACTTTTGCGCCCTTACCACCTTACTCACTTGTCTTCTTTTGTCTCCCACCTCCGATGCTCTGGCTTTGGGGCAGAGAGAGAGGAGAGAGAGGTGCTGGCTCCGCAGTTGTGGGCCTGTGCTTCCGCTGCTTGCTGCCTGGATCGATACACCATATGGACCGCAATTTTTGTGGCCACCCACAATGGACCGCAGTTCTTTTGCGGTCAAGCACCACCCATGGATGGACCTCTGGGTCAACGTGGCACCTATGCCATACAGGTGAACCACTTTTAGTTGGCCCCCCTGACAGCCACAATTCAGAAATGGACGCGGTTGGCGCCTTTCTTTATTTCTAAAGAAGCCAGAAGGCCAAGTGCACTCCATGAAGGCAAGACCAGCGGCAGAACATCGGCCGGCTGCGACACCACCGGTGACCATGGACACTTAATTGTGCATTTTTATGAACACTTTATTGGTGCACCGGATGGTGCTGACGGTGCGTAATGGGGTGGTGCTTTTGGTGCTTGGACGGGGTGCTCTGCACATTATTAAAGGCCGTAGGGCCACAGGGCACTCGTGGGTTGGTGTATCGATGCTGGCATGCGTGCTCTCCCTATGCATAACATCTGCATGTGTTCCTCAAAGAACAGGTCCTGGATCGTAGTGTAAATATCAGTGTTGTATAAATAATGCTCCCTACCGGCTGTATGTTTAGTTTGAGGATGCTTTCCGCGATTCGGTTATCCTGTGGGTGTGTTTCTGTTAGGAGAAGGGTGCAACATCGCAGGGGGACATATTTACTCATTTGTGAACATCTGTAAAACTGTCGCACTCAGGGTTGAGTTAATAGTAGAGGGAACTACATCTGAGTGCCACACTAAAGTAGGTAAAAATTTATCGGGTCGGGACGCCCCGAGGCAGAGAAGGGTGCAGTGTTGCGGATATGGGATTTGCATCCATCCATATCCGCTTGTAAATATTCCCCTATTTCCTCAATACTTCCCAACTATCCCCAATCCCCCATTCCCTAGTCCCATTTTCTGTAAACAACACTCTGTAGACCCGACCTCCCCCTATTTCCCCCATTAAATGTCGTGCCCAGGTTCACCGCATCTCATGTAAGACAACTACAGGACATCTTGCTAGTTATTCTTAGTCTATGTCAGTTAAGGACTCGTTTCCATTAATTCTGACCCTTCATTGCACCAGAATGTGATTGTATGGCACCGTTAGGAAGTTTAGGACCTCCCAATACCTCCCCGCAGCTCTTCCTCACAGTTCAACAACAACAACAACAACAACAACAATGAGCACAGGAAGTGCGCGTCCTCACTCCGGCTTGGTTGGTAGGGGGTGTTGGGAGGGCACCAGGCCTTCCCAACGAGCCGCCATCAAACATGTGCTCGACGGGGTTACCAAATAGGGGCTCCCTGTCAGCTCCTCGTCAAGGGCGGAGCCCGGTAACCCCCGCACCCAATGGAAGCGGCGGACCGGCCCCAGTGGGGCGGAACCAACCAGCCGAGGGCGTGTCACTCCCGGCTGAGCATGCGCAGTGAGGGGGAGGTGACGTCAGATGCGCGCTGAGCTTGGAGAAAGAAAGACGTCCCCTCGGAGCGCTGTGAGGCCTCCCCGCATCTTCTGGACCGTGCTTTATCCTGTCCCCGAGCCAAGGTGCACCTTGTGCTATCGACCTACCTGTCCCTTCCTGCCATCAATCCCTGTGTAAGTCTGCCTTGTTCCGTTTGTCTGTGGTCTGTCTGGGATAAGATAAGACGGTAATTAAGTGCCCATCTCTTCTGTGTCTTTACCTCACTGCCTTGTAATCTACCCCTTTTCTCCACCACTGTAATTATACCCTCCTCCGGAGGTCTTGAGAACTGTACCCCTTGTGTCGTTTCCTCTTTCCCAGTCGTCGTGTCCTTTCTATCATTGATTTGGCATAGCGCGATTTGGCCAACGTCTGGGTGAATCGGGTGAGTTGGGGAAGAATCCGGGGAACTGTTAGGTCGCGGCAATACCACCGCTCGGTACATAACATCTAATCCGCGGACTGTAACAATATATACACAAAGAATTAAGTTAAGCACCCCCCCCGTTTTTTTACAACCTCGCACATTACAAGTTTGTTGTCGTCAAAACAGTGTAATATACCCATGATATTGCTATATTTTCTGGAGAAGTGATATTATGGTCACATAAAAACATAACAATCATGCCGTTTTCAATAGTTTATTCTGAATAATTTAAGGTGAAATTTTTTGGGAATTTTAGGCATATTTTCACCTCAATTTAAGTATGGAGCTATAGGTCCATCATGGACAGTGTGGATGACGTTTATGTTTTCTAACGTACAGTCATTGTTCTGAGAAGACCTCTAGCGATCTTTGCGTCAATAACGTGTGTAGGACCCACGTGATCGGATCACTGACTCAACCCTACGTCTCATAGACCCTGTAAGCCGTCGTATGCGTTGCTGTGGCAGGTTGTTCCATTCCCGATGTAATGCACGTTCCAATTCATCCAGATTGGCTATTGGAGGGACCATCTTCGCAATTTGTCGTCCCAACATGTCCCAAACGTGCTCGAGGGGGTTCAGGTTCAGGACAGGATTAGGGGGTGCTTAACTTAATTCTTTGTGTAGGGGTGCTTAACTTAATTCTTTGTGTATATATACGTATATCTGTGCGGCGTCTGTCCTGTCCTGTGTTGTGTTGTCCTGTGTTGTGTTGTCACTGAACTACTTTCTCAAACTTTTGTGAAATCGTACCAAACTTCTGGTATGCGCATATCTTTTCCTTCGGTATGTCCAAAGCGTATTTTTTTGAAAATCTTTCCAATTTTTTTTTTGGGGGAATTTTTTTTTTTTTAACTTCAATTGTTTATAAAATGTGATATCACGTAAATTACAAATACATTTGTGCAAAATAATTGTTTGAATTATGATTGGTTTAAACCATGACAAAACGGCAACTCGGGTACAGTCATTTATCTATACTAGGGCATGCCCGTACTATATATAAGCTAGGACGTGCCCGTACGTGGGTGCCCGTTCCTTGCCAAAAAAAAAAAAAAAAAAATTTGTGTAGGGGTGTGTGTGTGTAAACATCCTAGGGCGTGCCCGTACGTGGGTGCAAAAAAACATGCGTGCAAACAACAACAACAAAAAAAAACTTTGAAACCACGTGGCAGTAACGACCACAGAACCCCCCCCCCTCTATTTACATGAATGGTTTGGTCCATTCGCAACGACCACAGAACCCCCCCCCCTCTATTTACATGCAATGGTTTGGTCCATTCGCAACGCCAAAGCGAACGGCGAACGGCTAAATCGCCATAGCTCGGTAAGTACTTGTCCGATTAATTTCAAACCTTGAAAAGGCACATCCTCGGGTCCCCAGCAATATACCTGGCAAGTTTAAAGTATATCGGACCGGTAGTTGTCGAGAAACAGCGGTCACAGACAAACATACACACATACACACATACACACATACACACATACACACATACAAACACACATACACACAGAGATTAATGGAATTATAGATAGATATCTACACATCTGGGCAGTGTCTGTGTTCTCACTTAACGAATCCCTCAAACTTTTGTTTCCGTGGTTGTGAAGTGTTTTTAATAACGTTGTGGTGGTTTTGAATCACGTGGTGGTGAGGTATTTTGAATTATGTGGTGATGAGGTGTTTTTAAATGACGTGGTGGTGAGGTGTTTTGATTTACGTGGTGGTAAGGTATTTATAATTACGTGGTGGTGAGGTGTTTTTAATTATGTGGTGGTGAGGTGTTTTGAATTAGTTGGTGACGAGCTGCTTTGAATAATGTGGTGGTGAGGTGTTTTGAATTACTTGGTGGTGAGGTGTTTTTAAATGACGTGGTGGTGAGGTGTTTTAAATTTCGTATCTGTGAGGTGTTTTTTTACGTGTTTTATGGCTGTGAGGTGTTTTTGATTTTGTGGTGGTGAGGTGTTTTTATTACGTGTTTTATGGCTGTGAGGTGTTTTTATTACGTGTTTTATGGCTGTGAGGTGTTTTTAATTTTGTGGTGGTGAGGTGTTTTTATAACGTGTTTTATGGCTGTGAGGTGTTTTTAATTTCGTGGTGGTGAGGCGTTTTTATTACGTGTTTTATGGCTGTGTTGTGTTTTTATTATGTGTTTTATGGCTGTGAGTTGTTTTTAATTTTGTGTTGGTGTGTTTTTATTACGTGTTTTATGGCTGTGAGGTGTTTTTATTACGTGTTTTATGACTGTGATGTGTTTTTCATTTCGTGGTGGTGAGGTATTTTTATAACGTGTTTTTATGGCTGTGAGGTGTTTTTAATTTCGTGGTGGTGAGGTATTTTTATAACGTGTTTTATGACTGTGATGTGTTTTTCATTTCGTGGTGGTGAGGTATTTTTATAACGTGTTTGATGGCTGTGAGGTGTTTTTAATTTCGTAGTGGTGAGGTGTTTTTATTACGTGTTTTATGGCTGTGAGGTGTTTTTATTTTGTGTTTTATGGCTGTGAGGTGTTTTTATTACGTGTTTTATGGCTGTGAAGTGTTTTTATTACGTGTTTTATGGCTGTGAGTTGTTTTTATTACGTGTTTGATGGCTGTGAGGTGTTTTTATTACGTGTTTGATGGCTGTGATGTGTTTTTCATTTCGTGGTGGTGAGGTATTTTTATAACGTGTTTGATGGCTGTGAGGTGTTTTTAATTTCGTAGTGGTGAGGTGTTTTTATTACGTGTTTTATGGCTGTGAGGTGTTTTTATTTTGTGTTTTATGGCTGTGAGGTGTTTTTATTACGTGTTTTATGGCTGTGAAGTGTTTTTATTACGTGTTTTATGGCTGTGAGTTGTTTTTATTACGTGTTTGATGGCTGTGAGGTGTTTTTATTACGTGTTTGATGGCTGTGAAGTGTTTTTAATTTTGTGGTGGTGAGGTGTTTTTATTATGTGTTTTATGGCTGTGAGGTGTTTTAAATTACTTGGTGGTGAGGTGTTTTGAATTACGTGGTGGTGAGGTGTAATCCTCCCAAACTTCCAGTCTGCACCTACCCCTCCCCTATGTGTGTGCTGAGGGGTTCTTTCTTGAAAAAAAAACATTCAACCTAAATCTTCAACCTAAATTGCCTATGAAAATGTAATATCACAAACACAACAAATACATTTGTGCAAAGTAATTGTTTGTATTATGATTGGTGTAAATCATGACAATTCATGCAACTCAGGTACAGTCATTAGACTCAGTTAAAATAAGCCCGTTCCTCAGTATCGACGCTTGGTGAGGCGAGCGCAGCGAGCCGAGCCAAGCTAGTATATATATATATATATATATATATATATATATATATATATATATATATACTGTATATATGTATATATATATATATATACTGTATATATGTATATATATATATATATACTGTATATATGTATTGTTACAGACACGACTTTGATGTTAAGGTGGGCCGAGCGGAATGGCCGTCGTGTCCGCACAAATTACCCGATTATACTCGACGTTGACGAAGTCGCGTTACGCTGGCTCAATAAGAAAAAGAAGACACCCGGCTGGGTTATAATGACAGACACCAATGTTTCGATTCTCAATTATATTCGTACGGAAAAGGTTAGATTACAGGGGCTAGAGGTATATCACAGGAAGACAGGCACTTAGACACACTCTTATATTGACCCCGGACAGACGACAGATAAACGGGACAACGGCTGACTCACACGGGGGTTGATGGGAGGGAAAGGCAGGTATCGGTGGCTCCAGGTGCACCTGGGCTCGGGGCAGAATCAACACGGTTCGGTCCGGTCCAAAGATGCGGGGAGGTCACAGCGCTCGGAGGTAACGTTCTTTCACAGGCGGGTTCTCTCTCTCTCAGCGATCGCAGGCAACGTTCTTTCTCAGGCGGGGCGCATCTGACTCAGCGCTCGCAGGTACCTCTTTCTCCAGCTGGGGGCGCATCTCTCCTTACTTCCGGTCAGTCGCCACGTATATCCGGCGGGGAGTGACACGCCCTCGGCTCGCTAGCGCCGCCCCAGATGGAATCGGTCCGCCCTTCTGATTGGGTGCGGGGGGTTACCAGGCTCCGCCCTTGAGGAGGAGCTGACAGCCAGCCCCTCCGTGGTAACCCCGTGGAGCGCGTGGTCAATGGCGCTAATCGAGCCGGTGTGAGGACGCATCCTCCCCCGCGCCGCCGCCATCTCCTCTGTTGTTGTTGTAATTGTTGGGGAAGAAGATGGAAGGAGGTATGGGAAAGGTCCTAAACTCACTACTGATGCCATATAATCACATTCTGGTGCAACGAAGAGTCAGAATTAATGGAAACGAGTCCTTAACTGACATAGATTAAGAATAACTAGCAAGATGTCCGAAAGTTGTCTACGTGTGGTGCGGTGGACCTGGGCACGACATTTAATGGGGGAATAAGGGGAAGGTCGGCTCTACTGAGTGTTATTTACATGCAATGGGACTAGGGAATGGGGGATTGGGGAAAGTTGGGGAGTATTGGGGAAATAGGGGAATATTTACAAGCGGATATGGAGGCCAAATTCCATATTCGCAACAGTATATATATATATATATGTCAAGTAGTAGATTTGTTATTGCCTAAAGTTCAGTTATAGACGTTAGGCGTAATGTGTTATGATTTAAATGTTGTCTAGAAATGCTATTTTCATAAAGTAAATAAAGGGTTTTTGCTTCGTTTTAGTTTTGGATGAGGGAAGGCTTAAAATGAGGTCATGCTGAACAAACTGTATACGTGTGCTTTTTTCGAGGCTGGTCGTAAAACCACGCCCACATGCGCTTGTTTTTTTGCGTAATGCAAGTAGAATGACATGAACCTATCGTTAACTATATATATTTTGTTTTAATCTCAGCAAACGCATGACTCTGTATAAACATGCTTTGGATTACTCATGTACACAAACCCATAAAATATATGGGTTTGTTTGGCTAAGCATACACTCTTCTCTTTGTGAGTTACAGTTCTGTTTTCTCGGAGCCCAGAAAAACAATTGATAAGGACGGGCTGACTCCCCCGAATGATAACGGTGGGAGGAACCTCTCCCAGTGTTGTTTGTTCCCTCGGAGATTTCCTGATAAAACGTGTCCCTATATAAATGGACTGGGAATCAATGTGTTTTCAGGAAGGCTTGACGTGGCATGTTCTTGCTGTAGATTGCTGTAGACGTTGGCCTCCTCCGGATCTGTATAAGTTGGTTGTTAATAAAGCTGCGCCATTCCAGGCTATTGTGGACTTCTTTTGCAAACGAAGAGCTGATTCTTCACAGATGGTACCAGGAGTGGGGTGTCAACAGACGCGGAGGACGGGAAACGGAGCCCGAGGGACAGGAGGAAGGCTGACCTGAGGCCGGCGCCGGCACGTTGATTTGACTAAAGGTGGGAGTTGTTTTATATCAGAGGGCTATTATTCCAAATTCGTACCTTCCTCCCTCGCGCGGGTTCAGTCTCCTTGTCTTCCGCGCTGTCTGCACTCGAACAGAAATTGTAAGTAGAGGCTCATTTAGGCCTCAGAATGGCGTAGCTTTGTTAAAGCCAGGATAAACAAGTAAGGATAGTAAGAGTAACGTTACAATATTTGCGCTGGATAAACATTAAGGGTAAAAAGCTAAGGATAGATTTTGCGCAGGATACAAGTAAGGACTTAACAGTAAGCTTAAAGTTACAGTTAGCACCAGGAGGGGAAAATGAGGTCGGACAGCCATATAGGTTGAAACCAGGTGGCCAAGATTTTTCCAGGAAGGAACAGCCCAGAGACAAGATGGGGTATGCCATTGCATGCCAGGGAACGAAGGGCTGTGGCTAAACTTAGACGGCCAAAGGGACATGGCCAGGAAGGGTGAAATGCGTAGGTACCAGGTAGGTTTGACAAGAAGGTAGTGACAACTACGAGGTCAAGCCAGGAAGTTCTAGACTAAGTTCTAGACAAGAGGTCCAGATAAAGCAGGCCAGGATCTGGTGGACAAGAGAAAATAAATAAGCTCACAGGAAATGGGCCAGGTGGCCACATGGTGAGAAGGACAGGTTAGGTTTTGAAATATTGAAAATTGAAGCAGGAGCTGCATTGTAGGAATTTGAAGCTTCAGAGCCAAAGGAAGCAAGTTCAGGAAGCAAAGTTCAGGACGAAACAATTAAGGAGGTAGTTAAGCAAGCAAATCAGCGGCTAATGCCGCTCGTCCATAATCCGGACCAAGACCCCGCGAAAGGGGAGGTAGCCACCATGCCCCCAACCACCCCCCCCAAGACCTGAGCTCAGTCCCGGGGCTCTAGGCAACACCCCAACACCCCCCGCCCTGCCTCCCCTTTCCACCTCAACCCACCCCCCGTCCAAACCCGTCCCAAAAATCCTTTTTCCTTGAATGAGAGACGTAATATGAATGAGGATATGAATGAGGAATGAATGTATATTGGGATGTTAATTGACGTGTGTGTCTGGCCAATGTGTTTGTCTGTGTGTCAAGTGCAAAGCAGAGGGTTTCGGTGTGAAACTTTGTAAGCGATCTGCTCGACTTGGGGGAAATTCAGGCCGGGAATGTCCATTTTAACGTCTATCCGAGAGAACAGGCGAGGTCCTGAACTGAGTCCGGATTTTCATCTGTTTGGGAGTTGTTTGGGAAGCGAATTGATATAAATCGGGTCAGGAAAGCACCCGGAGTGCCCTTGTCGATCTACTGTTGATATGAAGCGGTTTCTTGGAGATGGTTGCAGAATTCGAATCAATATGTGTGTTTTACTTGAATTGAAGAGTTCATTCAATGGCAGATATTGTGTATTGTATGTGTGGGATGTATCGCTGAGGCAGCTCACCTTTGGAATTGGTGTCATATAGTGCATTTTGGATCAGAGAGGTCAAGCGTCGGAGATCCTGTTAGCTAGGGATGAGTTCTGACAGCTCAATGTTCTGACAGCTCACTACATGTCAGGTCGTGGATTTGTTATGACAGCACTTTGTTATGACAGCCGACTGCATGTCCCAACGCGAGGTACGCGTTGAGATGGTTGTGCCAGGTCGATCGGCGATCTCTGAATTTAAATCGGATTTTTGTCATGTGTGTTGTGAAATTAAACGTCTATCCGAGAATCCTGGCTTTATTCGTTTTATTAAAATGTGGTACAAACCTGTGTTTCCGCCGTGCGGCTCCGTGGAAGTTTGGGTAGAGGGATATTGGGTGTTCAGACAGGAGCCAAGCGAGCCGCGAGTCACGGGTGTGCTGTATGAGGTTGCTCAGAGTGCCGGCGATAACTCGCCCACTCTCAGAGGAAGTGTGTGCCCAAATGCATTGTGGGTCATTTCGACTTTGCTGGATGTCGGACGTTCACATGTCAGTATCTTGTCAGAATCTTCTTCTTCATATCATGTCCTTCATCCTTCATCTTCTTGTCAGAATTAGACATGAGTCATGAGCCATGTCGGAATAGTGGCCGGCTGCGACATATATGCCAGGCAATGTCACAGGACGAATACGTTATTTAAGATGGATTTATATGGATGGATTTATTTAGGATGGTTAAATTAAACGATTTCTAGACAGAGTAATTAATTTCCGGAGCCAAATTCCAACAGGAAGTCTTGTTCATACAGTAAGGTACAGTGCGGAGTGGCGGCTGGAAGATGCATCGAAGCATTTGGGATGATCGATGCGCCGGACAAAGGGTATGCTGGCGAACGATGCTGATAAGGTTAAGTTATTAAAACGCATATGGGTCTGGAGGCAGATAATGTGGGACAAGCTGCCTCACGGGCGCTGCAGGGAGAGTATTTGGAAATTCAATAATTTGAGCAGAAATGTCACGTTTTCAACAGAACGCTGATCCGAGGAAAGAGGAATATCGAGGTTTCAACTGTCGGTATGTGGTGTGGCTTGTGCCAAGGTGTGGGCGCGAGGAGGTGCGTTGATGAAGCGTTGTGCGAACGAGGAAGGATGTGCGATGGGCATTGTGAAGCACGCCTCGTACGGAAGTTCCTGGACGGATTGTGACGGTTGTTGGATTCGTAGAAGTTAGCATTATGCTATGTAGAGCCACATTAATGGTCATTTGTCCATTGTCGCCGGACTTGCATTACTTGTGGGATAATAAAGCGCTGGTTACCCCAATTCGAAGTTTGACCTTTTAAAATTTAGTTGACCTTTGTTCGAGATATGCAAGGGAAAGGTCAGAGGGAATTCACTAACCTTGGAAGAACGACAGGCGGAGTCAGTCTACAGGGTGTTGCTTTAACGACAGGATATAGAACCTAAATCTGGAGAGAATATCGGGACATATATTGTGGGTAAAACCAAAATCATGTACGTAATTAATGAACAGAGAATATCGAGTCCTGTTTGTCGTTGTAATTGTCGTTGATGTCCCGATTCAGGGGTCTCAAGAAATAAACAGACTTCCGGTGCCGACTGGACGCGTCAGGTACAGTACGCTGGAATTTAATTTAAGTCATGTCAAGAGGAGGACATTTGTGAGGATGAAGAGATGCAAGTAACGTGGATTAAATTGTGGTATCACGAGCTGGGTGCCAGAGATATTGTGGTTATTATAACTCACTGATTATAGGGGGCGCCGGGCGCACCGAGTACAGATCGGGTTGCATGATGGAGCACGCATGCATGGATTTTGGCTTTGCGAGGCCCCGGATAGAAATTGGCATTTCAGGAGCTGTGAGTCACAAAATGTAAATGTAACACAGAGAGATGAACAGGACAACAATGGAGTTTATATGGACGGGTTTGGGGCAGGTTCAATCTGACGATTACAGAGTGCTTTGTTCCGTTCACGAAACATGTAAAATTCATGGAGTTGAAGTAGTTTGCAAGAAGGCAGCAGAGTCAGTAATGGGATGCTGTGCCCATCTGGATGTAAAATTATCCATCAAGGACGGGGAATAATGTGCAGTGTGATTGGGTAAGAGGTAAAGGCCATAAAACACCAACCCCATGAGGAACGAAATAAATGGAGAGATGTTGGGATCACATGATGGTTGGGATTGAAGAACAACCTACTGGGATTTCAAACCTGTGTTTGGGTCTGGGGCAACTGGGTGATGGGCAACAGTGTATGAGTGAGTAATTATGATCTGTTTAAGTGTAAGAGGCGGTGGAGAAGAAAGGGGTGATGAAAAGTTAGGTTGGTTGCTTATTTGTCACAGTAAGATGAGAGTTGTGTTTTTAAGCTTGGTCTTTGAATGAATTTGGAAAAAAAAAAAAAAAAAAAAAAAAAAAAAAAAAATTGTTGCTTGGAATGTGGAAAAGTGATTGGAAAAGTGATTTCTGATCGCTGATCCGATCTGGTTTTGAATTGTTTGATTTAATTTTGAATTGATTGGAGGTAATAAGGATTTGTGTTGATTTCCTGATTTGAGTTCATCTGGAAACGAAGACAGATGGGATTAATGTGTATATCAGGAACAATTTGGAAAAGAAATATGGATATATGACATTACTAAAATATAACCAAGCAATTGAGAGTTCTTGGGTTAATGGGATATAAATAAATGCATCTACAAGTTGATGGTTTATAAAAATTTAGTTCTGGATGATACTTAAACGATGAACAATGTTGGCAATATACAAAGAATGTGACTTGTTTCTGGGGGGAAAACATGTGGTTTAAATTTGGTTGGCTAAGTTTTAAAGATGGAGATGTTTCGCAGAACTCTTATGATTATTTACATGAGTGGTGGACTATTCCATGGCGAAGCATTTTTCAGTTTTTATGATTAAGGTTTAAGGTCTTTATGATCTGTTTAGTGTATTTTTCAAAGGAGAGGGTTTTGGTCAATGATGATGCCAAGATTCCGGATGTGGATACTGGGAAACCATCGATGTTGGGGGGAATGAAGATTAATTCAGATTTAGCGTAGTTAAGTTCGAGGAAGCTGATCTGAAGCTAGAATTTTATTTCAGTTAGGCAGTTTGCCAGGATAGAGTGGGTGGTGGTGGAGCACGATTTGGTGGAGATGAAAAAGCTGGATGTCATCGGTGAAGCAGTGGAATTGGAGACCATGGTGCATTGGCTATGGTGCATGACGGATTAAGTGACCAAGGGGGGATAGGTACAGGACGAAGAGGAGGGGGCCAAGAACTGAACCTTGGGGGACACCTTAAGGGGGAGTGAATTGTGGTGATTAAGCTGTTGTAGATGCTGTCAATTTTGCTTTGGATGAATGGTCCAGGAAGGAAGGAGGGTGCAGGTGGCACCAGGTGTGAGTGCACAGGTGTGCACCAACAGGTGTGTGGAGCAAGGTGGCGGTATCCAGGGAGCTGAGGAGTTTGTTCACGTTGTAAAGTTTGTTTATTTAGTTTGTTTATTGTAGAGAAGAGTGCTTTTGGGATTCCGGAGCCAGAGTGGATAATTTGAGGGTAGTAGGTGGAGTAGAGGACATCTTTGCAGAGTAGTAGGTGGTCCTTGTAGGCTTGGGAGTGAACTGATTTGGGTTTAATAGGCACAAGCTGGTCTAAACAGGGTGAGGAGGATGGTGTGATTGATGATGTCAAAGGAGGCGTTGAGGTGAGGAGGATGAAAATGTTGAGGTTGCCGGCATCAGAGGAGAGAAAAGGTCGCTGGTGATTTTGAGGAGAGCAGTTTCAGTACTGTGGCTGGAGCAGAATCCGGATTGGGATGTTTCATACAGGTTATTGGCAGAGTGGTGATGTTTGAGTTGAGTGGCCACAGCACGTTCCAAAACTTTTGACAGAAAGGGTAGATTGGAGATGGGTCTGAAGTTATTTAGGGTGTCAGGGTTTAGTCCAGGGTTTTTCCAGAATGGGGGTGAAGTTTCACGAGGTTTTTGGGGAAATCGGTATGTGAAGCTGGATTAAGTTGGAACTGCTTGATGAGCCATGGAGATGGATTGGGTTTTGTTGTTGGTCGTCTGGGAGTTCGGTTGTTGCATTGCCAAAGGTTTCTGTGTGGTGGACACACTCGTTGGCTGTTGTCTTGTGTGACGTGGGTGGAGATGTATGTGGCTGTGTGTGGCTGCCTGGAGGGGAAGGCGGCTACAGTGGTTGATATTGGTTGTGGGTTGTCCGGGGTGCTTCGATTTGCATAAGGGGCGAAGATTGGGATATTACATTATTTTAAGTAAGTATTGGTATGAGTAATTACAGAAGTAATTATGAGTTATTATGAGTAATTAGTGGTATGAGTATTAGTTATAAGTTCCAGGTGTTGAGCTAGTTATGCTAGTTATCCAGCTAGTTATGAGTAAGTGATTATTTTAGTAAAGTTACATGTTTCGCTGTGTTGTGGATCTGCGGACAAGCTAGTTTGATGGGTACCCTGGGGTCTTCGGCGTGTCTATGTGTTTGGCTGTCTGTCACACCGGACTCTTGAATGGGTTTTCATGAGACGAATTTCAGACATAACAGTGAGAATCTATTTTGAGCGAATCACAGTGGGTGAGGAAAACATTGTGTGTGACCAGACACCAGAACTGACCAGAATTGAAATTGGAAGTAGACCAGGTTATTTCTATTATTTGTTTATTCGTGAAAATAAATAAATAATAGGGGGAGGTTAATGGAGGTTAATGGTGGTTTGTTTGTGTTAATGGAGGTTAATGGTGGTTTGTTTGTGTTAATTCTAGTTGAAACTCTCGCTGAAGTAATTTTCGTTTATTTTTATTTTTTGATTCGATTTGAGAGTTGAGATGATTGATTTTTTATTAATTTTATAATTTTATTTTTATTGATGTTGGAAACAGGTAATGGGATGCTGAGAGAAGGATGGAATTTAATTTGAATTGGACTGGATTAAATGGGATTGAATTTAAAAAAATTGAATATTGGATAAAATTGGATCCACTTGAAAAAAGTGGATTAGGAAATTGGAGACCTGTAGACCAGGCGCTCCCAGGAGACTTGTGGACCAGGTGTTCCACCAGAGGAAAAAAGACCAGGTGTTCGTGGAGCACTTCACCTGCAAGAACGCCTTGGAACCAAGGTGGAAGGGACCAGTCCAGGTGTTGCTGACTACACCAACGGCAGTCTTTTGCGAGGGCAAGACTTCGTGGATCCACGCCACGCACTGTAAGTTGGCCATACAAGCACCAGACACCACACCCCCAGAACACAGTAAGGATGGGCCTAATCATAGGTACAATACTATTGATAGCGACAGCAGCTAGGGGAAACTCCGATTCCAATAGATGCGAAAACGAAACCCGACACCTCACCGTAACATGGGGACAAAGAGTATCACTACCATGTTTCGAACAGAAAGCCCTGCACACAAATTGGGTGAACATAAATTGGCTAGCACTGTCGGCAGGGCCTGGACGCGTTGGCATGGTACTACAAAAGCAACGAGAGTTCCGGGAAGACGGGCAAGCTAGCATTAAGACCTTGGCCCAACCAGGATACAAATGGGGAACCCCTGATTTTAAGCTACAAACACGCACGCGCCTAGAGAAAGGCATGACTATGCAGGTCCGGTGCAGCGTCTGGACCCCTGGCGCGGCCGGTGGCGAAAAGAACTACATACCATGCATCGAATACATACTCACGCCACAACCCCAGAATAAGGCCCCAAAGAAGGGTGAAAACACATATTGGAAAGTGGCCAGGGAGGTGGCAACAATTCAAAATAGGACACATTGCTGGTCGTGCATGCGCTTTCCCCAAGCAGGCACCACAGGAATACACATGATAGTGCTACCTCTGTCCCTCAATGACCTCTGCTCACAACCTATCGATTCCCCATGTTTAGTCACCACGCTGGAAAGAGAAGGGGTTGACAACGGCAAGAGTTGCAATCGACAATTTAATTATCGCCCGCCAATGATTGCCCATGTGGCCGAGAGGCCTGCCCCCGTCTGGGTCAAACCACAGAAAGGGAGGGTCTGCCTCCAGGGTTCCGGCCACTTGCGTATGGGAGAATCAGAATGCGCCTACACTCTCCCCGGGAAGCTGGGACAAGGGAGCTCGGGGATTACATTACGAATAGTACTGCAAGATAAACGCAACCACAACATAACGGCTATAACATTCTCTAGGGGGGTTAGTAGGATTAATGGGGTGGTAAAGGGACTCCAGTGCTTATCCACCCACCTGGTCCCACCCCATGGGACAATGTTTATATGCGGCGACAAGGCTTACCCCTATTTACCAAATAATTGGGGGGGCACATGTTATCTGGGTTCAGTCCTTCCTGACGTTGAGATACTGGATGAGCTAGACCCAAAGTCCTTGGACAGGCGTTATAAGAGGTCAGTCATGAACGAAGATGGAACCACTAAACTACACGGGAGTCTATGGGAAAAGGTGTTTGGTTTCTTCTTCCCAGGAGCGGGCACAGTCATGGATAGTTTCCGAATAGACAAATTGGCTTTGACCCTAGAAAAGGTGGCAAACGACACCGCTACGGCTCATGACATACTATTGGACACGGTAATTCACATGCGTACAATGGTGATGCAGAATCGGGTGGCTTTGGACATGCTCCTGGCAGAGAAAGGAGGGGTATGCGGAATTATAGAGGGAAAATGTTGCACTTACATACCCGATCCATCTGAAGGAGTGTCAGCCGCAATAGTGAGACTAAGGGAAACTAGCCACGCCCTGACGATCGATCGGATCGCGCGCGAAAATTCTTATACATTTAGCTGGCTCACTGACTGGTTCCAGGGATGGACGGGCACCATAGTGAAGTGGTTATTGACCGCACTGGCTGTGATAATCGGGGTAGTAATTTGGGGGGCACTAATGAAATCTCTAGTCCTCCTCTATATGAGAAAGTATTTTACAGGATGGAAAGTGAAGAAGCCGCCGACAACAACTATGGCTCTGACCACAGAGGCCGTCGACCTGAACGGGTCCTTCAACAAGGCAGTTGCGACCAGCGCTCCAGAAAATTGCATTGAATTTTGTGGCAACTGTGATACTTGTGTGGATCCCATGTGGGAACTGGCTGCTGCCTGTAACGGTGTATGTGATGACTGTGATACTTGTGCTATAAACCCCTTGCGTGTACTGGCTAACGCTGCTTATGTATTACAAGCTGACAGCTGCACGCCCCCTTCCGACCCAACTATGGATCTGATTGCGACACTGGGTCTGGCGGTTGAGGGACCCGACGCGGATGTCCTAGACCCGCAAGCCGACCAGGCGCCCATGGGAGACTTTGACATAAAGGAAGTCCCTCTCTTTTCTTCAAATGTTTCGGATCTCTTTGATCCAAATGTTTCGGATCTCTTTGATCCACATGTTGCGGATCTCTTTGCTTCAAGTGATTCGGATTCGGATTTTACGCTCTGTACCCTGACCAGGAAATTGAGACACAAGATACTGACGACATTTTGTATTCCCCAGAACAGCAACACGTGAGGGACCTCATGGGCATGACCGTTGATTAACTTCGAAGATCTGCAAGGACTGCGTCTGCAAAGGGTGGGGGGAGCCAGTTCCGCAGGGGAAGTGATGCACCCTCTGGCGGAGCAGAACCTCATCTGGACCAGACGTCTTCGTTGTGGATCCGAAACGTTAATGAACTTTCATGTTTTGAGCCCTCAGGCTCCGAGCACGCACCACACGACACGTTCGCCAAATGCACGGGCGAGGCGCTTTGGGCGCACGATATGCCCTTGGGAGATACCCGCATTACACAATTATTTTTTTAATACCCGCATTACGCAATTATTTTTCAATAAAGCCCGATGTGGCACGTTGTCTCTTAAGATACTTTGTCTCGACGAGACAAGAGGAAGGAATGTCAAGTAGTAGATTTGTTATTGCCTAAAGTTCAGTTATAGACGTTAGGCGTAATGTGTTATGATTTAAATGTTGTCTAGAAATGCTATTTTCATAAAGTAAATAAAGGGTTTTTGCTTCGTTTTAGTTTTGGATGAGGGAAGGCTTAAAATGAGGTCATGCTGAACAAACTGTATACGTGTGCTTTTTTCGAGGCTGGTCGTAAAACCACGCCCACATGCGCTTGTTTTTTTGCGTAATGCAAGTAGAATGACATGAACCTATCGTTAACTATATATATTTTGTTTTAATCTCAGCAAACGCATGACTCTGTATAAACATGCTTTGGATTACTCATGTACACAAACCCATAAAATATATGGGTTTGTTTGGCTAAGCATACACTCTTCTCTTTGTGAGTTACAGTTCTGTTTTCTCGGAGCCCAGAAAAACAATTGATAAGGACGGGCTGACTCCCCCGAATGATAACGGTGGGAGGAACCTCTCCCAGTGTTGTTTGTTCCCTCGGAGATTTCCTGATAAAACGTGTCCCTATATAAATGGACTGGGAATCAATGTGTTTTCAGGAAGGCTTGACGTGGCATGTTCTTGCTGTAGATTGCTGTAGACGTTGGCCTCCTCCGGATCTGTATAAGTTGGTTGTTAATAAAGCTGCGCCATTCCAGGCTATTGTGGACTTCTTTTGCAAACGAAGAGCTGATTCTTCACATATATATATATATATATATATATATATATATATATATACTGTACTAGCAGAGGTACCCGGCTTTGCACGGGAGTGGGAGGAGGAGGGGAGGGGGAAGAGGAGGGGAGGGGAACGCTAATTTTAAAACCCGAAATTTTTTAAATGTTTATGTCTCCGTGACATTCCTGGGACCATCCCGAGTCGAACAGTACTTTCCGCTCGCAAATCCGTCCACGGGTTCTCGAGATCTTAGAGATTGTAGACCCGAAGTTTTTTTAATTTTAAGGTGTGCTGTAGTCAGAAGCGCTAGAAGCGCTGCGCTCCCTCCCTTCGAATCCCTCTCTCTTCTGCTAGTGCTAATAATACGCTAATTTTAAAACCCGAAATTTTTTAAATGTTTATGTCTCCGTGACATTCCTGGGACCATCCCGAGTCGAACAGTACTTTCCGCTCGCAAATCCGTCCACGGGTTCTCGAGATCTTAGAGATCATAGATAGAGGCCAACTCTACTTTATATATATAGATATATGTATATATATATATATATATATATATACTGTATATATGTATATATATATATATATATATACTGTATATATGTATATATATATATATATATATACTGTATATATGTATATATATATATATACTGTATATATGTATATATATATATATATATATATATATATATATATATATATATATATATATATATATATATATATATATATATATATATATATATATATATATCCAAATATATGTGCAGTTCTCCAGCTTTCAATGAGCGCAAGTAATGACGTCACTGCCATGTACCTGCACATGGGATACCTTAATGGCGGTTCACCACTGATGGTATGAAATCGCAAAGTAACTGGTATATAACCGAAAGGTTTTCAGAGTCATAAGTGTATGCAGTACTCGCTGCGTTGCCCTGATGAGCCCCAAAAAAAGGGCGAAACCAGGTCGGTAACTGTGAGTTTTACATACACTTATGACAGTATCTGAACTAAGATCAAAATTCTGCTCTGTCAGAGGGTTCTCTTGAGAGCTTGACAGGCAGAGCGTATGTACATGGCAGTGACGTCATTACTTGCGCTCATTGAAAGCTGGAGAACTGCACATATATTTGGATTGGTTTGCTCCCGGCTGCATCCAGGGGATTCCATATAATGAGTGGATACCAGAGGTAATGTGCCATGTGGCAGATGGCACTTATCGCTCCCATTAAGGTACAGCATAGCTGGATGGATACCTTAATGGCGGTTCACCACTGATGGTATGAAATCGCAAAGTAACTGATATATATATATATACATATATATATATATACATATAGACTAGACTGATTTCTGAGAAATGTGAATGTTCGGTACATTTTTGGGTAAAAGTTGGGAACCTCACTTTTTAACATAACTAGGGTATGCTAGATTCGATTAATCCGGTTCCCAAGCCGAATTTAGAGTTTTTGACCTTCCACTTTGCATAAACAAAATGGCCGCCAAATTGTCATTTTTGGACAATTTCTTTGAACAAGCATTTATATATCATGTATATACATGCAGCTCTTTTACTTTAACTTTACAACTTTTACCCCAAAATGCACCTCAAAGCTTATACATGGCCTTTTTTCATAAATCTGTCTAGCCTATACTATGGTTGGCGACATATTGAAAGAGACATTCAAACTGATATTGAAATTGGACACTATAAAATGGGAAGTGGTTAATAAGACAATGTTTCATACAACCATTTATTCTAAAATTAAGTATACATGGCCATGAAGCACAAACATTCAGGAATGTCACACATGTTGTTTTGCCAAACTACATCAAATTCATACAAGGGGTCTGATCATCACTCTGTTGCTGACAGGCACAGATTGATGTGCACCTTAACTCTGAATAGCGACATTGGCAGCATCGAGTCTTGCATTGCTTCTGGCATGCACAACAAATCATCTCGAGGCAACTTTCTGGGATTGGACTCAGTGTCATCAGAATAGGCTCCAGACCTGAATCACCACGTTTCCATCCATTTTCCACAGGTGCAGGAATGTCAGTTATGGCACAATGAGCATTTCTCCATACCATGGCTTGATAGTGTACTCGCATCAAATGGAAATGAAGAGCATCACTTGTCGGTGACATTGCTTCTGGTTTACCAGTCTTGGAGAACAACATATGTCGTGCTCAATCAACAGAGGAACCCTCAAAATTCTGAAAATTCAAAACTCAAAATTCGGCTTGGGAACTGGGTTAGTCGAATTCAGCATACCCTAATTATGTTAAAAAGTGAGGTTCCCAACTTTTACACAAAAATGCACCTCGAAGCTTATACATGGCCTTTTTCCATAAATCCGTCTAGTCTAATATATGTATATGTATCTGTGGAATAAAGCAAATGTGTAGATCTGTGTAGAGCTGTGGAAGGGAGAGGGCTGGGGGGGGGGGAGTGGGGGGGGGGGAGTGGGGGGAGGGGGGAGGTGTACACGGTATAAAGCAAATTAACACTACTAGGAATTTCAGGAGTGAAGTCAGAGATTGAACGAGGTGGATTTGTGGTCTTTTAACGGGGGTAGAAAAGCTCAAGGTTTTGGATGGGGAAAGATAAGAGATGGTGGTGAACAGCTGTTTTGAATTGTAAATTTGAATTTTGAAATTGGCTCAATACGGACCTGCTCCCAAATCCGGAAGTGAACAGATGACGTCAATGGGCTGGTTTGATGTCTCAATACAATCGTGATTTAACACATTATTTTATTTAAGTATTGATGTGTGATGAAAATAGAGATATTAAGTTGAAATGAATGAGGAAATGATGTGACGGTTTCTACTTTCTAACCGTGACATCGTGGATTCGCCATATGCAGATTCGCCATTGACTGCAATAAAACCATGATGGGGTACGTTGTTTTGTGCGAGTCCTTCACGATCCTGCTGTGAATACCTGACGTTCGACTGAAGGTGGCACAGGAATGTGGAATTTATTGGTTCATCGTTTCACATTTACCATTTTTTTGCCCAAGGCATTACGAGGGGTGGGTGTTTCAGCGATAGTTGAGAAAATCGGCAAAATGTATTCTAATGCATTCATCTGATTCTGATACATCCGTCTGGTGGACACCAGATGTTTGGTCTGATGTTTGAGTGAAAGTTGCACAGGAATGTGGAATTTATTGGTTCCATGGTTTAGCATGCACCGTTTCCACTTTGTTTTTGTCTGCTTATGGATGGCTTCCCACCTGTGTGCATAGCACAGGTACCTCACTAGTACAAAGTACATATATATCACACACACACACCTCGTGTCAATTTCCCCTCATTGTTCATTTTCCTCTTTTTATCAAATTTTTTTTTCAATTTAGCTGGCATGCTGCCTTCTGCAGTGCGTATATATTAAATAGATGGTTTGGAATACTTACGTGTAAAAGGCACATTGTGAAGGAATAGGAACCTTGGGAAATAGAGAAATAATTGAGGCAATGAAAACTTCATCTCCTTGCTGAAGATATCACATTCCTAACCAGATACTGTCAAACACTGAGTTTCTTGGCAGGGAAGAAGTTTCTCAAATGGAATGTGTAAAGATTAGAGGAAGTGTGCTTGAGTCTCCAAACGTGGTAAGGCTCAGTATATTCTGAGTATATTTACTTAGTATATTCTGCGAAAGATAAAGACACAGCAACCATTGTTCATTTTTATCCACGTCGCAGACGCTGGTCATAGAGTGCACTCTGCTGTTGTTGTTGTTCTTCTTGTTCTTCTTCTTCTTGTTCTTGCAGAGAAGACAAAACCTCAAAGCTCCACCCATTCTGGGAACCATAGCTCCACCCATTGTGGGAGAGGCTTCATATAAACAAATATCCACCATTTTATTAACTCGCATAGCTTTGAGGCCTGTTTTGTAGGCCCGTGGTGTCTTCCTCTCTCACACAGTTTTATTTCAAATCAAATTCGATATATCATTTCATTTTTCACAGTCGCTAACATAGTTTTAGACTCGGTTGAAAAAAAACGGGAAGAAAATCCGATGAAAGTTGCCCTTTATAGAACGAAATGAATTCTCAAAGGCCTGTAACTTCAAGTCCATTGAGACATATTTTTTTTAAATCGCGGCATGGTCAGTCATTCACCGCCCGAAATAAGAGACGGGAAAATGCCGAGATATATTAAAAATTCGTCCATTTGATGACAATCGTCACGATGAAATATTTAATTTATACGTCGTCACAATAATGTGGAGAGAGGAGCATAGCTTCGTTCACGTGTCGCCACATACGGGAAATTGCCGAGATATATATTTTTTAAATCGCGGCATGGTCAGTCATACACCGCCTGAAATAACAGACGGGAAAATGGCGAGATATATTAAAAATTCGTCGCCGCACACGGGCAATTGCCGAGATATATTTTCACTTTGCACAAAAATAACATCAAGTAATCGAATCAATAGGAATGTCCTGTGCCTATAACATCGACGTTATAGGTACAGCTGCATCTAGGCATTGTGTAACATCGACGCGGCTTTTGTTTTAATTTAAACTTTTTGTACTTGTTTTTTGATGTAAGACAATAATAATACGAATTTTGTGAGAGTGCAAAATGCATTATAAATGGATTTTAAGAAAGATCTGAGAAACTATTCTTGAACAAATAGGTGCAGATTTTCAACGATGTCATCTATTAATTTTCTTATCGATTGAGAACATAATAAGGAAATGATTAATTATTATAAGCTAAATAGTTTGGAGTGTCGTTCTCGGCTAATTTAATAAAAGTAACTGCCTAAACTGAGGATCTGCATTCGTCCATCACTTCAGCATTTACTCAATAACCCTCTCGAGTACGTCACAATCAATCATTCTGGGCTTTTCCTACCCGTCACGTTGTCTTCTGAAGCTCAGAATAGCTGCCCTCACTGCTTACCTCATGGTGTGTGTATGTTGTGCTTATTCAAAGCACGCATTACCGATTTACGCTGTTTTATTCATTTCGCATTAAAATATGCACGATACCTCCAAACATGGCTGGTAGGACAGCCTAGAGGTATACAGACTCACCTCCGAGCAGTTAAATCTGGCTTTGAATCTCAACCAATTTATAAACTTTCACCCTGGTGTTTCGCATACAGAGTAATTCATCAACGTGTGCACTGTCCATTTGAAGGACGTTGACCCAGAAGACCCATCTGCATTGGTTGTTGTTGGTGATGGTAAAAATTTAAGCTGCATTTCCGACCCAGCTATAAACTGTCATCCCGATGTTTTGCAGGCACGGTGATTCATCAATGTGTATGCCGTCCCTCAGATGGACGTTAAACTGGGCATCTTGCCTGACAGCATTACTTGGTCGACATTAAAGAGCCCATGGTGTCCTCCACAGAGAAGCGGAGAGCTATCGCTCAGACCATGGCCAAATTCCAAATATCTGCCCGAACCGCTGCTGAGATAGGGATGGCAAACCACCGAGCATGGCCGTCCTGAAGAAACTGCTCCAGCAGAACTAACACTCTGTAACAGATTCTGGTACTCCAGACCGCATATATTAGGTGTACCGGAAAGTAATGTCGTTTCTCGAAGAGGATTACACAGCTTTTTTTTCTTTCTTTTTTCTTTTTTCTGCATACAGAATCGAGGCTCGTGAAAGAGCTAACATTTATCACACAAAAAATCAAACAGGCACACAAAGTATATAATAAGGGGAGCGGTAGACAAGATGGGGAGAGAAGGGGAAGCACACAAACACAACATTTGAGAGCAGCGACATCGGGAGATCTGAGGGAAGGAGAGGGGGGAGGAGGCGTGGGAAGGGGGAGGAGGGGAGTGGGAGAAGTATAAAACACAAGGACACTGCAAGGACGACCAGGAAAGAAGTTAGTATTTCAAAAACGTGGATCTGGGGTGAAATTAGTGGGGGTAGAAAAGATCATCTTTTTGGATGGGGGAAGACAAGAGATGGTGGTGAATAGCTGTTTTAAAGACCTGGAGGGAGGAGTGGGATTGAAGAGAGTGAGGGAGTTTGTTCCAGAGGGAGGAGAAAAGAGGAATGAAGGAGTGAAGGTGAGCATAGAGTCTTGATTTTGGCAATTTAACCATAAGAGGGTTGCAGGCAGATCTTGTGCGACCTGTAGGAATATTTGGGGGGACAGAGCCCAGAGAGAGCTGGGGCAGCAAGACTGGAGAGAAGTCGGTAGAAGACAGAAAGACCACCAACCTGCCTGCGGTGAGTAAGTGAAAGGCACTCGGAGTTAGCTTCATCGTGGGAGATTCCAATGATTCTGAAAGCTTCAGTTTCAACAGCGTGAAGATGAGTTCTGTGTGAGGCAGGAGCACCAGGCCAGAGGGGAGAGTAGTATTCCATTGAGCTGATGATGAAAGCCTTGTATGTGGTGAGGAGCTCAGGTGTGCCAAGGAAGGACTTCGCATGATGGTGGATGCCCAGTCGGCGACAGGCTTTGGAGGCCAGATTTGAAGTGTGGTTTTCCCAGGAAAGATCATGGCAGATAGTGAGACCCAAAAGCTTGAGTGACAGAACTTCTTGGAGAGGATTATTCAGAAAGTGGATGGGAGGGTTGTTCAGTCGGTCTTTTCAGAGAGACATAGTAAGAGTGTGAGGTTTGTCAGTGTTGAAAGACACTTTCCCCTTATTTGACCAGTCTGTGATTTTGTCCAGGTCTGCAGAGAGTGAGGAAGCTGCAGACTGCTGATCTGAGGGATGAGGAATGGAGCGGCAGAGAGTGGAGTTATCATCAAAGAGATAGAGAGGATTTTCAAGAGAGTGAGACAGATCATTGATGAAGACCAGAAAAAGCACAGGGCCCAGAAAACTGCCTTGGGGAACTTCAGCCTGAACAGGAAGGGGAGATGAGAGAAACCCATTCAGGGCCACAAGTTGACTACGACTAGAGAGGAAGTCTGCCAGCCATGCGTGGAGATTTCCATGGATACCATCGGATAAGATTTTGGTGAGCAGAGCGGGTGCCAGACCGTATCGAAGGCACGTGATATGTCAAGGGAGGCAGCTCTAATTTCCTGTTTGGCATTGAGGACCTCCATCCATTGTTGAGACAGCAGAAGCAGCATGTCCAGAATAGTGACCTGGTCTGAAACCAAATTGATGATCAGAGATCAAGCCATTGGAGAAGAGGAAAGATTTCATGTCCGAAGCAATGATGGATTCCTTGACTTTGCTGATAATTGGGAGAAGGCTGATTGGTCTGTAGTTGCAAGGATCTGTTTTTGCACATTTTTTGTGTAAAGCGGTGATGTTGGCTGATGTCTAAGCTGATGGCAGATGACCTTGAGCAAAAGAGAGGGTGAAGAGAACAGAGAGAGGGAGTGAAAGAGCGGCAGAACAGTATTTTAGGACACGTGGACTGATGCTGTCAGGTCCAGTTGCAGAATCAGAGTCGATGGTTGACAGAAACCTTTCCACCTCGTCAGGAGGAAAGGGCACAGAGTCCAGGAGCTTCTGGGTACGACTAGGTACGGTGGGTACAGAGAGTTATGGGTTTGGGACACAAGATTTAGAGGCAAACACAGAGTTGAGGCATTCAGCTTTTTCATGTGCTGAGTCAGCTGTGTAGCCGTTTGAGGTAAGGGGTGAGATGGAGGAGGAACAAACACCAGAAACATATTTGACCAGACGCCACCAGGATTTGGAAGAGGGAGACAGATTTGAGAGTTAGGTCTTCAGAGTGGAGAGATATTGTTTCCTGGCTCTCCTGAGGGCGGACACACACTTGTTTCGGGCTTTGTGAAAGGTAATGAGATTGCCTTCCATTAGATTTGCCTTCCAGGAGGCGAAGGCAAGTTGTTTCATGGCAACTGCCTCACCACAAGAATCCGTGTACCATGGACGGGAGGAAGGGTATAACAACTGAAGACGAGATGGTATAAATCCGTGCATGAGAGAGAGCAATTTACTTTGGAAGAATTCCCAGGATGAGTTGATGTCAGAGGCTGTAGATATGGGAGTCCAGTCCAGATGATTGATGGCTGCTTGAAGACCGTGCCAGTTGGCCTGAGTGAAATGCCAGACTCGTCGACGCTGAGGAGGCTCTCTAAGAATTGTCAGAGAGATGTCCACTTTAACAAGCACATGCTCCGATGAGCCGATTGGAGCAGAAGAAGAGCAGTAGACATTTGCAGGGAAGTTAATATTAACCAACTCCAAAAGAGAAGATGCTCCGTTGACTGAGATCCGGGTTGGGAAATTGACAGATTGTCTCAGTCCCAGTGAGTCGCAGAAGTCCTTTGCTGAGGAGCCATGGCTGGTGAGAGAGGTACCCACACCCAGCCAACTGGCATGGTGACAATTGAAATCACCACATATGAGGAAGAGAGAGTTGGGATGAGTGGATAGAAGTTGGTCCATATTATCAGACACCGAGATGTAGATGGAGTCATCACTGTTTGGTGGACGGTACAACACACATATGAACAAAAGGTGGGATCGAAGGGGAAGCCATAGCCAGAGGTATTCCTGGGGGTGAGCTGGAGAGAGGGCAGTGCAGGGCGAGTGAAGAAGAGAGTTTTTGATAAAGATAGCAACCCCACCTCCAGGACGAGGGTCAGGTCTATCATACCGGAGGATGGAGTAACCCGGGTGAGATATTAAGGAATCAGAGACATCATGAAGGAGGAAAGTTTCTGTTAAGCAGATCAAGTCTGGTTTGTCAGAAGCAACCTGTATGGATAGATCAGTCAGGTTTGAGTGAAGGCCCCGGATGTTTGATGTCCATACCATTAATGAAGAGGAAGGGGGAGCATCGGATACAGAATAGGGGGGGGGGGGTAGGGTAAGATGTGGAAGACGAGGAAGAGGTAGGGAGAGCTGTTGACAGTGTGTCAGACATTTCAGAATAGCTCGGAGAAAGGAAGGATGTGGCGGACAAAAGGTTTTATGGTGATTGGGTGAGGCACAGTGAGGTGTTATTTGAGGGGGGGGGGAAGAGCGAGGCAGATGGTTTGGGGGAGATGGAGGTGAGAGTTGGAAGGGGGAAGAAGAGGGGAGGATGCTTTGAGGAGGAGGGGTGAGAGGGGGGAAATGGAGAAAAAATGAGGGTGGGGTGATTTGAAGGGGAGGGCGAGGGGGGAGTTTATGAGGGGAGGGGTTAGGGGAGAGGGTTAGGATAAGGATAGGAATTTAGAAAGATGACCATAGGTGACTTTAGATTTAAGTAGTGACTATTGTACCTGTAGTGGGGATGTAGAGTCGGGTAGATGGTTGATAACGACGTGGGATGTGCATAGTTTAATGGGATGACTGGGAAGCACGCGTCTTAGAAGGGCAATCGTTAGCCAGATGATGCTGTGTGCATGAGAATTTTTGGGGTTGAGGTGTGTGAGCACAAAAGGTGTACAAGAAAAGAGGTGTGTGGAATGAATGGTGTGGAGTGGGTATTGTGGAATATGTGGAGTGGAGTGTATGGTGCGAAGGAGTGGATGGGGGAAGGATGGACCCCTTCACGAATACCCGGGCAGGGTAGTTTAAAAGTAGGTAGAGGGAATAAGTAAATTGTGGTTGGATATTGACATCTGTGGTGCGAAAGTAGCAGAGTACTGCTTGATGGGTGCATTAGTGGAGTGAAATGGCTTGGTGTGTGGCCTGTTAGTGAGAATGGTTGGTTGGGCACTCCGCCACTGTTAGTCTGTCGGCCAGGTGAGGCCGCAGGTAGGCTCTGGGAGCCAGGTTAGAGCCCAGAGTTAGAGTTCAGCGGGGCCCGAGGATCCGGAGGACGGACCCGGGTAGCCCAGTGCCAGAGAGGGCACCGAGGGGGTAAGCGCCAGGGAGGGCCTTCCCCAGGTAGGTTAGGGTGAGGAGCAAGTAAGCTCGGGTGGCGACGTACAGTGGCAGAGGTGTGCAGGTGAGCGGACCTGCAGGTGAGCCACATGACCCAGCCCTGAAATTGTGTGAGGACACAGGGGGAAAGAATTGGGGGAGTGAGACCCCAAATTGGTGAGCACCACAGTATGGTCAATGGGAATTGGTTTTTTACAACCACATCGTGTAAGATGGCCAATGGTTTGGCAGGGAAAGACCCCGGGTAGTGTAAAGTGTGTTAATGTCATTGAAGGTAGTTAGGAGAAAACCTCTTCGCAACATCCGCATCCACTCACCAAGGTGATAAGACTCCACACAGTGTTTTGGCAAATATTTGGAAATGTGAGACACATCATGACGTGGGGGGGGGGGGGGGGGGGACATTGTTTATATTCCATCCCTTCCTCCTTAGGGGGGATTGATGACAAATTTGGAACTAGAGGGAATGGGAAGGACAAGACGTTAGAGCCGAATTTGTAAATTGTGTAAATATGGGGTAGGGGCAAGGGTAGGGTAGTTGACAGGGGGGGGGGGGGAACGTATGTTAGGGACGAGCTTTCTCAGCTCGCTCTCCTGCGGCCCTCACCTTGCATTGCCTTGTTCTAATGTGTACCCTTGCGCCCTTGCTCGCTGCTTTGCTTGTCCTCCTTCCCCCACTCATGTACTTGTTTTTTTGGGCCCGGGGGGAGTGAACATGTGGCCGCAGTTGTGTGCCCGCACCTTCGCTGCCTCCGGCCTGCACTGATGCACCATATGGACCACACGTTCTGTGGCATAGCACCACTTGTGGACCACACGTTCTGTGGCCTAGCACCACCCCATGGACCACACGTACTGTGGCCTGGCACGTCTGCTGGGACCGACCATTATTGCCAGCGGTATCTGGTTGCAGACCACTGTTCTTAAAGTGGCCTCCATGCCATGTAGGTGGACCACCTACTTTGGCCCTGCTGGCCATGAGTAATAAAAAGCGGACACGGTGTATGCCCTTTTATTTATAAATAACATCAAGATGAAGATGATCCATCGACGACCAGAACCAGTGGCCCAGCAGACAAGCAGAGAAGAAAGAAGACACCATTTTATTATTTTAAAATGTGTTTTGTGCCTTTTCTTGATGGTGCTTTTTGGTGCTTTTGGTGCATTTTTATTATTGGTGCCTATGGGTGCATATGGTATGGTGCATCGTTGCAGTGCATGGCAATATTTTCCCTCTTTTCAAAAGATTCTTTTCTTGTTTCCCACAAAAGACAGGTCCTAGGTGACAGTGTAAATAATTAGTGTTTTTGTAAATAATGCTCCCCACCGGCTAAATGTGTAGTTTTTGAAAAGAATTCCGCAATTCGGTTAGTCTGTGGGCATGAGTCTGATAGGTAGAATGCAACGCAGCAGGCAGGACATATTTAGTGTTAAAACTGTCGCACTCAGGGTGAGGTTAAAAGTAGAGGGTAACCACACCTAAGTGTCACACGAAGTTAAAGTTGTTTCGGCCCGGGCCGAGCCTGGAGGAAAGGAGAGTGCAGTGTTGCGGTTTTTAGAACCCTCACTTTTGTAAATAAATAATAACTCTTGTAAATATCCTATCATTTAATAAGGTCAAAGGTCGCACCCATAGTTAGGCCACAGCAACACTTAGGACACCATAGGACCTTCAGTTATTTCCTTAATATGTGTTTCAGATAAGGCTGTGTTCCCAATAGTTGAATCTGCGTTGCATTAATTAAATAAGATAGCCCCATTCCATCCATTTTTCCAGTCTCTCTCTCCAAATTGTATTACGCGCCTCTGCCAGCCGCAGCCGCCTCAGCGTTCGCTCCAAACGCCATTACGCACGCGGTCAAGCTTGGAGAAGAAGGGGGCGGAGTGCCAAGAACGAGGCGTGGCCCTATCAACTCGCCATCAAGGGTTGAGCCGGTGAGTCCTCGCCAACCAACCAGGGCTGAGGTGAGCTCGCTACCGGGCATGGTTTCAAAGAGCATGGATTGATCTGTGAGCGCGTAATATAAGCGCCAGCACGAGCCTTTTTATGAGGGTGAACTGAGAGTCGACTCGGGGCTGAAACGGACCGCGGGGAGAGCTCGAATATCACGGACTGCGTGGGGAGAGCTCGAATATCAAGGACTGCGCGGGGAGAGCTCGAATATCACGGACTGCGCGGGGAGAGCTCGAATATCACGGACTGCACGGGGAGAGCTTGAATATCACGGACTGCGCGGGGAGAGCTCGAATATCACGGACTGCGCGGGAGAGCTCGAATATCATGGACTGCGCAGGGGACCGTCGTGATTAACAGAACGGCGCGGAGACATCTGATTGTAACGCTATTGAGAGGACTGCGTCACAAGCCATTGTTAACGGACTGATCCGGGAGCACTCCATTTGATACGGACATTGAGTGATCGGGAGAGAGAGAGCGTTTGGCACGCTATACGTATGCGGCATTCCAGCCCCTCACATATGTAAGGTCCGGTCACGCACCAACGACACGCGAAGCTGCCTGCCGTTCTTCGCCCGCGGACCCGGAGCCTAGACGGAGCCTACCTGCCTGGACCCATCAGCCTGGACCCATCTGCCTGGACATTCCTCCCCTACCAGCTACCATCCCGTGTAAGTCTGTCTGTTTGTCCTGGGGTCGTGATAAGTTAAGACAGTATAGATAAGCTTACCCTGTGTCCTTTTGTTTCTTCTTCTTCTTGTACATGTTTTCATTTCCTCTTCTTTTGGTTTTGTACATAATTAATAAATCCACTCTTTGTTCTTCCCTTACTCTGGTTTCCTCTTATTCAATCGCTTTACTCTTTTCTCGATTGAGTACCTGTGGCACGATTTGGAAACCGCTATAATCGGGTGTAGTATTTGTTAACGACCCAAGTCGCGGCTCGCTTCGCTCAGCGTATCCATTAACGCTGCGGCTCAGGTGGGAGTTATCTCCTCACTTTACGGCCGGTGGTAGTACTTAGGTAATAAGACTAATTGGGCTTACAACCATACTTTCCACCGAACGGAAGTGACGTCATAATTTCCAGGATTGGGGGACGGCCAGCTTAAAAGGCAAGGGGTTTAACCCCCCCTTGATAAGGGGAGTGCCGACCCCCGAATCCACAACAATATAACAAATATCATGAAACATTTACATTTTGTAGTCCATTGTATAATTGAAATAAACATAAATGCAAATTCCGCATGTGGAAAAAGTAAGTACACCCCTACATTTTTATCACTACTTCAAATACCTAAAATTAGAATCAGGTGCACCAGCTCAGGTGCAAATGATTAGAACATCGTTAGAGAGGATCTTGGAGGAACCTGTCTTATTTAAACCTCAGACATTTACTTTGGTTTGCTCTTTGTTGAAGTGTGCAGCGTCACCATGCCTAGATCAAAAGAGCTCTCTGAGGCCTTCAGAAAGAAGGTTATAAATGCCTTCGAGTCTGGGAAGGGATTTAAAAAGATCTCCAAACAATTTGAAATCAATCATTTGACTGTCCGGAAGATCATCTACAAGTGGAGAAGATTCCAAACAACTGCCAACTTGTTCAGGCCAGGCCGCCCCAGCAAGTTCAGCCCGAGAGCAGACCGCAAGATGCTGAAAGAAGTCTCTAAGAACCCCAGAATGTCATCACGGGACCTACAGGTAGCGCTTGCCACTGTTGATGTCAAAGTGCACGAGTCTACCATTAGAAAGAGGCTGCACAAATTTGATCTACATGGGAGGTGTGTCAGGAGGAATCCTTTGCTGTCCAGAAAGAACATCAGGGCAAGAATAAAGTTTGCCAATGAACATCTAGGCAAAGACCAGCACTTCTGGAACAATGTGCTCTGGACAGATGAGTCAAACGTAGGGCTATTTGGCCACAGTACCAGAAGACATGTTTGGCGAAAATCAAAGACAGCGTTTGACCACAAGAACCTGATACCAATGATAAAGCCTGGTGGTGGAAATATTATTGTTTGGGGCGGCTTTGCTGCATCAGGGCCTGGGCAGCTCACCAGCATAGAATCCACTATGAATTCTTCATTGTACCAGAGGGTGCTTGAGGATAATGTGAGGCCATCTGTCAGAAAGTTGAAGCTCAACCGAAGGTTGACCTTGCAACATGACAATGACCCTAAACATACAAGTAAATCCACCAAGGAATGGCTGAAAAGAAAGAAATGGAGGGTTCTGGAATGGCCAAGTCAAAGCCCGGATCTAAATCCCATCGAGATGTTGTGGGGGGATTTGAAATGAGCTGTGCATGCAAGAAACCCCTCAAACATCGCACAGCTGAAAGAATTCTGCATGGAGGAGTGGGCAAAAATTTCTCTCAGTCGATGTCAGAGACTGGTAGACAGTTATAAGAAACGCCTACTTGAGGTTGTTTCTACCAAAGGGGGCAATACCACCTATTAGAGCCAAGGGTGTACTTACTTTTTCCACATGCGAAATTTGCATTTATGGTTATTTAAATTATACAATGGACTACAAAATGTAAATGTTTCATGATATTTGTTGTATTATATCACCTTTATCTTTCAATATTGTTGAAATGAAGATCAAATAGCTGTATGTTGAAATATGTTGAAAAAGTCAAAACTTTACATGGGGTGTACTTACTTTTTCACGTGACTGTATGTGTGGATCAAAGAGAAAAAAATCTCAATTAAATCAATTTTAAATTCAGGCTGTAATACAACAACATGTGGGAAAAGTGAAGGGGTGTGTATACTTTCTGAAGGCACTGTAGGTGTATCTCACAGCATGTGCCACAATTCCATAGCAGTTACACATTGAAAACATTATAAAATGGTTGACATTCATCACTCTAATGAACACTGTTCCATGCAGAGCTGCTCTTATGCTGCTGCATGTAATTAAAGCTCAAAGGGCAACACTGACTCTTTCATAAAGAATGGCACATTTTCAACAATTAAGGAAATGATCACATTGAAGGAGCTGGGGCTCCCACGTCGATCGGAAGAATGGACGCGACAAAAAGCTGGAATTCATCCGAGTTGCTTTAATCAAACCAAACACTCAGGCACTCTGAAAAGCCCGTTTATCGGGCAGCAATAATACATATTATCCCGGAGCGTTTGCCCAGGAAAGGCGAGAGGGGGCGTGGCCCAGCGTCCTAGCTGCGGCCTGGCAAGTTGAGGGCGAGCCTGCCCGGGCATGCCCGGGCGTCCCGACCGAGGCCTGGCAAGTTGAGCGCGGGCCTGCCCGGGCGTCCTGGACGAGCCCGGCATGGTGATCGCTCCGCGTCCTTGATAGGTGCAAGGCGATTGTGAAAACCCAGCGGTAGCCGCTACACACGTCCCCCCAGAATCGACTTGCACCGGCAGGGTCAATTTGAGGGGGGTCCTGATGACCCGGCCGAAGCGACCCCTGGCGGGTCGTGGGAGGGGGTCTGGTGTGGTGGTGGGCGGTCGAGTGGGGGGCACCGTGGACGGGGGGCGGCCTCGCCACGGTGGAAGGGCCACCCGTGGTGGGTGGTCGACGTCCACGTGCGCCGGCTTGAGGCGGTCCACCGCAATCCGGTCCGACCTGCCGCCGATGTCGATGACGAACGACTTGTCGTCCCGTCGCAGCACCCGGAAGGGCCCGTCGTACGGCGGCCGGAGTGGCCCCCGATGTGCGTCGTGACGCACAAAAACATACTCCGCTGTGCGAAGTGCTGGGGGGACGTAGGACTGGGGGTCACCGTGGTGGGATGTTGGCACGGGGGCAAACCGTCGGGCGGCCTCCTGGAGGTCCGAGCGCTGGTGAGCTGCGGACCAGGGACTGGTAGCGTCGGGCACGAATTCGCCCGGGACGCGTAGCGCCTGGCCATAGACAAGCTCGGCGGTGGATGCCTGGAGGTCCTCCTTGGGGGCAGTGCGGAGGCCCAAAAGGACCCATGGCAGCCGGTCGGCCCAACCGCCGTCTTGAAGGCCGGCCATGAGCGCGGCCTTCATGGAGCGGTGGAATCGCTCGCACAACCCGTTTGCTTGGGGGTGGTAGGCCGTAGTACGGTGGAGCTTGACCCCCAGGTTGCGGGCGACCGCGCCCCACAGCTCGGAGGTGAACTGTGGTCCGCGGTCTGACGAGATGTCCGCCGGTGCGCCGAAGCGGGCGACCCAGGTGGCGATGAAAGCCTGCGCCACGTCGGCGGTGGTGGTGGAGACGAGGGGAATGGCCTCCGGCCACCTGGTGGTCCTGTCCACCATGGTGAGCAGGTGTGTGAACCCCCGTGACGGGGGGAGGGGGCCCACCAGATCCACGTTGACGTGGTCGAAACGTCGTTCGGGCACGGTGAAAGGTGCCAGCGGGGCCTGGGTGTGTCGGTGGACCTAGGCCCGTTGGCAGGCCGTGCAGGTGCTGGTCCAATCGCGGACGTCCCGACGAAGGCCGTGCCAGACGAATCGCGCCGACACCAGCTTCTGGGAAGCTTTCCGGCACGGGTGGGAAAGGCCGCGGAGGGAGGCGAAGATGCGGCGTTGCCAGGTGATGGGCACGATGGGGCGAGGCTGGCCTTGGGAGACGTCGCAGAGCAGGACAGTGTCCGCGAAGGGGATGTCGGCCAGGCGGAGGCCCGTGTCCGCCGCCCGGAGGGCTTGCACCGTGGTGTCGGTGGTTTGGTCCGCCGCCATAAGCGCAAAGTCCACGCCCAGGTGGACCGCGTTCGCGCTGGCCCGGGAAAGACAGTCGGCCACGGCGTTGTTTTTGCCGGCGACGTGCCGGATGTCCATGGTAAACTCCGACACGGCGGAGAGGTGGCGCTGTTGGCGGGCCGACCACGGCTCCGTGACCTTGGCCATGGCGTAAACCAACGGCTTGTGGTCGACGAACGCCGTGAAAGGTCGGCCCTCCAGGAGGTGGCGGAAATGGCGGACGGCCAGGTGTACACGAGGAGCTCCCGGTCAAACGTGCTGTATTTGAGCTCGTTCGGCCGGAGCTGCCGGCTGAAAAAAGCGAGTGGCTGCCAAACCCCGTTCACCCATTGCTCATGTACGGCGCCCACCGCGTAGTCGGAGGCATCCGTGGTGAGGGCGATGGGAGCGTTGAGCACCGGGTGAGCGAGCAGTGTTGCGTCGGCGAGGGCCCGCTTTGAGCTTTGGAAGGCCGCATCCATTGCTGCGGACCAGGCGATGTCATGCATGGCCGGCTTGCCCCGGAGGGCTTCGTAGAGGGGCCGCATGAGTTGAGCAGCGCGGGGCACGAAGCGGTGATAAAAATTCACCATTCCCAGGAATTCCTGCAGGGCCTTTATGGTGCGGGGACGCGGGAACGTGGTGATGGCCTCGACCTTGGTTGGCAGTGGCACGGCCCCGTTCTTGGTGATGTGGTGGCCCAAAAAATCAACGGCCGTCGTGCCGAAGTGGCATTTGGCCGGGTTGACGATGAGGCCGTGCTCGCTGAGGCGCCCGAACAGTGTTCGGAGGTGGAGGAGGTGCTCGGCCCGGGACGTGCTGGCGACAAGGATGTCGTCCAGGTAAACGAAAAGGAACGGCAGGTCACGCAGCACGCCGTCCATCAAGCGCTGGAACGCCTGAGCCGCGTTCTTGAGACCAAACGGCATCCGCAAGAATTCGAATAAGCCGAACGGCGTGATGACTGCCGTTTTAGGGACGTCGGCTGCCCTGACAGGTACCTGGTGATATCCCCGTATGAGATCAATTTTCGAAAAAATGACCCGTCCCGCCAGACGGGCGGAGAAGTCTTGGATATGCGGGATCGGGTACCTGTCGGGGGTGGTAGCGTCATTGAGACGGCGGTAGTCGCCGCACGAGCGCCATCCACCCCCCGGCTTTGGCACGATGTGCAGTGGCGAGGCCCACGCGCTATCGGAGCGCCGCACGATGCCGAGGTACTCCAACGCGTCGAATTCGGCCTTCGCCATGGCGAGCGTAGCTGGGTCGAGGCGGCAGGCCCTGGCGTAGACCGGCGGGCCCGTGGTTGGTATGTGGTGCTCGATCCCATGCCGTACTGCGACGGCTGAAAACGTCGGCCACGTGAGGGCCGGGAACTCCGTGAGCAGGCGAGCAAACTCGTTCGCCGCCGGGACGGCGCATGCCAGCTCGGTCGGCGCGGAGCTGCTCAATGTGCATACCAGGGAGCTGAAGGTTTCGGCGTTGATTAAACGATGCCGTTGGACGTCCACCAGCAGTCCGTGTGCGCAGAGGAAGTCGGCGCCGAGCAGAGCCATGGGCACGTTTGCGGTTACAAACGTCCAAGCAAAGCTTTGGCCGCCGAAGCAGAGGGTGACGTTGCGCGGGCCGAAGGTGCGGATGGTCGATCCGTTGGCCGCAACCAAGGAGGGGCCGCAAACCGCGGATTGCCTGTCCTGGTCAGAGGCGGGTATGACGCTCAGTTGGGCGCCGGTGTCGCACAGGAAGCGCCGTCCGGACGCTTTATCCGTGATGAACAGTAAGTTGCCCGTGTGGCCGGCGCTCATGGCTGGTAATGAACGCCGGCCCGGCCGTTTCCCGGCCTGCCGAAGGTGCACGGGTGTCGGCATGTCCGGGCCTTCTGTCCGAACCTGGCATGATAGTAACACCACGCTTGGTCAGGTGGAGGCTCCGGTCGTCGTGCTGGAGGTGGTCGGCTCAGTGTAGCGGCCGCCAACTGCGTCGGCAGTTCGGTCGTCGACCGTGCCGGGTGCTCGGGCACCATGGGTGTTGCGTCGGACGGCGGTGGGTCCCATGTCGCCGCTGCGATGCGCTGTCCTGCGGCGGAGATCTTGTCGGCTTCTCTGGCAAGGGCCCGGGGATCTGTGATCGTCGTGCTTGCCAGGGCGAGGCGTACCGGGTTAGGCAGCTGATGGAGAAACAGCTCCCGGAACAGGAATGCCGGAGAGTGTTCGCCGAGCAGTGAAAGCATGTTGTCCATTCGCTCGGAAGGGCGCATGTCGCCGAGCTCGGGCAGGTCGAGCAGGCGCCGTGCGCGTTCCGCCGATGGGAGGGCGAAAGCGTCGAGGAGAAGCTTCTTAATCGCGCCGTATTTGTCAGCGGCTGGCGGGCTCTCGAGGAGGCTCAGGGCGCGGGCCGCGGTGGCCGAACCGAGCGCTGCTACCACATGGTGGAAGCGGGTGTCGTCGGCCGTGATGCCTCGCAGGGCGAACAGGGAATCCGCCTGTGCGAACCAAACCGCCGCGTGAGCCTCCCAGAAGGTAGGCAGTTTAAGGGCGACTGCCGTGTCCATGTCGGTAGGTCACCAATGAAGGAGCTGGGGCTCCCACGTCGATCGGAAGAATGGACGCGACAAAAAGCTGGAATTCATCCGAGTTGCTTTAATCAAACCAAACACTCAGGCACTCTGAAAAGCCCGTTTATCGGGCAGCAATATATATACATATTATCCCGGAGCGTTTGCCCAGGAAAGGCGAGAGGGGGCGTGGCCCAGCGTCCTGGCTGCGGCCTGGCAAGTTGAGGGCGAGCATGCCCGGGCATGCCCGGGCGTCCCGACCGAGGCCTGGCAAGTTGAGCGCAGGCCTGCCCGGGCGTCCTGGACGAGCCCGGCATGGTGATCGCTCCGCGTCCTTGATAGGTGCAAGGCGATTGTGAAAACCCAGCGGTAGCCGCTACAACATTGCCATTCCACAATAAGTGGTCCTCTTCACCAATACATTCTGATAACATATGAGGAAATACAAGTAAGCTAGATTCAGGAAAAGACAAATAGAGACATTCAGCCTGCTATCTACCAAGACTTGCGTTGATATAGACTTGTGTAAATCCATTTGACATTGCAAGATGTCAGTTTTGGTGGTGTTCCATGGTAAAACAGGGTGAAGATCTCTACCCCCAACACAACATAGCAATCTATCACGTGCTCATACTGACAAGCAACACATCGAATTAGGATACTTTCGAGACGGATAAAACTGGGGTGGATAATTGTGTTTTTCTTTGATTTTTCTGAACAAGATGGAAAGTATTATTAGATTGTGGAGAAAGATCACAGATAAAAGTCAGGAGGAATTAGAATGCAACAATAATATATGGGGAAAGGGTTGAGAAGGGGAATCAAAATGTATACACAGCCAAGCACGTGCACCCTCATTTCTGTCGACTCATCTCATCCATCACTATCTTTATAATCCTTCTTTAGTAAAACAGATAAAGGCATTTATTGCTTCTTTTATTTCTTGCAAAACATTTGCATAAACCAGCCATTTTACAAGTGAAGCATGATCCCTGCCTCACCTTTGTTCTTTTCTTTTTCTTTATCTTCCAGTTTTGACCTAAAATAATCCGCTTACCTCCACTCCATCAAAACTCTTTAATATGCCATATAGGTTATTGTATCATATCCCATTGTAACATTCTCAATTCCAAAATTAACAATGCAGAATTCTCAACAGTGAATTATATGAACTAGCAGAGTACCCACTGGATGGGCGATCTTGTTCCAAGCATGCAACACATTCTTCTAAAGCATACTTTTATTTGGGCTGTGTATGGGTAACTGACAGCTGCCCTCAATCGCTACTGAAAAAGAAATAATCTGGGTTACATGCATGAAGCAAAAACATGCCCATTGCTTATAATTCAAAAAATCTCACTGCCCTTGAAAATGTGGGGACATAGTCCTGTAGCTAAATGGGATTTTTCAGCTCAAGCTGGAAATTTAGTATATAGTTTTTTTTAAATTGATTTGTATAGCTTAGGGTGTTCTCTTTCATAATCTGTCGGGTGAACCTGGGTCACCCTTGAGCGTTTTGAGAAATTCAAGATGGCGTCCAAGATGGTTGCCATTTCATATTATCGGCTATAACTTCTTTCATATTTAACCTAGGATGATATTTTTAGTGTCTAGTCATATGTTTTAGGGGTCAAGGAATCCATATAAATCAATTAAAATGTCGGTAAGGGATTACATCATGGTAAATCCAAGATGGCTGCCATTATGGCCGCCAAATCATGTTTTAGGCTTTAATATGCTTCATACTTAACTAAAAGTGGTAATTTCGGTGTCTAATCAAATGTTTTGCGGGTCAAGTAATCCAATTTAAATCATTTAAAAGGTTTTTGAGGATGTCATGTTTAATCCAAAGATGCTGGCCAATAGAGGCCTACAGGTGGCTACTGCCTCAACTCAAGCTTTTTGAGTGGTAACATACATGAAAAATGATAACCAATCAAATCAGTCTAAATACACTCAGTTACGCAATCAAGCTGTCCTTTTTTGGCAGCAACCTGTACTCTTACAGGCGCAAAATATTGTGCAGTTCAAATTATACTTTGTACAACTACACACACGAGTAATACACGGCGTGACACTTTAGCATCCACATCGGATTAGACGCATGATAGACTCCGGAGCGAGTTCTGTGTTGACTGGAAGAGAAATTGGTTGGAGATTTTTCATTTGTGTGTCCTTCCTCCAGCCATATGATTCTGGATCCAGTTCTGGTGGATTGTTATCCTCCAAAGAACGCCACACAATGGCTTGGTGATGGGCCCTTTTTACATTCTCTGCAAACGCCTCATTGGTTGGAGGAAGAGAGCACAGTTTCGGCGGGGATGGTGAAGCCTGCCCTGTTTTGGATGCCCATACCTTCCATCGTGCTTCAGACATTGATTCGCTGGAACTTTGTCTATAACACGCTGACATGAATGCAGTGGCCTGTCCAGTAACTTCTTGTATTGGAGTGTCCATTACACCAAGAAGTGACAGGGAGTATCCATCACCCAATACCTTCAGAGCAGTGGCCTTGCCTATCCCATAGCAACATGCTACAGTATCACACCCGGTCAATGCGTGGGCACCGAGGATTTCAGTAACTATGGATGCATGTTTCTCCACTGTTTTTCCAATGTCAATGACTGTTCTGTCCTTGATTGGGGATTCCATAGTTACACGATTTTTCATATTTGCAGTGTGGTAGTAATGCACAAGAAGTACGAAGACGTCTGTATTATCAGAGACTACAGTTATTTCACTTAGTTCATTGCTTCGGGCACACATCATTGCCTGCTGAACAATGATATTGTCCGCTTCTTCATGTGTTGTAGCTACATCCATCCTTATGGTTACCACGCCCCCATCGCTGATTTGGACTGGAGTACTTTCCTCACCAGTTATAACTAACTTATGAGTACGGGTGTGTTCACTGAAGGACTCATCATTGGTTAGAAGATTGGTAACCAGGCCTATTAGTTGCTTCTTATTTTCAGAAACTGTCAGGACTATCTTCTGAGGTGGTAGTTTGCTGTTCAATTGTAGCTTGTGGATTAGACTTGCTCCAGTAGCTCTGGCACTTCTCGTAACACTCTTTGTACTATAATCTTAATACCGATCAAATATCAGGTAGACATCCCCGATTTTCAATCTCTTTGCAATGTCATACTTCATGTTTGTTGAAAAGTCCCGAACTGTGCCATCTGCAGGCCAAGGTATTACCCAGAGTAGGGCCGAACCATCTATGATGGCGGTGGTAGTGTTACTAGATGTCCTCGTAGATACCTCAACTTTAAGCTGTGTTTTTAACGATGATTTGGATTTGGCCGATCTCATTTCTCCTGTTGACTCAAACATCGATGTTGGCACTGGGGCTAATTCATGTGAAAGTACATCCTTGATATTGACTTCGCGACCACTAGCCTGGAGTCCAATGAGTCGCGAGTAAATGACATCCATGTCGTATACTTTAGTGTCTGCAATATTGACATGTTTCTTTCTTGCTACCATAGTAATCACTTTCTTGTGAATAGTTTCATGTAAGCCGTTTGGAAATTTCTGACCAAATTCACTCATTTGATCCTGTCCTATTTTCAAACCATCCTGGACATTGACAGAGGAGGTTCCATGTTGTCCCATCACAATATTGAGGATATCATCTGGATGCTTCTCTGGATCGTTGTAAATTGTCTTTACAATTCCTGGTTATATATTACATAATATAACAGTCACAGCTACTATCAGAAATGTAAGATGTCAGATTTTCAAAGATGACACCAATGTTAGCATCACATGTTTAAAACGACATCAAGTTTAGCCTAGTGCTCAAATGGCAGCCATCTTTGGTTTGACATGTGATCCCTCAACAACCTTTTAAATCGTTTAATTGGATTACTTGACCCAAAAACATATACTGTACCTAGACACCATTATTACGACTTTAAGTTAAATATGAAGCATATTAAAGCCTAAAAAATGATTTGGCGGCCAAAATGGCAGCCAACTTGGATTTACCATGATGTAATCACTTACCGACGTTTTAATTGATTTATATGGATTCCCTGACCCCTACAACATATGACTAGACACTAAAAATATCATCCTAGGTTAAATATGAAAGAAGTTATAGCCGATAATATGAAATGGCAACCATCTTGGACGCCATCTTGAATTTCTCAAAACGCTCAAGGGTGACCCAGGTTCACCCGACAGATTATGAAAGAGAACACCCTAAGCTATACAAATCAATTTTAAAAAACTATATACTCAATTTCCAAGTTCAACCAGGGTTCTACCAGACTAACAGGATTAGTGTACCAGAGGTTGTTGACTTGTAATACCCTCTCCCACCTGGAGGGAGCGGTACATGATGCACATTTAATTAGAGAATGTGTGTTCCCCAAGACCATTGGCAAAGGTGAAACACCTCTATGCACTAATTGGGGTCATCCTGATCCTATGTAGCAATTCTGGATGTAATCGGCCCTTAACTGTAGGAGGAGTAGCGTGACAAACACACACACACCAGTCCGTGGATTATAGTAAGGATTTAACAATACAAATGGAAGTACAAACTAAAAATAAACAGATTTAAAGATTTATCTCAATAGATGCCTTTGCAGCATGACACAACATTGGCAATCTAACTATGGAGTTGTGTGAAAAATGGGGAAATCTCAGGAAGTTGTAATTTTAATAAAAAATGGAGATATTTTAATACGATCGAACCTCAGGAAATTTGAAGGTCATTTTTAGGTAATGGATCGTCACAACCATGCCAGGCCTTGAGCTACAATGGCAAGCTGGCACTGAAAAGGTTGAGTATGAAAGAAGCCATGATCCATTTATGAATGGTCCTTCATTAAGTGCATGGAAAATGATATTACACCTCAGAGAGTGATTCTACCGAAAGACTCAGTCTCATAAAATACCCCACTGCTGAGCCTTTGGATCGTTAACCTTTTGCACTTTCCCTCAAAGTGGCAGAATCCCAGATCCAATGCTAATGCCATTAAAAGCGAATTACCATGAGATTATTCCGCTCAAAAATATGAACTGCATCACTCAAAGCGGACGGTGCAAACAGAATTGTTCCATGTTATATATAACACAATGTAAGAGCACAGGCTCCGATGTGCAAGACGGTATAAATATTGTCATTTCGGTATGAATAATGCATCATACCAACATGTCAAGGTAATAAAGAAGGATTATAAGAAGCAGGTTCATGATGCTCAGGGAATGTGATCAACTCTAAACGTTGGGATCCTCCAATACATGCATAATCATGTTGGCATCACGTATGATGGATTGGCTTTCAAAATTTCCATTGCAATTTTGCGAAACTACAAAACAAGACACAAATTGTTTATTTTAAAGTCTGCACATCCCCAAAAAGACATTATCTGCGCAATGGTGACCAAATCTAAAGGTGTGAGTGTGTGTGTGTGTGTGTGTGTGTGTGTGTGTGTGTGTGTGTGTGTGTGTGTGTGTGTGTGTGTGTGTGTGTACAATATTGTTACAAATATTTTCCTAGTGGCAGCTATTGCAGAGGTGTGCATACTTTATTGGTTTCCCAGTTAATCCTTCTGCCATTTTGTTTTTATTGTACTTTTCAAAGCCAGAAGGCCAGTTACAGAGTAATCAGCCCAAATATGAAGTTAATTTATTTCAAGTAGAGTTAATGCATAATATTTATTCAATGTTATTCTTTGATACAAATGTATTTCCAAGGACCTACATTGCTTTGTGGAGAGAAGCTGAAACCAATTATTATTTTCATCGTGGCTTTCAAAAGGTTAATTCATCTTTTCTAGTCTGGAAACGTCTTTTTCTCCTTGACAAACATACAGTCACGTGAAAAAGTAAGTACACCCCATGTAAAGTTTTGACTTTTTCAACATATTTCAACATACAGCTATTTGATCTTCATTTCAACAATATTGATAGATAAAGGTGATATAATATAACAAATATCATGAAACATTTACATTTTGTAGTCCATTGTATAATTTAAATAAACATAAATGCAAATTTCGCATGTGGAAAAAGTAAGTACACCCCTACATTTATCACTACTTCAAATACCTAAAATTAGAATCAGGTGCACCACCTCAGGTGCAAATGATTAGAACATCGTCAAAGAGGATCTTGGAGGAACCTGTCTTATTTAAACCTCAGACATTTAGTTTGGTTTGCTCTTTGTTGTTGAAGTGTGCGGCGTCACCATGCCTAGATAAAAAGAGCTCTCTGAGGCCTTCAGAAAGAAGGTTATAGATGCCTACGAGTCTGGGAAGGGATTTAAAAAGATCTCCAAACAATTTGAAATCAATCATTCGACTGTCCGGAAGATCATCTACAAGTGGAGAGATTCCAAACAACTGCCAACTTGTTCAGGCCAGGCCGCCCCAGCAAGTTCAGCCCGAGAGCAGACAGCAACATGCTGAAAGAAGTCTCTAAGAACCCCAGAATGTCATCACGGGACCTACAGGTAGCTCTTGCCACTGTTGATGTCAAAGTGCACGAATCTACCATGAGAAAGAGGCTGCACAAATTTGATCTACATGGGAGGTGTGCCAGGAGGAAACCTTTGCTGTCCAGAAAGAACATCTGGGCAAGACTCAAGTTTGCCTAAGAACACCTAGGCAAAGACCAGCACTTCTGGAACAATGTGCTCTGGACAAATGAGTCAAAGGTAGAGCTATTTGGCCACAGTACCAGAAGACATGTTTGGCGAAAACCAAAGACAGCATTTGACCACAAGAACCTGATACCAACTGTAAAACATGGTGGTGGAAATATTATGGTTTGGAGCAGCTTTGCTGCATCCGGGCCTGGGCAGCTCACCATCATAGAATCCACTATGAATTCTTCATTGTACCTGAGGGTGCTTAAGGATAATGTGAGGCCATCTGTCGGAAAGTTGGAGCTCAACCAAAGGTGGACCTTGCAACATGACAATGACCCGAAACATACCAGTAAATCCACCAGGGAATGGCTGAAAATAAAGAAATCGAGGGTTCTGTAATGGCCAAGTCAAAGCCCGGATCTAAATCCCATCGAGATGTTGTGGGGGGATTTGAATCGAGCTGTGCATGCAAGAAACCCCTCAAACATCGCTCAGCTGAAAGAATTCTGCATGGAGGAGTGGGCAAAAATTTCTCCCAGTCTATGTCAGAGACTGGTAGACAGTTCTAAGAAACGCCTACTTGAGGTTGTTTCTGCCAAAGGGTGCAATACCACCTATTAGAGCCAAGGGTGTACTTACTTTTTCCACATGCGAAATTTGCATTTATGTTTATTTAAATTATACAATGGACTACAAAATGTAAATGTTTCATGATATTTGTTATATTGTTACAGACGCGGCTTTTAGATGTTATATTGACCGAGCGGTGGTGTATTTAACCGCGTCCGAACAGTTACTCCCCGATTAAAACCCGATTCCACCCGACGTTGACCAGATCGCCCCACAGATATTCAATCGGGAAATCTCTAAAGCGACCGAAAGAGAATGAAAAAGAAGAAGAAGAAGAATACGGAGGAAGAACAGATTTTATTATACACACACAAGCAATGGATGGAAGAAGCAGTAACACAGCGAATCGTTAACTTACACTATTCATTTTTACTTAGCCCCAAGACAAACGAGCAGGACAGGGCGTTCACACTTACACAGGGGATAATGCAGGCAGGTAAGGCTTGAGATGGATTGCTTGAGAGGGAGGCAAGGTCGGGAGGCCGCAGTTCGCAATTCCTCGCGGTTTTGGCGGGAAACCCTCCGTCGTGTCTCCACTGCGGTAGACGTTACGCGCTGGTTCGGCACACCTGCTCCTCTTCTTGGGGTGGGGCCGTCTCCCTCCTTTCAGCGCGTCTCTCCAAAGCTGGTCTCCTTGCCGAGCACCTCTCCTCTTTTGCTCGGAGCGTTTCGCATCTCACCGCTCCCTTTGGTGCAGCCTCTTTGCTCCTCTCCCAGGGTCATCTCCCAAGGCCTCTCTCAAGTCATCTCCTAAAGCAGTCCCTTACAGTCGCTTTTATCACCTCGAGCGAAATCAAGCCGCCGACTCCGAGGGCACGCCTACCGGGTCACTCACCGCGGTGTTGATTGGCTGTTAGGGCTGGTTCACTCCTTCCCTCTTATGACGAGGTGGAGACACGCCTTTCTTCCCCAACCCTACCTCGTGGCCAATGGTGGTTTGAAGAAAACCGGCCAAAATGCGGAAGGCAATTGGAAGGGAGGTTTTGGGGAAATTGGAAGGGCCTACGCTTATTTTGTTTGATACAATGCAAAGTCAATCTAGTGGGAAAACACATATTTAGCCTACATGGAATAAGGAAATACACTATTTAAAAGATACTAGGGCATGCCCGTACTATATATATATCTAAAATTATATCCCCCCCCCTATTTACATGAAATGGTTTGGTCCAAAGCGAACGGCTTGCGAGTGGTGACAATCCCCCCCCTCTATTTACATGCAATGGTTCGGTCCAAAGCGAACGGCTTCCGGAGTTTGGTAAAGAAATCGCCATCGCGTACACAAACGCGCAGGAAAGCGAATGAATCGCAAATTCGTTTTTATTAGTTGTAAAACATAATGCCCAATTATTCAATTAGCGCCAACGTATTTTGGTTTTTTGCAATTTAATCGCAAGGCAAAGTAGAAAGAGAAGAGGGGGAAAAAGAAAAGCCTTCCCTTGCTGCAAACAGCTGCTGCAAACAACAACAACATGGAAGGCTGCACTGTCCGGAAGTTGGCATATCGCAGTTACGATTATTTTAGTGTTAATGGCCAATTATTCAATTAGCGCCAACGTATTTTGGCTGTTTGCAATTAAATCGCAAGGAAAAGTAGAAAGAGAAGAGGGAAAAAAACGAAAAGCCTTGCATTAACGCATTATATTAACGCTTGCATTGCATTAACGGTTCGGCACACGTGATAGCTCGCTGCTCTCTGATTGGTTGAAGCGTTTTTTGGACATATCTCGGTAAGTAATTGTCCGATTAATATGAAACCTTGAAAAGGCACATCCTCGGGTCCCCAGCAATATACCTGGCAAGTTTCAAGTATATCGGACCCGTGGTTGTCGAGAAACAGCGGTCACAGACACACAGACAGACACACACACACACAGAGATTGCTGGAATTATAGATAGATATCGTGACCTGCGTGTAAGTTTCATGGAATTAACTAGGACGCCGACTGCGACCATTATTTACATTAACAGGGTGTTACCGTACTTTTGTAACGTTCACATTGTAACGTTTCCACATTCGTTACAATATTATATCACCTTTATCTTTCAATATTGTTGAAATGAAGATCAAATAACTGTATGTTCAAATATGTTGAAAAAGTCAAAACTTTACATGGGGTGTACTTACTCTTTCACGTGACTGTACATATCAACGCTCATGGATCCTCAGTGGGTCTAATGGTTTTTAACACGAGAATGTGCATTGAACTCATGGGAACAAAGAAACGTGGTATTAATCCTTTTGTTCACATGGCTTGCCATAACTAGATGGTATTCATAGAATACTTACCCTGTGCAATCATCTTTGTGTGAGCCAACACTTCTGTTTTTTAAGGGTATTTTGGTTCACGAGTTATCAAGTGACCACTATTCATCATGTGGGTGTGTGTATGTCTGTCTGTGTGTGTGTGTGTGTGTGTGTGTGTGTGTGTGTGTGTCTGTCTGTCCGCAGCATAACTACCCGATGATATCATCCGATCTTGATGAAACTTGGGTGGGAGGTTGACATCATGATCTAGTTGTGTCCTGCGTAGAGTGGGCGTATTGCGCCCATTGTGGGCGGAGCCACGCCCCAAAAAGATGTCTTTTTAGGGGGTAATCGAGTTCAAGCTACATCTTCTCCGAGGAGTTTGGTGGAATCTGACAGGGGTTTCGATATTTGGTTAGGCCAATGTCATGTGTCTAGCCCCACGGAGCTCGATTTTTCATTTTTTTTTTTTTTTTCATTTTTAAAAATTTTATTTATTTATTTATTTATTTTCATTCCATTTTTCACCGAATTTTCGGTATTGTGTAGCTAACTAACCTCATAATTGATTATACATTATTTTCTATCTCATTTCAAGGTCAGTAACCTTCGTTTTGACATTTCCATGCCTGGCTCAATAAAGTATGAGGTCATAATTAGGGCACCAATGACGTCACCGTTAACAACACTTATTCCCAATGCGGAATTATTTGCAATGAGACAAGTTTCAATTTTTGCATGGAGTGGTTTCGGAGATACAGAGGTGCAAAGTTTTTTTGCTTTTTCCATGATGGTGCCCGACAACGTGACATATGACGTCATAATATCATTTTAAAATTATACAGGAGGAGGCGCTCCTATGGTGAAAATGTCATGTCAATCGGCCCAACCGTTGCAGAGAAAAGCATACTCACATTCTGTGTGGACAAACAAACAAACAAGAAAAATGTCGTGCATAGCACTATACGTGCGAAATTCCTGAAATAAGTTGTTGGCCTATGATGACCTCAAAAATAATTGGTGGTTGAATTAAATGGCCTGGTATGCAAATCCTCTTAAAATTTCAGGTCAATCAGATGAAAGTTGAGGATTTTAGAAATTTGGCCTATATTGACTTTTTGGCCAGTTTGACCTCAAAAGTGCTTGGTGGTTGAATTAAATGACCAGATATGCAAATCCTCTTCAAATATCAAGTTAATCGGATGAAATTGAAGATTTTAGAAATTCGGCTTATGTTGACATTTTGACCTATGTTGACCTCAAAAATACATGGTGGTTGAATTCAGTGAGCAGATATGCAAATCCTCTTCAAATTTCAAGTCAATACGATGAAAATCGAGGATTTTAGAAATTCGACAAATTTGGTGACCTTTGGCCTATGTTGACCGATTGACTTTTTGACCCCAAAAACAATAGGCTTCTTGCTTATGCCCACTCTACCATTTGGTGAAGTTTCGTGAAGATCGGTTGAAAATTGTGACCTGTCGGCGATTGACAGACAGACAGACAAACAGACAGAATGAAAAATCACTCATGGAGAGACACTTGGCAAAACAGAACAAAGTGGAATGGCACTCAGTAGAGCATCCTTTTAACCTCAAAAATAGTAGGTGGTTGAATTCAGTTGGCTGATATGAAAATCCCATTCAAATTTCAAGTGAATCGCATGAAAATTGAGGATTTTAGAAATTTGAAATTGTTGTTGACATTTGGCCTATGTTGCTCTTTTGGCCTATGGTGATCTCAAAAATAGTAGGTAGTTGAATTCAGTTTGCTGATATGTAAATCCCATTCAAATTTGAAGTGAAACAGATGAAAATTGAGGATTTTCGAAAATAAAAAAAAGTGGTTGACCTTTGGCCTTTGTTGACCTTTTGGCCTACACTGATCTCAAAAATAGTTGTTGGTTGAATTCAGTAAGACGATATGTAAATCCTATTCACATTTCAAGTCAATCGGATGAAAATTGAGGATTTTAGAAATTTGAAAAAAGTGGTTGACCTTTGGCCTATGTTTACCTTTTGGCCGAAGCTAATCTCAAAAATAGTTGGTGGTTGAATTCAGTTAGCCGATATGTAAATCCTCTTCAAATTTCAAGTCAATCGGATGAAAATTGAGGATTTTAGAAATAAAAAAAGTGGTTGACCTTTGGCCTACATTGACCTTTTGGCCCACACTGATCTCAAAAATAGTTTGTGGTTGAATTGAGTAAGCCGATATGTAAACCCTATTCAAATTTCAAGTCAATCGGATGAAAATTGAGGATTTTAGAAATTTGAAATGGTTGTTGACCTTTGACCTATGTTGACCTTTTTTATGCTGATGTCAAAAATAGTTGGTGGTTGAATTCAATTCGCCGACATGTATATCCGATTGAAATTTCAAGTCAATCGGATGAAAATTGAGGATTTTAGAAATTTGAAAAAAGTGGTTGACCTTTCGCCTATGTTGACCTTTTGACCCCAAAAATATATAGGATTTTGTCGGACCACGAACTCCACCATTTGGTAAAGTTTCGTGATAACTTCGCTCTTTCACGAGCCTCGATCTTGTACACAAAAAAAAAAAAAAAAGAAAAAAAAAAAGCGGTTTCAAATTGTGTCCTGTAGGCAAGTATAAGTGAGCGGACAGACAAACACACAAACAAACACAAACAAACACACAAACCGGAGTGAGCAACATACTTGCAAAAAATAATTATTTTTTTTGCCAAGTAATAACGCACAAGACCAACCAATATTCGGTACTTGAGAAATCCTCGATTTTCGCAAGTAACAAATGGACCGAAATGCAATATCCTCTCCTCTGTCGATGGTAGCAAAGAGGAGGTTGATGAATGCCCCTCGAATTTCCAGTTGCAATGTATGGATGTAAGTCATGGACACCGAAAAATCAATAAAGGAAGAAGATTGACAGTTTTCAAATGTCATGCTGAGACTAATGTTTAAAATCCCATGGACTACAAGAAGAACAAACAAATCCGTCCTTGCATAAATTTAGACCATCATGTGCATTAGAAGAGCTGATAGTAAAACAAAAACTGTCATGCTTTGGACGCATCATGCATGCAGAAAACGAAAGTCTAGAGGAGTCAACCATGCTGGGTAATGGTTGAGAGAGGAGGAAGAGGCAGACCTTGTATGTGTCGGATGGATGGGGCAGAAGGTGCAAGTGCAACTGAGCTGTCACTGCCAAACCTTCAGGAAGCAATGCAAGATAGGCACGTTTGAGGAAATCTTATCATGAATGTCACCAGAAGTCAGACATGACTTGACAGAACTCGATGATGAACATTACTTAACAAAGGTCACGTCCGCAGATATGAAAAACTGACAAAATGGTTACTGTATACATATATTTAAATAAATATATATGTATATACTTTTTTGGGTCATTATCATGTTGAAATGTAAATCTTCGCCTCAGTTTCATGTCTTTTTCACTCGGAAGCAGGTTCTCCTCAAGGATTTACCTTCTTCACCTTAGGGATGGGTGATGAGCTGTGCTCAGTTTCCGCCAACGTAGCACTTTGTATTCAGGCAAAATAGTTCAATTTTCATCTTATCAGACCACAGAATCCTTTGCCTCATTATCCGAGTCTTTCCGATGCATTTTTGCAGTGTCCATATGTTTTATACCTCTCCCACCGCCCCCTTCCCATGCCCGCCCCCTTCCCATGCCCCCCCCCCCCCAAAGCCCTCGCCCTCTCTCAGATCTCTCGATGTCTCTATGTCTCTCGGTCCCTGCTCTCAAATGTTGTGTTTGTGTCCTTCCCCCTCTCTCCCCATCTTGTCTACCGCTCCCGATGTTATATGTTTTATGTGTCGGTTTGTCTTTCTGTGTGATTAATGTTCGCTCTTTCACGAGCCTCGATCTTGTATACAAAAAAAAAAAAAAAAAAAAAAAAAAAAAAAAAACTGCAGGCGTGCTGTCATTTGCCCTTTTCTCAGGAGTGCATTCTGTCTGTCCACTCTCCCATAAAGCCTAGATTTGTGAAGTGCTACTGAGACTGTTGTCCTTCTGGCAGGTTCTCTCATCTCAACCAAGAAACTCTGTAGTTCTGTCAGAGGGGTCATTGGGTTATTGGTCATCTCACGGACCAAGGTCCTTCTTACCCAGTTGCTCAGTTTGGTCGGATGGCCAGCTGCATGAAGAGTCTGGGTCTTTCCATATTATTTCCATTTCCTAATGATGGAGCTCACTATCATCTTGGGAACTTTCAACACTCGAGAAATAGTTTTATACCTTTCCCCAGATCTATGCCTCCTCACAATTTTATCTCGGAGTTCTACGGACAGTTCCTTGGACTTCATGGTAGAGTTTCTGCTCTTACATGCACTGTCATCTGTAGGACCTTATACAGAAAGGTGTGTTTCTTTCTAAATCAGGTCCAATCAACTGAATTACCCACAGGTGGACTCCAATCAAGTTGTAGAGACATCTCAAGGATGATCAAAGGAAATTTGATATACCTAAGCTCAATTTAGAATGTCGTAGCAAAGAGGTTGAATACCTATTGACTCAAGACATTTCAGTTTTTCCTTTTTAAATATTTTGTACAAAAAAAATTCTAAATAAAAAATTCCATTTTGACATTATGTGGTATTATGTGTATATGTGTGTGTGTGTGCGTGCATATGAATGTGTGTGCGCACAAAATATGTGTCACGCACAAGTTTCGTGTACACAACATAAGTGTTGTGTGTGTGCTTTTCGTGAGGGGGGGCGGGGGGAAGGGGTAATTGAACGAGGGGCCTCTGGATGCCATCCCCACTAAATATCATTGCATTTCCTGCATGTTAATGATTATTAAATTTACCTATTTGCGTAATTTTTCTGATTTTTAAGTTGTGCATTTTTCACAACAGTACTTTTTTAAGTTTCAAGGAATTCAGACATTGTATTTAACAAAACTCAAATAGCTCCACAAAAGAAAACTTAAAGCTGTTTATCACAAGCATGCCAGGCTGATAAATTAAAATTATTACCGAGTTATAACGTGAATGGCTAAGAGAAGGGCGAACCTGTGGTCGAGCAATCTGATTGATGGCCGTGGCTGTGAATATATGACTTTCATTTGGTGGAGCATTCCTTGTTTAATTCTAACCTGAGGTTTCACTGAGCCGAACTTTTAAAGATTTTCGGCAAAAGTAAACCCTGATAAAAAGGACCAGAATAAACTCATCTACACTAGTTTACGACTAATTGTAATTCTGATCAAGTTCATGCAACAATTTTACCAATAAAATTACAACAAAGACAACAAAGAATTGAAAAACTATCAACATTTCCGAACAAAAACAGATGAATGAATATTGTGAAGTCGAATTCTTCACTAAATCTGTGGATCGAATTTTTTTGTGATTAATCATAACACCTGTATTCTGTCGGTACAAACATAATCATATTATCACAGCATTATTGGGGGTGGGGGAAAGGGTTATATAAATAGTAAGAGTTTCCATGGGGTTGACATGATTGTGTGCAGTGCCTTGGAAAAACGGGCAGAATTTAATTTAAAATATTTGAGGCACGACTCAAACTTGTAAACTTATTTTTGAGCAGTGACAACACAGTCCCAAAAGAAAACTTTTATCATCCAGGTGTACACCCGTACCTCCACTGGAGAAGCTGCACACTCTCTCCACGCTTTCGAAGTTAAGTAATTGTTCACAATTGTATTTTTGTCGAAACTGTATTTATCTTTCGGTGTGTACCTATAGTGTGTCCCAAGGAAGATTTTCGGTGTTAATCTTTCATACCTGTATAAAAAAATCGTCGGTGATTTCGTGCCGCATTTTTTGCGGGCTAGTTCTTTCCTACCTTGAGGCTTTGTTTTCTCTCAGCGGTCGATTGTGGTCCAACTACTTTTGTTCTCTCAGTTTTTCCCAGTCTTTTCACCCCATATTTCTTTGTTTAAAATTTTAACTAAAAAAAAAAAAAACATTTCCTTCTTTGTTCTTATTCGTTTATTCGTTGTTCGTATTCATTCATTCATTCTTCCACCACGTGTTTCACCCCCGTTTCCCCAGATAGTTTTCCCTGTTCAATATAAAAAAGTTTCAACTTTCCCCTGAAGTGATGTGTTCTGTCGTATATTATAACACCTTTTTCTTTTTCTTCTTCAAAAGGTTGCTTTCGACCTGCTCACCAAATCTATTCATTCCAAAAAAAAAATTCCATTCTTATAGTTCCTCTTTCCTACATTCCCTAACCCCCCCCCCCCCCCTCCAGCGTCCTTAAACGCATCTCTGACTTGAAGGTCACAAGAAACTCATTTTGCAATAAATGTTCGTTTCCCATTAATCGCACAACACTTTCTAGAATCCAAACTCACCCTCCCCTCAAAATCTTCCCCATCACCCATCCCTTTCAAATCTCTCCCCTTGCCCCTTCCCTCCTAAACTCCCCCTGCACTCCTCCCCTCTGAGACTCCCCCTCACCCCTCCCCTCCTAAACTTACCCCTCACCCTCCCCTCCTAAACTCCCCCTCACCCCTCCCCTCCAAATCTTCCCCATCTCCCATCCCATTCAAATCCCCCCCCCCGCTTGCCCCTTCCCTCCTAAACTCCCCTGTAACTCCTCCCCTCATAAACTCTCCCCTCGCCCCTCCCCTTCAAATCTCCCCACCCTCATTTCTTCTCCATTTCCCCCCTCTCACCCCTCCTCCTCAAAGCATCCTCCCTGCTTCTTCCCCCTTCCAACTCTCACCCCCATCTCCCCCAACCTTCTTCCTCGCTCTGCCCCCCACCCCTCAAATGACACCTCACTGTTCCTCACCCAATCACCATCAAACCTTTTGTCTGCCCCATCCTTCCTTTCTCCTAGCTATTCTGAAATCTCTGACACACTGTCAACAACTCTCCCTACCTCTTCCTCCTCTTCCACATCTTACCCTACCCCCCCCCCCCCCTGTTCGGTATCCGATGCTCCCCCTTCCTCTTCATTAACGGTATGGACCTCAAACATCCGTGGCCTTCGCTCAAACTTGACTGATCTTTCCATACAGGTTGCTTCTGACAAACCAGACTTGATCTGCTGAACAGAAACTTTCCTCCTTCATGATGTCTCTGATTCCTTAACATCTCTCCTGGGTTACTCCCTCCTCTGGTATGATAGACCTGAGCCTCGTCCTGGAGGTGGGGTTGCTATCCTTATCAAAAACTCTCTCTTCCTCACTCTCCCTGCACTACCCTCTCTCCAGCTCACGCCCAGGAGTACCTCTGGCTACGGCTTCCCCTTCGCTCCCACCTTTTGTTCATATGTGTGTTGTACCGTCCACCAAACAGTGATGACTCCATCTACATCTCGCTGTCTCATAACATGGCCCAACTTCTATCTACTCATCCCAACTCTCTCTTCCTCATATATGGTGATTTCAATTATTGTCACCATGCCAGTTCGCTGGGTGTGGGTACCTCTCTCACCAGCCATGGCTCCTCCGCAAAGGACTTCTGTGACTCACTGGGACTGACACAATCTGTCAATTTCCCGACCCGGATCTCAGTCAACGGAGCATCTTCTCTCTAGACTTGGTTATGACTAACTTCCCTGCAAATGTCTGCTGTTCTTCTTCTGCTCCAATCGGCTGATCTGATCATGTGCTTGTTAAAGTGGACATCGCTCTGACCATTCTCAGAGAGCCTCCTCAGCGTCGACCAGTCTGGAATTTCACTCAGGCTGACTGGCACGGTCTTCAAGCAGCCATAAATCATTTGGACTGGTCTCCCATCTCTACTACCTCTGGCATCAACTCATCCTGGGAATTCTTCCAAAGTAAATTGCTCTCTCTCATGCACAGATTTATCCCATGTCGTCTTCAGTTGTCATACCCTTCCTCCCGTCCATGGTACATGGAATCTTGTGGTGAGGCTGTTGCCCAGAAACAACTTACTTTCGCCTCCTGGAAAGCAAATCCAACGGAAGGAAATTTCATTTCCTTTCACAAAGCCCGAAACAAGTGTGTGTCCACCCTCAGGAGAGCCAGGAAACAATATCTTTCCATTCTCAAGACCGAACTCTCAAATCTGTCTCCCTCTTCCAAATCCTGTTGGCATCTGGTCAAATGTGTTTCTGGTGTTTGTTTCCCCTCCCTTACCTCAAACGGCTAGACAGCTGAGTCCGCACGTGAAAAAGCTGATTGCCTCAACTCTGTGTTAGCCTCTAAATCTTGTGTCCCAAACCCATCCCTCTCTGTGCCCACCATACCCAGTCGTACCCAGCTACTCCTGGAATCTGTGTCCTTTCCTCCTGACAAGGTGGAAAAGTTTCTGTCATCCCTCGACTCTGATTCTGCAACTGGACCTGATGGCATCAGCCCACGGGTCCTAAAATCCTGTTCTGCCACTCTTTCAATCTCTCTCTCTGTTCTCTTCACCCTCTCTTTTGCTCAAGGTCATCTGCCATCAGCTTGGAAATCAGCCAACATCACTGCTTTATACAAAAAAGGTGCAAAAACAGATCCTTCCAACTACAGACCAATCAGCCTTCTCCTAATTATCAGTAAAGTCATGGAATCCATCATTGTTTTGGATATTAAATCTTTCCTCTTCTCCAATGGCTTGATCTCTGATCATCAATTTGGTTTCAGACCAGGTCGCTCTACTCTGGACATGCTGCTTCTGCTGTCTCGACAATGGATGGAGGTCCTCAATGCCAAACATGAAATTAGAGCTGTCTCCCTTGACATATCACGTTGTATTACTATACGGTTTGGCACCCCGCTCTGCTAACCAAACTCTCCTCCTATGGTATCCATGGAAATCTCCACGCATGGCTGGCGGACTTCCTCTCTCGTCGTAGTCAACGTGTGGCCCTGAATGGGTTTCTCTCATCTCCCCTTCCTGTTCCCCAAGGCAGTGTTCTGGGCCCTGTGCTTTTTCTGGTCTTCATCAATGATCTCTCTGACTCTCTTGAAAATCCTCTCTGTGGTTGGATGGCTCTATGGCTCTGTGCCGCTCCATTCCTCATCCCTCAGATCGGCAGTCTGCAGCCTCCTCTCTCTCTGCAGACCTGGACAAAATCACAGACTGGTCAAACAAGTGGAACATGTCTTTCAATCCTGACAAATCTCACACTCTTACTGTCTTTCCGAAAAGACCGACTGGACAACCCTCCCATCCACTATCTGAATAATCCTCTCCAAGAAGTTCTGTCACTCAAGCTTTTGGGTCTCACTATCTGCCATGGTCTTTCCTGGGAAAACCACATTTCAAATCTGGCCTCCAAGGCCAGTCGCCAACTGGGCATCCTCCATCATGCGAAGTCCTTCCTTGGCACACCTGAGCTCCTCACCACACACCAGGCTTTCATCCGCAACTCAATGGAATACTGCTCTCCCCTCTGGGCTGGTGCTCCTGCCTCACACCGAGCTCATCTTCATGCTGTTGAAACTAAAGCTCTCAGAATCATTGGAATCTCCCGCGATGAAGCTAACTCCGAGGGCCTTTCACTTACTCACCACAGGCAGGTTGGTAGTCTTTCTGCCTTCTCCCGACTCCTCTCCGGCCTTGCTCCTCCAGCTCTCTCTGGGCTCTGTCCACCAAATATTCCTACAGGTCGCACAAGATCTGCCTGCAACCCTCTTGTGGTTAAACTGCCAAAATCAAGACTCTCTGCTCACCTCCACTCCTTCATTCCTCTTTTCTCCCGCCTCTGGAACAAACTCGCTCACTCTCTTCAATCCCACTCCTCCCCCATCCAAAACCTTGATCTTTTCTAGCCCTGCTAATTTCGCCCGCTAATTTCACCCCACATCCACTTTTTTGAAATACCAACTTCTTTCCTGGAAGTCCTTGCAGTGTCCTTTTGTTTTATACACCCCCCCCCCCATTCCCACACCACCTCCCCCCAAGCCCACTCCCTCCCAAAGATCTCTTGATGTCCCTGCTCTCAAATGTTGTGTTTGTGTGTTTCCCCTTCTCTCCCCATCTTGTTTACTGCTCCCCTTATTATATACTTTGTGTGTCTGTTTGATGTTTTTGTGTGACAAATGTTAGCTCTTTCACGAGCCTCGACTCTGTATACAAAAAAAAAACAAAAAAAACATTGGAAAGTGGGGGAATATACCAACAGCAGGATAGAGGAATACAACAGAGCGACACTTGGAGGATGAATGGGTGAGGGTAAGAATGAGGAGTAGAAGAGAGAGGGGAAAGACACAAAGGGTGAAAAGCAGGCTCAATAGAAGAAGTACAGAGAAACAGAATTGAAAAATCTAGGAGGAAAGAGTAATGAAAGGTGTGTGGGAAAAGACAGGAGAAACCCCAATAACCTACATCATTCACGATTATTTTCTTTCTACCTCTCGTTATCCAAACTGATCTATCCGACATGATTTGTATACCCCTATGTTAAATTTTAACCAACTTAAATCGAAACATGTCAATGAAAACAATCTGAACAGAAATTTTACAGTTGGTACAGGAGGAATGTGACGTATTTTTTACGATGATTTGTCTATTTTCTGGACGTTATGGGATGGCTTTTGGGATGAACGAAGTTCCGGGGAGCTTATGCGATGACGCGTCGTCAGTCTGTCACTCCGTAAACACTTACAACTTCTTCTTCGAAACTGCTGATGTGATTGTGACCAAACTTGACAAAAATTATATTTGGTATGTTGCAACTCAAGTTTTGTCAAGGCATTAAAAAAAATCGGGGTCTAAGGAGGTCTACAGGGGGTCAAAGTGGATCCATGTTTGACCCCCCTAAAATAAGAATTTACTTTTTCCTCTGAAACTACACTCACTATTTCTATGAAACCTGACCACTACCTTCAACACCTGTGATGTACCAAAGTTGGTTCACAGCATCAGAAAAAGCGGGGTCTCTGGGAGTCCACATGGGGGGTGGGTGGGGAAGGGAGGAGGGGGGATTCCCCCAAAATAGGTATTTGTTTGTTTGTTTGTTTTAAGTCTTATGATTACGTTAGTATGATTGTACATGCTGCCCTGTCTTATAGCAACCATTGAAATTGGTTTAAAGTACCGTGAAACTGTTTATAATACCTTTAGTCGGTGCAGTATGCTGTTTTATTCTACCAGATGAGCGCCCAGGGCTATTGCCCCGATTTTTGTATTGATATTGGACTAATAGTTAGCTGCTTATGTCTGCAGGTATACATGAAATTCTCAGGGCGGTAATTGTGCCACCAATGTGGAAGGGATGCTTCAACAAAGTCCTCATGGTTAAGCACAGGCTTTGATGCCATTGTCCACCAACAAAACGACCCAAACTGTCCAACAAATTTCGGCTGAATCCACCCAAAACTTTTTGAGATATCCTACTCACACACACAGACAGACAGATGGACACCGACGCAAACATAACGTCGGTCCACTGTCGTCGATCCATTTGCAAATGCAAATTTCACTTAACATGTCTATTGTTGCCAACTGGAGCCCAAGAAGATCATATGTGAAAACCAGGTTCAAATCGATATACCAATGCAGACCCCTATCTATGGATGAGTCATAAGTCCCAGGACACAGTTTTAGCTACTTATGCAGGATTTATTTTGTAAATACAGTCCATTTACAGTGGAAGAGGGGCCGATAGCAGTGCTGTGGTACCACGAGAGGAGGAACACAAACTCGACGATGAAACAGGTGCAAGAAGACTTGGAGGAGCATTTTGGAAAGTCAGCATGGTCAAAATCAAATCTTCATCTTTGGGGGAAAAGGCATTTCAGACTGGAAGTGTACTCGACAACAAGCGCAGGCAGCGGTCGACCAAAAATTAGTGATTTGGGAATTCCAAACATTAAAACATCCGTTCTCAGATCTCTGAAAAAAATCATTACGGAAACGTTCTGCAGAGTTGGGTGTTTCGTATTCATCGTTACGTCACACAATGAAAGAAGATCTTCACATGAACCCATATAAACCAACCATCATTTGTGAATTGTCAGATGCAGATCATGAAAACAGGTTGACAGCTTGTGGCAGACTGCTGCAACACTTCGATACAATTCCTCAAAGGTCAAAGGTTATGTTTAGTGATGAGTGTGCTGTTTACCTCAGTTTTCTACACTCAATGTTTACTTTTGGAGTGATGCTAATCCACATTATGTTGAAGAAGTGAAAGACCATCCACCACATGTTATGGTTTTGGGCTGTGTCATCTGACCACCACCTCATTGGTCCTTACTTTTTATGATGCGTCGGTCAACCAGCAGTCATATCTGCATATGGTGGAGAATTACCTCACACCTGAACTTGAACGATGGGGACTAGGACAATGAGATATATTTCCAGCAGGATGAGGCACCTGTGCATCATGGATGTGTAGTACGAAATTACCTCAATCGATTTTTCCCAACTGTTGATTGGCAGGTCTTCGCCAACACTTCTGTGACCACCGCACAGCCCTGACCTGACCACTTGTGACAATGCTCTGTGGTGGTATGTCAAAGCTAAGGTTGCAGAACATCGCATGGCATCTGTTGATGAAATGAAACAACACATTCAGGAAGCATTTGGCACCATAACACATGGTATTTTGTATCGGTTTTCACACCACAAGTGGATAAAAATTACATTGTGCCGTAACAACGGATGACGTCATATGGATACACTCGATGTCTAAGGAAGTATTGTAATTGTTGTATTACTATATGTTATTATTATTCCTGTTATTAAGTATTACTGTTATAACTTTAATATGTTATTACTCTTGGGGCTTATGGCTCACCCTGGTAGATGGTACAAACAAATCTTGTATAATCAGCTAAAACCAAGTCTTGGGACTTATGACTCACTGTGTAGAATGAACAAGATGGATGCTCCCCCAAAGCCCTCTTGGACCCCAAGCCCCTTTTAAAAAGCATCCTCTATGCATCTGAAGCTCTGCCCTGCCGAAAATAATTGGAATACCCTGAATATAGTTTCTTTATTTTCCAACTGCCTGGATCCCCTCTGTGATCCCCTGTGTTTTGTCCAATATAGCCATAAAATCATTGTCTGTGACATATCTGGAGGCCGGAGAGGGGTGCAGCATGACAACATATCTGAAATAAATAATTTATGAATTTGTGGAACCATTCATGCTAAAGAGTCCTCCATGTTAAACGCTCACAAGTACCAATCTGAAATTGGGCTCTCCACAAAATACATCTTTTTAGCAATCAATATGGTGTAGGCCTTTGTGAAGCCAGGGATGTGTTCTGTTAGCAAGCAGCTTGCTATCACTTGCCAAGCCAGCCGTTCTGTATCAACCGCTTTACAAGCCGCTTGCCAAGCAGAGCAAATGATCAAGCGAGGTGCTTGGCGAATGGTAAGCAAGTTACTTGCTAATGCAACGTGACTTGCACTTATGTGAGCAAAATGGCTGCCATAGTCGGATTCAAAACAGTTGGTGGTTTTCTCTTCAATTCTACTGTCACAGAGAACGATACTGAAGCGTACATTTCATACTTTTACTAGTACCCGACTGCAAAGCCGCAATGAGCCGGCGAAGCCAAAGCCTCTTGCCACTATTTTACCCATCACTATGGCATCAGTAGGTTAGGTAGTTGGTAGTAGGTAGGTGTAGTAGGTACCGCACCTAGTTCAAAATGACACCTTTTGCATTCTGGATGAGATTAAAATTTATAAAATTTCCTTCTTGATGAATTCGGTGAATTCCGTCTCAACTTCGGATATTTCCGGCCGTGAAAAACTATCCCCTACGGCCGCGAGATTTCTAAAAAATAATTCTTCGTCAATTTTAGAATATTTGACGCCGTTTTCAGCGTCCGAAATATGGTAAAAAGCTTTTTTGAAATATTTTTTCAAATGCTCCAATCTCATTGGTTCCGGTAATTGGTGACGATTTTCGTTGAAGATAACCAGGGCCCGTGTGGGCCCGGGGGACGAGGTTGGTCTTAAAGTATTTTAATTACAAATTAGAGGTGCATAAGATGGTGAATCAAACAAAGACGGGTGAAACAAACTCCTATTAAACTTTTTCGCAATTTTTTTATGCATACTTCCGCATCCGGAAGATGGCGGCCTCCATGGAGTGATTTGGTTTTTGAAATATTTTTTCAAATGCTCGAATCTCATTGGTTCCGGTGTTTGGTGACGATTTTCGTTGAAGATAACGAGGTTGGTCTTAAAGTATTTTAATTACAAATTAGAGGTGCATAAGATTGGAAATCAAACAAAGACGGGTGAAACAAACTCCGATTGAACTTTTTCGCAATTTTTTTATGCATACAAGATGGCGGCCTCCATTGAGTGATTTGGTGCGTCAAAGCTTCGAAATTCTCAAGGGATCCAGCAAAATCTGGCTTTTCAACATAATAAGTAGGCGTTCATTCACAACACTGGCTTCGCCGGATATTATTGCTACTTATGATATGGTACTCTCGAAAGCCACTGCTAACACAATCGATTTATTTGGGGACGTTGTGGTCACATGATCGAGTAAAAATAGAAAACGACAGCTGGACAGCATTCATTCAAATAACATGATAGCATTGTTTACATTGTTAGGGTGGTGGGCTTGGGATCCTAAGGTCCTGAGTTCGAATCCCGTTCAGCTGTTGATTTAATACCAGGTAGAGTTGACTCAGCTGTCATCCTTCCGAGGTCGGCGAAATGAGTACCAGGGTACTGGGTCTTCTCTCAAGGAAGTTGGTGGCATGATTTGCACTCTTGCCGCCGTAAAAAAAACACCTCACTCCATAGCACACACAGTGATGTGTCAGGATGGTGCTGAGGAGTCGTCCAAGGACACAGCGACGTGCTGATCCAGCATATACTCCCATATATATATATATATATATATATATATATATATATATAAATATATAAATATATATATATATTGTTACGGTTTTTAGAACCTTCACTAGTAAATTTTAGTAAATGTTTCCCTTATAAATGATCCCCTGTAAATATCCCCATCAATTGGCTTTGTTAAAGATCGCACCCTAGTTAGTCCATGTACAACACGTAGCGAACCATAGGACCTCTCCGTAGTTATTTCATTATTGTGTGTTTCAGTTAAGGATCTGTAACTAATAGTTGAATCTGCGTTGCATTAATCAAATAAGATAGGCCCCTTTCAATTTCCCCAATCGTCTCACCCGCTTTTCAAAGTAACAGTAGGGCAGCGTTCGCCGCCGTTTGCATTGGGCTGTTTTACTGGCACCACGCCGCCATAAGCCATGCGGTCAAGCAGAGGAAGAAGGGGCCGGGGCCGCAAGAACAAGGTGTGGCACGTCGACGCATCATCAGAGGTGGAGTCAGCGAGCCCTTTGCAGGCCAACCAGCGCCGCGGTGAGCGAACCGGTAGGCATGTCATCGGAGCCGGCGGCTTGATTCCGACACGGACAATAAAAGCGGCTGTGAGGGACTGCTTGAACGGTTGAGTGAGAAGGTTCGAGACGAGTGAGGGGGTTGAGTGAGAAGGTTCGAGAGGAGTGAGGGAGTTGAGTGAGAAGGTTCATGTGGAGTTGAGTGAGAGGGTTGAGAGAGACGAGTGAGAAGGTACAGATGAGAAGAGAAGGAGCTGGAGTGCGCTACGAACTGGCATCTCCCCATCTTGTTCAAGAGAGAGAGCGTTGGCACGAGCCATTTATTACATACGGAGCATCCCAGTCTATCGCAAGGCTACATATATATGCAACCGCTATATGCAACGTCCGCTCGCGGTCAACGATACGCGCTCGCTGCCTGCCAGGGTTTTCCCGCCACGACGCGAGTCGTCTCCTGGAGCCGGACCTCGACGCCTACCGTCTGCCTGGGCCTTCTCATTCCTTCCAGTCATTCCTGCCTGCTATTCCCCTTTCGTGTAAGTCTGTGTGTTTGTCCTGGGGTATAATATAAGACTGTTTAAGGCTGCCCTGTGTATCTTCTTCTTCTTCTCCTTGTAAATGCCTTTCTTTCGTTTCCTCTTTTAGTATAGAAATAAACCTGTGTTCTTCCTTTACCCTTTTTGGTTCTTTGGCTTCCTCTCATCCAGTCGCTTTAGTCTTTTCCCCATTGGTACCTGTGGCACGATTTGGCCAACGCTCAGAATCGGGTTAGTCGATTGCTAACGGCTCGAATCGCGGATTGCTAACCCGCTCAGCAAATACCACCTTGTCCGTGATTCGAGCGGTACTTGTCTCCCTGCTTTGCGGAGGGATTGGTAAAGGTATTCGGGAGAACACCTTGACCAATAACCCTGACCAATCCCACCCCGCAAAGGAGCGTTATAAGTACCAGGACTAGAGATGGCCAGCTTAACAGGCCAAAGGGATTAACCCCCCCTTGCTAAGGGGAGTGCCGTCTCTGAGATCCACAACAATATATATATATATATATATTGTTGCGGATATGAGGACTGTATTTTTTTTGATTGTGTTGTATTGTGGTAAATTGGTGATGAATATTGCTTGAGTCTGCGCCTCCTGCCTCCGTAGCTGTGTAAAGGTCAAAAGGGCGTCCCATAATTAGTCCACAAGCATACACGTCAGCCAATAATAGAATACCCCAGTTCGATAATTATATCTTATTCTGTGTTTTAGGGTAAGGCTGTGTCTCCCATTAATTGAAATACTCCATTGCACCAGTGAAAGAGATAGATTCCCTTCATTCCCACTCCCAAAACTTCATTCCCACTCCCAAAACTTCCATTCCCATTGCCAATTACCTCCCTTCCAATTGCCAACTGCATTTTGGGCGGTTTTCTCTTCAAACGCCATTGACCACGAGGCAGGGTCGGAGAAGAAAGGCGTGTCTCCACCTCGTCATAGAGGGGAGGAGTGAGCCAGCCCCGCTCGACCAACCATGAGCCAGGGGTTTGGCTAGAGAGGGCGGAGGAAGAGCGATCGGGGAGGTTCGCAAAGGTTGAGGGGCGGGGCCTATATAACCCACGGCAGGGCGTTTCCCGAGGAGATGAGCTTTTACAGAGTCGAGGAGGGAGGAGATCAGAAGACAGGAAGGCCTTGAGTTGGACTAAGCAAGAAAGGAAGTCGTTGGACTGGGTGGGACTAAGAAAGAGAGAGAAAGAGTCCTGAAGCTTGTGAGGGAAGGAGAGAGAACCCGTCACACCAACCCCCCACCAGCCGTGTTGGCTCCACCAAGCGTTCACCTCCACCAAGGCTCCACCAAGCTCCGCGTTGGCTCCACCAAGCGTTCACCTCCACCAAGGCTCCACCAAGCTCTGCGTTGGCTCCACCAAGCGTTCACCTCCACCAAGGCTCCACCAAGCTCCGTGTTGGCTCCACCAAGCATTCACCTCCACCAAGGCTCCACCAAGCTCCGCGTTGGCTCCACCAAGCATTCACCTCCACCAAGGCTCCACCAAGCTCCGCGTTGGCTCCACCAAGCGTTCACCTCCACCAAGGCTCCACCAAGCTCCACGTTGGCTCCACCAAGCATTCACCTCCACCAAGGCTCCACCAAGCTCTGCATTGGCTCCACCAAGCGTTCACCTCCACCAAAGCTCCACCAAGCTCCGCGTTGGCTCCACCAAGCATTCACCTCCAGCCATCCACCTCCTGCGATTCCTGTCATCATTCCCCGCATGAGTCTGTCTTTTGTTTGTTCTGTCCTGGGTTAATTAAGACTGTAGGTAAGCTAGTATTTGCACTGTGTCACCTGCGTCTTATGTGTTGTAAATAAACGTGACTGCTTTCTTTTTGCTTGTGTGTATAATAAATCCTGTTATTCCTCCGTACTCTGTCTTCTTCTCTCTTCCTCTTTACATTCGGTCACTTTAGAGGTTTCCCGATTGAATACCTGTGGCGCGATTGGTCAACGTTGGGGGAGTCAGGCTAATCGGGGATCCTGTAACGGTCGCGGTTGACCATCCGCTCGGCCCAAAGTAACATCTTGTCCGCGACCCGTAACAATTGGTGTCAGGAGTGGGATACGAGGCCCGAACCAAATTTTTAAAACGTGTAGAAAAAAATTTCGTCAAAATTACGAGCTGCCGAAATTTTGTTGTTTTATAAAACCCGAATTTTGAGATCGCGCCATGGACAATCAAGGCGATCGGATGTCGGTGGGGGAGACAGACGGGTTAGGGGTAACCCAGGACCTCGGGGAAATGTATGTGGAGGAAAGGGAGGAGGAGAGCAATGGCAATGTGGTTGAGGGAGTATCAGGCGCACAAAATGGCGGCCTCGCGCACGAGGTTACGGGCACGCAAAATGGCGCCTCGCACATGGCCATGGCACCCGCAACCGTAGCAGCGCCGCTGGTGGATTTGAACCTTTTTTTTATACAAATGAAGGCCCTTATGGCCCAGAATAGCGAGAAATTGAGGGAGGACATGGGGGCCAATAGCGAGAAATTGAGGGAGGACATGGGGGCCAATAGCCAACGGTTAGAACAAAGGATGGGGTCCAATAGCGAGAAATTGAGGGAGGACATGGGGGCCCAGATCGGAGGGTTAGGGAGTAGAATAGAGGGATTAGGAAACAAATTTGGGGGATTAGACAATAATTTTAAGGGATTAGAAAAAAAATTTGAGGGGTTAGACAATGGGATAAAAGAGGTGAAAAATGGGTTAATGGGGTTAGAAAATAGGATGGAAGACAGATTGCGGGAAGTAGGGGAACAATCTGCCTGGGAAATCAAACAAATGGGGAACCAGATAGAGGAGGTGCAAATCGGGTTAGAAAGTAAACTGGATGCTCAGAGGGATGAATTGGGACAGATGAGGGTGGCATCTACAAAAGAGATGGAGGAGATGAAAGAGGGGATACGACGAGGTGTAAGTGAGGAGGTTTCGGGGCTACGCGAGGAGGTAAAGCGAGGTGAGAAGCATATGGAGAAAGAGGTGAGAAATGGGACGGCAAAGTTACAAGGGGGAATAGAAGATCTGACGGAGGAGGTGGAACAGCTGACAGAGGGACAGACGGAGTTAGTGGAGCAGGTTCAAAAGAACACTGCGGTACTAGGAGGGTTAAAGGCGACACAAAAAGAAATTAAAAATGACTTAATAGCGACACAGAGGCAATGTCAGATGGTACGTGAGGGACTGACAATGAGGTTGGATGAGGTGACAGAAGTAATGGAGACAAAGGACCGGCAGGTGAGGATGCACATAGAGACGGTCACGGTAGCCTTAGAGGACGAACTTGAGGAGACGCACCGGGAAATAAGAGGTGAAGCAAAAATTAGAGGAAGTGGAAGAAGAGGTGAGTGAAATTAAGAAGAGACGGACAGAAACTAAGAGAGAAATAAAGGAGGAGGTAATGGAATTGGTACAAGGTCGGTGCTCAACTCATGATGTGCTTCTCACGAACCAAATAAAGAGTTTGCAGGTGGCAAAAGAGGTGCGGAGACGAGGTGCCAAGGTGAGTGGCGATATAATCGGAAATGTACATGATGTGAGGGGAGCTTCAGTCGGCTTGGGGGTTGCTATGGATCCGGGTGTTCGTGAGAGGCCATTGGTGAAGTGTGTGACAGGTCAGGTGTGCGAAAAAAGAGGTGTGCGAGAATGTCCGACCAAGGGGTGTGTGAGGAAAAAGTGCGCGCCGACCAGTGAGTGTGCTGTCGAGAGTGAGTCGGTCGTAGCGCATGTGCGAGGGGGTACATGGAAGCGTGGTGTGGTAAGTGTTACGGAGGAAGTAACGAAAGAGTGTGCGCAAGAGGATGCGCGAGAAAGGTGTGTAACGGACAGGTGCATGGGCAAAGAGTGCGCTGTCAAGAGTAAGGGGGAATGCACGCCTGTGGTGAGTGTTACAGAGGGTGTAACGGGAGAGTGTGCGCAAGAGTGTGTGCGAGAAAGGTGTGTAACGGACAGGTGCATGAGGAAAGAGTGCGCTGTCGAGAGTAAGGGTGAGTGCGCGACCGAGAGTGGAGGTGAGAGTAGTGAGAGTGACACGGAGCGTGAGTTGGTTGTGACAGGTGAGCAAGGATGCACACCTGGAATGGTAGAGCGTGTGTGGGAATGCACACTTGAGTTGGTCGTGAGGCACGTGGTTGGGTGTGCGAGTGAGAGCACACCTGTGATTGTCACAGAGGAGGTGACCGAGGAGGGGGCGCGAAGAGGTGTGTTGGTGAGGTGTGCGAGCGACGAATGTGTGCCAAGGTGTTCGGTGGTCAGGTGTGTGACCAAGTCTGTGAGCGGAATGAGTGTACCGAGGTGTGTAAGGAAAGGTACGAGGAGCATGGGAACAGCTGGAGGTATGAGCAAGAAAGGGGTAGCGTATGCGTGTAAGCATGCAGGTGAGGCATCGACGGTAACCGGGTTAGCGGTTAGAGCGACTTTTAGCCGAATCGGGCCCTCGGTGCGTGCCGGGCTTCGCGTGCCGCGAGAACCAGCGGGGATCCGAGCCACGGCGGGTTCGAAAGGACCGCCGTACGCGATCCACGCTGGGCCTCGCTTGGAACGGCCGCGTCCGTGCTCAACTAGGTGGAGCGGGCAGCTCGATAGGAAGGGTCGTCATGGCGACCACTTTTTGTTGAGACGTGCCGGCAGGTCGAGATCGGGACATTGGATAGCTCCACGCCGAGGTGGTGCGTGGGATCTCGGCCCGGGTAAGCCCCCGTCCCTGCCCCGAATGCGGGACGTATCCAGCCGCTGGCACAAAACAACCCACATTCATTGCTCGGCTGTATGAAGCCGAGCTTTAGAAGGGAATTGGCGCACCGAGAGGATCTAATAAGTAGACGAGTGATGAGGTTAGTGTTTTGGACCCAAAATTAGAAAAAGGCAAAATTTGATGATTGGTACGGTGATTGGCAGATGATTGGCAAAATTTTTGATTGGCTGAAATTTGGTGTGCCAAATTGATAGTAGGACCTCCCCGATGTGGTGGGATGGCAACTCTGTCATCCCTCACAGAGGGGGGCAAAGGAGCACTAGCTTATGGGGTGTATGGCAGTGAAAACTAGCCCGGGTGGGTTAGGATATCGTGTGTAGGGATCTAGCGAAGCTGACATTAGGTAACGTTAAGGTTAGTTAGTGACAATGACACCTGTAGTGGGGACGCAGGTAGAGTAGAGTGGATGATAATGACGTGGGAGCGCAATAGTTTAAAGGGGCGACTGGGAAGCGCAAGTTTCAGATGGGAGTAGTTAGATGAGATGATGCCGTGTGGTTGAGGATTGAACAGGTGTGATTGCACAGGTGTGCAACTGAACAGGTGTGTGGAGCAGTGTATGAGTGAGTGAAGGTGATTGTGCATTGTGCTGACCTAATGGTCCAGGAAGAGGAGGAGGGTGCAGGTGGCACCAGGTGTGAGTGCACAGGTGTGCAACAACAGGTATGGAGAATGGTAGTGTGGAATAAATGGAGTATTGGAATGGATGGTCGTGGAGTGAGCATGGTGGAAACAATGGAGTGGAGTGGATGGTGCGAAGGTGTGAATGGGGGAAGAGTGGACCCCCATCACGAATACCCGGGGCAGGTAGTGTAAGTGTTAGGTAGAGGGTATAGGTAAATTGTGGTTGGATATTGGCATCTGTGGTGCGGGTGGAAGAATGGTGATTGGATGTGTGCATTAGTGTTGTGGAAATGGCTGGGCGTGTAGCCTGTTAGTGTGTGTAGTTGGTTTGGGCACTCCACCACTGTGAGGATGTCGGCCAGGTGAGGCCGCAGGTGGGCTCTGGGAGCCGGTAGTAGTTGTTGTGGATGGGGCCCGAGGATCCGGAGGACGGACCCGGGTAGCCCAGTGCCAGAGGGCACCGAGTGGGGTGACAGAGCCAGGAGGGGCCTTCCCCAGTTAGTTAGGTTAGGGTGAGGAGCTAGGTAAGCTCGGGTGGCAACTACAGTGGTGGAGGTGTGCAGGTGGGTAGACCTGCTGGGAGAGCTACACGTCACAGCCCAGAAATTGTGCAAGGGCACCGGGAGATGAATCGGGGGAGTGAGACCCCAAATTGAGAAGCACCACAGTTTGGTCAATGGGAATTGGTTTTTAGAACCCATAGTGTAAGATGGCCAATGGATTGGCAGGGAGAGACCCCAGGTAGTGTAAAGTGTGTTAATGTCATTTAGAGGATAGTTAAGATTAGGAAGTCTCCTCGCACCATCTGCATCCACTCACCTGAGGTGACAGGTACTCCACACCATGCCATGTTTTGATTATTTTTTACTGTGCAAATGTTTGGAATGTGAGACGCATCATGACGTGGGTGTGACATTGTGCTTGATGTTCCATCTCTTCCTCCTTATGAGGATTGATGATGAATTGGGTGATGGCAAATTTTGGTTAGAGGGATTGTGGTGACGAATTTGGTATAGAAGAAATGTGGGGAGACGTGACAGTAGCGACGGATTGGTAATGTGTAGATTTTGTACATATGGGGTAAGGGCAAGGGTAGTGTAGGTGACAGGGGGGTGACGTACGGTAGGGACGAGCTTTCTCACTTCACCCTCCGTACGCATTTCGCCTTGCATTGCCTCATTGATGTGTACCCTTGTGACCTTACCCCTCGCTCATTTGTCTCTTTTGTCTCCCACATGACCTGTGCGCCATTGGGCGCCGAGGGGAGCGTGCGTGGGTCGGCCATTGTGCGCCCGAAATTCCCAGAACCAGCTGTCTGCATCGATGCACCACATTATGGACCACATGCCTGTGACCGAGCACCACTGATGGACCCCATGGGTTGGGGCATGGCCCCTCTGCTGGAACCGGCCATGAGGGCCCGAAATCTTGCTGGCGGACCTTGGCCACAGGGCACCGATGCCCCACAGGTGAACCACACGTAGTCGGCCCTGTGGGCCATAAATAAAGGAAAATAAAAAGGACACATTGGGCACACTTTATTGCAAATAGGCCGCCAGTAAGGAAATGAAAGAATGACAACATCTGGAAGAACAAATAATAATAACCAGCAGAGGGAGCCGAAGAGCAAGAGATCACCTGCAGGGTTAGGGGTTGTTGGTTTTATTTTCTTGAACAATGGTGACTGCACCGATTGGTGCTTGGGTGTGTATTGGTGCATTTTTGGGTGCTTTCATGGTGCGTCGATGCAGAGCAGAATCTCTCCCCCCCAGAAAGAACAATTACAGGTCCTGGGTTAGTCTTGTAAATAAAAGCAGAGTCATTGTAAATAATGCTCCCCACCGTCAGTGTATAGTTTGAAGACCATTCCGCAATTCGGTTAACTGTGGGCGTAAGTCTGTTAGGCAGGGTGCAATGGAGCAGCGGGACACACTTATTTATGTTTTAAAAACTGTCGCACTCAGGGTCAGGTTAAAAGTAGAGGGAACGACACCTACGTGTCACACTAAATAAAAAGTTGTAGGCCCGGGCGGTGCCTAAGAGGAGGAGGGTGCAGTGTTGCGGATATGAGGACTGTATTTTTTTTGATTGTGTTGTATTGTGGTAAATTGGTGATGAATATTGCTTGAGTCTGCGCCTCCTGCATCCGGAGCTGTGTAAAGGTCAAAAGGGCGTCCCATAGTTAGTCCACAAGCATACACGTCAGCCAATAATAGAATACCCCTGTTCGATAGTTATATCTTATTCTGTGTTTTAGGGTAAGGCTGTGTCTCCCATTAATTGAAATACTCCATTGCACCAGTGAAAGAGATAGATTCCCTTCATTCCCACTCCCAAAACTTCATTCCCACTCCCAAAACTTCCATTCCCATTGCCAATTACCTCCCTTCCAATTGCCAACTGCATTTTGGGCGGTTTTCTCTTCAACCGCCATTGACCACGAGGCAGGGTCGGAGAAGAAAGGCGTGTCTCCACTCGTCATAGAGGGGAGGAGTGAGCCAGCCCCGCTCGACCAACCATGAGCCAGGGGTTTGGCTAGAGAGGGCAGAGGAAGAGCGATCGGGGAGGTTCGCAAAGGTTGAGGGGCGGGGCCTATATAACCCACGGCAGGGCGTTTCCCGAGGAGATGAGCTTTTACAGAGTCGAGGAGGAGTGAGGAGTGGGCGGGGTATATGCAAAGTGGGGTGGGCAATGCTGGACAGCCAATGAAACCGTATCACACCGCTCTCGTGAACGGAGACGTTACCGACCAAATTCAAAAATCAACCGCATATTAACAGGTCAAAATAATCCTGTAAGCAATGCTGGATTATAACGCAAGTGTTGAGAAAATCCGGAACAATCATTACATTTAATCAAAAGTTAAACTTGCAAACAATTAAATTGTAAATTAAATTGAAACTGTAAATATATTAAAGCCAAAATTTTTTAAGACAAAATCAAATTGTCACATTATCAAGATCATCACATGTGGCCCTATGCGGTAAAGGTGAATGCGGGAAGGAGGTTGGTTTTAGGGGGGATAAAATGGGGGGGGGGGGACCAGAGGGGGTTGGAAGTGGAGGGGGGGGGGGTGTGGGAGAGGGGTGGTTTGGAGGGATTGGAGGTGGGAGGGGGCAATTTGTCCGAATAAAAACCTTGTGTGATATATTATGTGGACTCGTTGTTCAAAGTACGGAATGCCTGCTTCGTTTACACAAGAGTGGGTCAAAAGCTACCGGTAAGTCAACGACCCCTCTCCCACACCCCCCCTCCACTTCCAACCCCCTCTGGTCCCCCCCCCATTTTATCCCCCCTAAAACCAACCTCCTTCCCGCATTCACCTTTACCGCATAGGGCCACATGTGATGATCTTGATAATGTGACAATTTTATTTTGTCTTAAAATTTTTTGGCTTTAATATATTTACAGTTTTAATTTAATTTACAATTTAATTGTTTGCAAGTTTAACTTTTGATTAAATGTAATGATTTTTCCAGTTTTTTCTCAACACTTGCGTTATAATCCAGCATTGCTTACAGGATTATTTTGAGCCGTTAATATGCGGTTGATTTTTGAATTTGGTCGGTAACGTCTCCATTCAAGAGAGCGGTGTGATACGGTTTCATTGGCTGTCCAGCATTGCCCACCCCACTTTGCATATACCCCGCCCACTGTGCATGTAAGGGGATGTTGAGATGATTTTATCACTCTTGAGGAAGATTAACGGAGGCGTGTGGCTTCACATGTTGTTAATCGAAACGTTGAGTCATTGTTTGTTCAATTAAAGGTTGGAGATCTTACCATGGAGTCATATATATATATATATATATATATATATATATATATATATATATATATATATATATATATATATATATATATATACATACATATATTGTTGCGGTTTTGAATAAAGGTTAATTTCGTTAATTTCCCTTCTTAGTTAGTTACACCACAACATGTAGCCTTGCGATAGTTCAGTTATTTCTTAGTAAATGTAAGCGTAGTCCTTTTCCTGTGTTTAGTTTTGCGTTGAGTAGGCCAGTGAAAATTAGGTGTCCTTATGGCGCTTTGGTTTGGTTTTGGCACTGAAATACCACGCGGCAGGCCTGAACAAGTCGTCCGAGGCCGAAGGAAGGCGGGGCAGGAGGAGTAGGAGTGGCCGGTAAGCATGAGCCACCAATCAGGGCTTGAGGGGAGTGTCTTACCACTGCGGCAAGAGGTGGGGTTTGGAACATTCGAGCCGGGCCAGGGCTGGGCTATATAATCCCGCTCCGAGCCCCCCCGCCCCCCCCCCCCACGGCAGTTCTGAGAAGAGGAGTTGCGCAGCCCATGGAAGGAGTTGAGAACGTGCATGAGATTGCTTCGTATTGAGTTGTATCACCCATGAACTGAATTACCACGTGGTACACAAACTTTGCCCTGCTCCCCGCGCTCTGCGCAGTATTAATCACAACTGTAAATAACGACCCGCGCCGGGCCACAGATGCGTGATTTCCCTCCTGCCTGCCTTCGCCTGATACGTGCCGTGAACATTGGAGAGCCACGCCAGGCGAGCTGTTTCAGGAGCGACCGAAGCAGCCGCATTTGGGCGCGAACATTCTTCCTCCATCTACCCGCGTGTGTAAGTGCGCCCATTGTCTGGGCATAAGCATAAGACTGATTAAGTTCTGCCCTGTGTCCCTTTCCTCCTACCAATCATTGTGAATAGTGTAAATAAATCTGTTATTCCTTCTGATTCGACCGTTTTGTCTTTTCCATCATTGGTCTCGCATGGTACGAATTAGATCGCTCTAATCGGGTTCTATAGAAAGGTAACAGCAGGAGTCACGTGGTACGCATTCCGCTCGGGCGTACGCAATTATGCGTGGTCTGTGCGAGACTCGATCCCCGCTTCCACTGCGGCGTGGGTACCAAAGGTACGTGTGAAATTGTCCCGAAACCCTTTTCCACGTTTGCCCGGAAGTGGCGCCTCGGTCTCGCGGTTTCAAAGACCCAGGGGAAAAAAGGGGCTTAATCTCCCCTTTGTAACGGGAACGGGCTTCGAAGATCCGCAACAATATATATATATATATATATCTGTGCAGTGTCTGTCTTGTCTTGTCTTGTGTTGTCACTGAACTACTCCCTCAAACGTTTGTGAAATCTCACCAAACTTCTGGTATGCACATATCTCTCCCGTCGGTATGTTCTACGGGTATTTTGTTTGAAAAATGTTCCAATTTTTTTGGGGTTTTTTTGGGGAATTTTTTCGGGAAGTTTTTTTTTTTCAACTTAGGTTTTCAACTTCAAATGTTTATAAAAGGTAATATCACGTATATTACAAATACATTTGTGCATTATGATTGTTTGAATTATGATTGGTGTAAACCATGACAAAACAGCAACTCAGGAACAGTCATTTATCTATATATATACACATCTGGGCAGTGTCTGTGTTGTCACTTAACGACTCCCTCAAACTTTTGTTTCCGTGGTTGTGAAGTGTTTATCATAACGTGGTGGTGGTTTTCAATCACGTGGTGGTGAGGTATTTTGAATAATGTGGTGGTGAGGTGTTTTTAAATGATGTGGTGAGGTGTTTTTAAATCACGTGGTGGTGAGGTATTTATAATTACGTGGTGGTGAGGTGTTTTGAATTAGTTGGTGATGGGGTGTTTTGAATTCCTTGATGGTGAGGTGTTTTAAATTACGTGATGGTGAGGTGTTTTGAATTACGTGATGGTGAGGTGTTTTGAATTACTTGGTGATGAGGTGTAATCATCCCAAACTTCCAGTCTGCACCTACCCCTCCCGTATGTATGTGCTGAGGGATTCATTTTTGAATTTTATATATTTTTTCAACCTAAATCTTCAACCAAAATTGCTTATAAAAATGTAATATCACAAACCCTACAAATAGATTTGTGTAAAGTAATTGTTTGTATTATAATTGGTGTAAATCATGACAACACAACAACTCAGGTGCAGTCATTAACCTCATCAACACCCTGGTGTTGGGCTAGCGGCTAGGGTGCCGGCTTAGGATCCTACGATCCTGGGTTCGAATCCCGGTCGATCGCTGAATTAACGCCAGGGGGGTTGACTCAGCCTGTTCATCCTTCCGAGGTCGGCTAATTGAGTACCAGTTCACTGGTAATTCCCTGTTTGTCGTTAAAGGCGGCAAAAAGGGTTGGCGTCATGAAGGGCATCCAGCTGTAAAACATTGCTTCAAAAAGGGGACCAAAAAACAACAACAACCACGGTTCCCGAAAAAGGCCAACCCCCGCTTTGCGGGGAAAAATGGCCTCTAAAGGTGGTTATTATATATATATATATATATATATATATATATATATATATATAATATAAGCCTGTTCCTCAGTAACGACGCGTGCTGAGGTGAGCGTAGCGAGCCGAGCCAAGCTCGTATATATATATATATATATATGTATATTGTATATATATTGTTGCAGATCTCCCGAAGCCCGGCGACATTACAAAGGGAGGGTTAAACCCCTTTTTCCCCTCGGATCTTCGTGTCTACGAGGCCGAGTCGCCACTCCCGTAGCGAGCGTGGAAAAGGGTATCGGGTTGATTCCACACGTACCTTTGACCTCACGCTGCCACAAAAACGGGGACCGGACCTCGCACAAGCCACGCTAATCGAGTACGCCGAGCATTTTGCGTATCACGTGACTCATGCCGTTACTCTTATTGAACCGGATTCGAGCGGTTCTATTTGTGCGATGCTAGGCCAACAGATGGAAAGGACGGGAACAATCAAATAAAAGGAAGAACAGGTTTATTATTAATGTACAGTGATCAGGCTAAAGGGAAGGGACACAGAGCAGATCCTTAACAGTTTAACTAATCCCCAGCCAAAGGGCCCATTCACTCATGCGGGGAAAAAGGAGGAAGAACAGGTTCGCACGCCAAACGCGCCTTGACGCCGGTTGCTCCCGGACAGCTCGCCGGCATGGCCCTCGGTTGTTCACGGCACGTATGCTGGGAGCGCAGGCAAGGAGATCGTGCGTTGGTGGCCCGGAATGGGTCGTCTTCACACCGCGTGTTTAATACAGGCAGCAGCAGAGCGCAGGGCACAGGGCACGGGGAGTTCGTGTACGGAGGGATATGACAAGTAAGGCACTTTACTTGTGGCGCGACAAAAGCTCTGACTCTGAGGTCTGATGATCCTGCTTGCTCTCTGACTTGTCTGCTGCGTTCTGACTTCGGCTCTGACCCCTCCCGCATTCTGCCGTGGGGTGCTCAAGGCGGGGTTTTATATAGCCCCTCCCCGGTCCTACCCGAATGTTCCAAGCTGCTCCTCTCGCCGCCGTTGTGAGCCACTCCCCTTGAGCTCTGATTGGCGGCTCGCTGCTTACCGGCCACTCCCCCTGCAGCTCCTCCCTTTGGCCTTGCCAGACTTGTTCCAGGCCAAGCACATGGCATTCCAGCCTTATCGAGGCCTACACTTACCGGCCTGCTCAACGCAAAACTAACACAGGAAAGGACTACGCTTACATTTACTAAGAAATAACTGAACTAAAACGAGGCTACATGTTGTGGTGCGTCTACCTACGAGGGGGTCATCCTTTATTCACAAAACCGTAACACTACACCGCTCTCTCACCAGACTCAGCCCGAGTCGACCCCAACAATGGCACGACCGTTAGAGCCTGGCATGCAAATTTAACCTTACTTTTACATGTGACACATAGGTGTAATCCCTCTAACATTTACTCTGACCCATGTGTGCGACATTTTTAACACTAGATATGTCCCCCCCTATTGCATTGAGCAGCTTACTCTAACAGATTCACACCCACAACTACCTGAGTATTTCCAGAATTTCAAACTAAACACATAGCCGGTGGGCTCGTTCTTATATTTACAAGCACGTATATTTACAATTTTACGACCCAGGACCTGTACTTTGGGAAGAAATTGGAGGAGAGAAAAACACAACACTCATATGGCACTTGCTGCTTGCATCTTGCATCTTGCGTCTTCTGTGTGCGGCTACCAAAACCGGCTGGCCCTGACCAGCATACAGGCCGTTTGAAGCATCAGGGCCATCCAATCTTACACATCTTCTTCATACCTAGCACACAGAGCACACAATTTCCTTTCTTTTTTTTATTGCCAGCAGGGCCACTCCCACGTGGTCCAACTGCGTGGCATCAATGCCACTCAAACAAGTGGTCCGAAGGTGCAAGATGATTTTGCAGCAAGATGCTGCACTGCAGAGGTGCAAGGCCACAAGGCTTGTGGTCCATAAGTGTGACAAGGTGCAGCAAAAGACATGGCAGCAAGGTGGTTTTGGTAGCAAGGTGCTGCACAAATTGGCAGTGCTACACAGTTTGGCCTACAAAATGGTCCTGGGGCAGGGAGGGAAGACAAGGCACAAAAAGCAAGCGGAAAGGACACAGTGGCCACGAAAAACAAGGTGACCAGGCACCACCATGCCTGGTGCGGTGCGAGGGATGTGGTAGAGCGAGCAGAGCAAACTCGTCCATAGCCGTCCATACCCCCCACCATTGGCTACACTACCCTAGCCCCCCTTGTATTTACAATCCGTCTCTACGTCCTGTCTCCCATATCCCCCTCTATACCAAATTCGTCCACATCTCCCTCCCAGGAAGGAAGGGATGGAACACAACAATGTCCTACTTACATCGTGATGCGTCTCATTGCTCAATTAGCCTACAGAGCCTCGGTGTGGAGCTCATCCACCTCGGTGACTGGCTGTGGATGGTGCGAAGGGATTTCTCGTCGTAACTACTCGACGGACATTTACACTTTTACACTACCCGGGGTCGTACCCTGCCAATCGGCCTCTTTAAACTATGTGGTTCTAAGAACCTGAATTCCCGTTGCCCACACTGTGGTGCCCTCCGAATTTGGGTCTCACTCCCACCAATTTTCACACTGTGCCCTCACACAATTTCTGGGCTGGGTCGTGTGGCTCCACCAGCAGGTCCACCTACCTGTGCACCTCCGCCACTGAAGCCGCCTCCCGAGCTTGCCTGCTCCTGACTACTACCTAACCGGGGAAGGCCCTCCCTGGCACTTACCCCCTCTATGCCCACCTTGGCATCGGGCAACCCGGGTCCTCTCCGGGGATCCTCGGGCCCCACTCAACTCACAACAACTACCCTAACCGACTCCCAGAGCCTACCTGCGGCCTTACCTAGCCGACAAGCTACCAGTGGCAGAGTGCCTCAATAACAACACACACTAATTAAGCCACATGCCCAGCCATTCCACAGTCTCATGCACCCTACAAAGCACTTCTTGCTACTACCCGCACCACAGGTGTCAATATCCAGGTAATTTACCTATGCCCTCTACCTGGCTTTACACTACCCCCCCCCCCCAGGGTTTTCGTGAATGGGTTCCACTTCCCCCCATTCAGTCCTTCGCACCATGCACTCCACACCATTTATTCCACACCAAGCATTCTCACACCAAATATCTTGCACACACCTTTTGCTCTCACTCCTCAATTCCTCTCACACTGCAACACAACTCCTCAAACACACAGCATCATCTACGTAACTAATTTCCCCTAAACCTCATGCTTCCCCATCGCCCCTTTACACTATGCACACCCTTGATTAACAACCACCTAAACTCTCTACGTCCCCTCTATATTTCAGGTGTCGCTACTTAAATCTCAGTCTCTATTGTCGTCTAAATCCCTATCATTATACTAGCCCTCCCTCGGCTAGCTTCGGTGCCCCGTGGAGGCAACCATTGCTGACCCCTCCATGTGCCTATCACTGCCATCCCCCTAAACGAATGCCCATGGCCCCCCCATGTGAGTAATGGTGACACTACCATTCCCCCACGTGGGGGACACTACTCCCCCCAGTCCTCTAGAATACGAGCCCCCATTCATGGAGGTGCTTTGTCACAGCTCGGCCTCGAAGGGCCGAGCGATCCATGCGGGTGGTTGGTCGCCTGTATGTGGTGTCTGTCCAGCATTTTCGATCCAAGGGGGGAGGGATTGATGGGCCCAGGTGCCGGGCTCCATCCCTGCACGGGGCCTCGCGGTCCCATGCACGATGACCCAACCGGCCACGGTCGGAGCACCGCACCTGACAAGGTGCGCGGCTCCGACAACTCCTACCTCCCCTTGAACCCGGCCGATCACCCTTGCCGCCATACGGCACCAACCATACAGTGCGGGGGCCGGAGGCACGAATCGTGCACACCGGTCCTTGTGAGACCGACGCCGCACCGATCCCCTCCGGTCCCTGCAGCACACAACTCACTGGGGGCTCGCGTACGCTACTATTCCCGCTAAGCTCTACCCCCCTGGTCGGTGTCGATGCATGAGCCGCGTCCTCACCACGCGCGATCCACTCCACACTCGCGCACCCAGGCGCACACGTGCCTCCCACACACTCCATTACCGCACAACCAGACGCACACGCGCCCTCCACATACTCCGTTGTGCACTCTTCTTCCCACTCCAGTGCACACTCCTCCCACACACACTCCAGTGTGCATTCTCGCTCACACTCCGGTGCACACTCTGGTGTGCACTCCTCCACACACTCTGGTGTGCACCCCTCCACACACTCCGGTGTGCACTCCTCCACACACTCCGGTGCACACTCCCCTTCCACACACTCCGGTGTGCATTCTCCCTCACACTCCGGTGTACACTCATCTCTCGTACACCGCACAATAGGCCCATCACGAACGCCCGGGACTCGCCTTTCTCCCAAGCACGCCGAGCACCCGTTCACGCCAAACATATCCGCGCCATTTTCACCACTCACCTCGGGGACCTCCTTCTCCGCCGGCACCTGCAAACTTTTTATTTGGTCAGCAAGCAACGCATCAAGGTGCAATCACGAACTTTGCACAGATTCCATCACCTCCTCCCGTGATTTATTCACTTTCTCTCCCGTCTTTTTAATTTCAATTGTTTCTTTTTCTAGCTCGACGATCGTCGGCGCCCTTAAAATTTCTTTTTCAAATTCAACCTTCACCGGCGCCCCCAAAATGTTATTGTTGCGGATATGAGGACTGTATTTTTTTTTTATTGTGTGCTTTATTATTATTATTGTTTTTTCTGCGCCTCCTGCCTCCGGAGTTGTGTAAAGATAAAAAAGGGCGTCTCGGTAGTTATTCCATGAAACACCACATTGCAGGACCCGATAAAACCCTTGTTCAGTAGCTTATATCTTATTATGTGTTTTAGAGTAAGGCCTTGTCTTCCATTAAAATGACACTCCACTGCACCGAGTAAAAGAGATAGATTCCCTTCATTCCCATTCCCAAAAACCTCCATTTCCCCTTTCGTAATGGCCAAGCCTCAATTTGGCAATTACATCCCCTCCAAAGCCGCCATTGACCACGAGGCAGGGTTGGGGAAGAAAGGCCGGTCTCCACCTTGTCATAGAGGGGAGGAGTAAGTCAGCCCCGCTCATCCAACCCAGAACGAGGGGTTTGGCTTGAGAGGGCGGAGAGAGAATGCTTGGGGGAGGTTCGCAAAGGGTGAAGGGCGGGGCCTATATAACCCGCCGTGGGGACGCTCCCCAAAAGGAGACAAGCAGATGAGTCCAAGAGAGTTGCAAAAAGGTCCAAGGCTGAGCTGAGCTGCGTGGTGAGGTGCAAAGGAAAGAGCTGGGTCGTCAGAGCAGAGCTGAGTTGTGAGGTCCAAAAGCAGAGGTCATCCAGGGAAGCGCAAAAGCCTGCTATTCGTCACCTTGCTCGCCAGCGGCAGCGTCTACAGCAGCAGCAGCAGCAGCGTCCCCAGCAGCCACAACGCTCGCCAGCCATTTGGGGCCTGGACGGCGGTTTGGAGCAGGGCCGCGGAGGAACGGCAGCTGCCCAACGCGCCGATTCGTGCTGCCGAACCAATTGGACTTTCCTCTCCTTCCAGCCAATTCCTATCATCATTCCCCGTGTGAGTCGTCTTTGTTTGTTCTGTCCTGGGTATTAATTAAGCCTGTTAGATAAGCTAGTATTTTCCCTGTGTCTCTAAAAGCTTCTGTATATTATTTTCTTATCTTTCCTTCTCCTTGGTTATTTTGAGCCTGTAAATAGTAAATAAATTTAGTAGTATTTTCAACCCTTTTCTCGTCTTCTTATTCCTTTTCTTCACATCCGTCGTCTTTGTCTTTTCCCTGATTGAATAGCGGTGGCGCGATACGGCCAACGTTTGGGTAAATCGGGTTTAGTCGGGGAACAACTGTTCGGTCGCGGAGCCTTCGCTCGGCAATCAACATCCTTAACCGCGTACCGTAACAATTGGTGTCAGAAGTGTGGGATCGGACCCGAAGCGCGCTTAACGCGCTCAAAATTACGAGCTGCTGGAAATTTGTGTTTTAAAGCAAAACCCGAATTTTGAAATCGCGCCATGGCTGGCCAAGGTGATCGGATGCCGGTGGGTGAACTAGGAGAGGGGTTAGGAGTAACCCAGGATCAAATGGAGGGGAACATTGGCGATGTGGTTGAGGGGGTATCAGGCGCACAAAATGGCGCCCTCGCGCACGTGGGTGTAGCGGCACCAAATTTTGCCGCGCCGCGACCGTAGCAGCGCCAACGGTGGATTTGAACCTTTTTATGATACAAATGAAGGCCCTTATGGACAAGAATAGTGAGCAAATAAGGGACGAAGCGAGGGCTCAGAGTGAGCGATTGGAAGCCAAAATGGGTGAGCAAATAAGGGATGAAGCGAGGGCTCAGAGTGAGCAATTGGGGGTAATGAGGGACGAAGCGAGGGGTACTTGTGAGGGGTTAGACAATAATTTTAAGCGATTAGACAAGAAATTTGAGGGGTTAGACAACGGAATAAAAGAGGTAAAGAATGAGTTAACGGGGGTGGAAAATAGAATGGCTGCCCAGGAGAATCAATTAGAGGGGGTGAAATATGGGTTAAGGGGGTTAGAAGATAGGATGGAAGACAAATTGCGGGAGATAGGGGAGCAATCCGCCCGAGAAATTAAACAAATGGGAGAGCAGATAGAGGAGGTAAAAATCGGGGTAGAAACCAAATTGGATGCTCAGAGGGATGAATTGGGACATATGAGGGTGGCATCTACAAAAGAGAGGGAGGAGATGAAAGAGGAGATACGACGAGGTGTAAGTGAGGAGGTCTCGGGGGTACGCGAGGAGGTAAAGCGAGGTGAAAAGCGTATAGAGAAAGAGGTGAGGAATAATACGGCTAGGTTACAGGGGGGAATAGAGGGTCTGACGAGGGGAGTAGAACAGCTGACAGAGGGACAAAAAGAACTAGTGGACCAAGTGGAAAAGAACACGGCAATAATCGGGGTGTTAAAAGCGACACAAAAAGACATTAAGAACGAATTAATGGCGACACAGAAGGAATGTCAGATGGTACATGAGGGGTTGACGAAGAAGTTGGAAGAGGTGACAGAAGTAATGGAGACGAAGGACCGAGAGGTGAGGACGCACATAGAAACGGTTAAAGTGGCGTTAGACGAAGAGATAGAGGGGGCGCACAGGGAGATGAAGGAAGTAAAGGAAAAATTTGAGGAGGTGGAAGAAGGGGTGAGTGAAATTAAGAAGAGACGAAGGGAAACTAAAAAGGAAATAAAGGAGGAGGTAATGGAATTGGTACAAGGTCTGTGCTCAAATCGTGATGATGTGCTCACTAACCAAATAAAGAGTTTGCAGGTGGCAGAGGAGGTGCGGAGACGAGGTGTCAAGGTGAGTGGCGATATATTCGGAAATGTATATGATGTGAGGGGAGCTTCAGTCGGCTTGGGGGTTGATTTAGACCCGGGTGTTCGTGAGGGACCAATAGTGAGGTGTATGACTGGTCCGGAGTGTGTGGAAAGAGGAGGTGTACAAGGAGGTCTGGCTATGGGGAGTGAGGGGGGTGCTGGTGAGCAAGAATGTGCGGGCATGGAGTGGGTAGCGGGTTGCGGAAGGGCGACCCAGGCATCGACACCAAGAGGGGTAGTGTTTGGAGGGACGGGGGACGCGCGGGAGCCCCCCGGGAATAGCGTACTGTGGGAGCCCGAACGGTTTGGTCCCGCGTTGATCCCGCAAGGAGTGACGCGCGGGGTCCGACCTTCGGGCGCCCACAAGGTCCCACTCGCGCTGTATGACGGCAAAAGCGATTTGAGGGCGTACCTGGCGCAGTTTGAGTACGTGTGTAAAGGCAACGGTTGGAATCCGGACGAAGGTGGAGTACACCTGGTAGGGGCGCTGCGCGGTGCGGCGGCGGAGGTGCTGACAGCTTTACCACCGGGTGCTCTCACCTTGTCAGCTCTCCGTGCGGCTTTAATTAACCGTTTCGGTATCGAGCAGCAAAGCGAGTTTGTTAAAGCTCAACTTGCGCAGCGTAAACGCAAGCCCCAGGAGACCATCGGGGAACTTGCTCACGATATTCGCCGCGCGGTAGGGATTGCACACGCGGACATGGCAGCGAGTTCCCAGGAAAGCCTGGCGCTGGATCACTTTATTCAGGCCTTCCGGATCTGGAGCTCCGACAACAGCTCGCCATGTGGCGCCCGCAGACCATGAGTCAGGCGGCCGACGCTGCAGCCCGTTGGGAAGCAGCGAGGCCCCTGGCCAGGGGAGGCGAGCGCCACGCAGTGGCGGTGCGTCAGGTAGGGCCCGTGATGGGGGTCGCCCCCCCCTGGGGGGCCGGCCCCCGACGGGGGCCCTGACCTGGAGAGCATGGTTCGGAGGCTGGTGGATCGGCGTCTAGCGGGACCTGGACCATGGCAGGCGGCTCCAGTGATGGCACCCGGTAGTCCCCGACAGAGTACCCCAATTCGGACATACAGGGGGGGAAATTTGGAATACCGGAGGTGTTCGGTGGTCAGGTGTGTGACCAAGTCTGTGAGCGGAATGAGTGTACCGAGGTGTGTAAGAGAAGGTACGACGAGGAGCATGGGAACAGCTGGATGTATGAGCAAGAAAGGGGTAGCGTATGCGTGTAAGCATGCAGCTGAGGCATCGACGGTAACCGGGTTAGCGGTTAGAACGACATTTAGCCGAATCGGGTCCTCGGTGCGCGTCGGGCAGCTTCGCGTGCCGCGAGAACCAGCGGGGATCCGAACCACGGCGGCTTCGAAAGGACCGCCGTACGCGATCCACGCTGGGCCTCGCTTTGAACGGCCGCGTCCGTGCTCCACTAGGCGGAGCGGGCAGCCCGATAGGAAGGGTCGTCATGGCGACCACTTTTTATTGAGACGTTCCGGCAGGTCGAGATCGGGCAATTGGATGGCTCGGTGCCGAGATGGTGCGTGGGATCTCGGCCCGGGTAAGCCTCCTTCCCTGCACCGAGTGCCGGACGCATCCAGCCGCCGGCGCCAAACAACCCGCATTCATTGCTTGGCTTTACGAAGCCGGGCTGTAGACGTGAATTGGCGCACCGAAAGGATCTAATAAGTAGACGGGTGATGAGGTTAGTGTTTTGGACCCAAAATGAGAAAAAGGCAAAATTTGATGATTGGCAAAAATTTTGTTTGGCTGAAATTTGGTAAGCAAAATTTATAGTAAGAGATGCCCCATGTGATGGGATGGCCAATCCACCATCCCTCACAGAGGGGGGCAAAGGAGCACTAGACTTATGGGGTGTATGGCAGTGAAAACTAGCCCGGGTGGGTTAGGATATTGTGTGTAGGGCCCTAGAAGATGACATTAGGTAACGCTAAGATTAGTTAGTGACAATGACACCTGTAGTGGGGACGCAGGTAGAGTAGAGTGGATGATAATGACGTGGTATGTGCTTAGTTTAAAGGGAAGACGGGGAGCACTAAGTTAGCAGGGCAACAGGTAGTTCAGATGATGCCGTGTGAGTGTTGGAGGTGTATTCAAGTGTATTGAGCAGTGTGTGAGGAACAGGTGTAATTGAACAGGTGTGATTGCACAGGTGTGCAACTGAACAGGTGTGTGGAGCAGTGTATGAATGAGTGAAGGTGATTGTGTATTGTGCAGACCGAATGGTCCAGGAAGAGGAGGAGGGTGCAGGTGGCACCAGGTGTGAGTGCACAGGTGTGCAACAACAGGTGTATGGAGAATGGTTGTATGGAATAGATGGTAGTGTGGAATATCTGGAGTATTGGAATGGATGGTCGTGGAGTGAGCATGGTGGAAACAATGGAGTGGAGTGGATGGTGCGAAGGTGTGAATGGGGGAAGAGTGGACCCCCATCACGGATACCCGGGGCGGGTAGTGTAAGTGTTAGGTAGAGGGTATAGGTAAATTGTGGTTGGATATTGGCATCTGTGGTGCGAGGTGAAAGAATGGTATTTGGATGGGTGCATTAGTGTTGTGGAAATGGCTGGGCGTGTAGCCTGTTATTGTGTGTAGTTGGTTTGGGCACTCCACCACTGTGAGGATGTCGGCCAGGTGAGGCTGCAGGTAGGCTCTGGGAGCCGGTAGAGTTGTTGTGGATGGGGCCCGAGGATCCGGAGGACGGACCCGGGTAGCCCAGTGCCAGAGGGCACCGAGTGGGGTGACAGAGCCAGGAGGGGCCTTCCCCAGTTAGTTAGGTTAGGGTGAGGAGCTAGGTAAGCTCGGGTGGCAACTGCAGTGGTGGAGGTGTGCAGGTGGGTAGACCTGCTGGGAGAGCTACACGTCACAGCCCAGAAATTGTGCAAGGGCACCGGGAGATGAATCGGGGGAGTGAGACCCCAAATTGAGAAGCACCACAGTTTGGTCAATGGGAATTGGTTTTTAGAACCCATAGTGTAAGTGGCCAATGGATTGGCAGGGAAAGACCCCGGGTAGAGTAAAGAGTGTTAAAGTCATTTAGAGGGTAGTTAGGATGAAGGAACTCCTCGCACCATCTGCATCCACTCACCTGAGGTGACAGGTACTCCGCACCATGCCATGTTTAATTATTTTTGATGCAAATGTTTTGGATTGTGAGACGTGGGTGTGCATCATGACGTGGGTGTGACATTGTGCTTGATGTTCCATCTCTTCCTCCTTATGAGGGTTGATGACGAATTGGGTGATGGCAAATTTTGGATAGAGGGATTGTGGTGACGAATTTGGTATGGGACGAATTTGGTATGGGAAATATGGGAAGACGAGACATTAGCGACGAATTTGTAAATGTGTAGATTTTGTACATATGGGGTAAGGGCAAGGGTAGTGTAGGTGACAGGGGGTGATGTACGGTAGGGACGAGCTTTCTCACTTCGCCCTCCGTACGCATTTCGCCTTGCATTGCCTTATTGATGTGTACCCTTGTGACCTTACCCCTCGCTCATTTGTCTCTTTTGTCTCCCACATGACCTGTGCGCCATTGGGCGCCGAGGGGAGCGTGCGTGAGTCCTCCATTGTGCGCACGGAATTCCCAGAACCAGCTGTCTGCATCGATGCACCACATTATGGACCACATGCCTGTGGCCGAGCACCACTTATGGACCCCATTGGTTGGGGCATGGCCCCTCTGCTGGAACCGGTCATGAGGGCCCGAAATCTTGCTGGCAGACCTTGGCCACAGGGCACCGATGCCCCACAGGTGAACCACATGTAGTCGGCCCTGTGGGCCATAAATAAAATAAAATAAAAAGGACACATTGGGTGCAAGTTTTAATACAAATAGGCCGCCAGTAAGAAAATGAAAGAAAGACAACAACTGGAAGACAATAATAATAGCCAGCAGAGGGAGCCGAAGAGCAAGAGACCACCTGCAGGGTTAGGGGTTGTTGATTTATTTTTATTATTGAACATGCATTGAACACTGATGAACTGTGGTGACTGCACCGATTGGTGCTTGAGGGTGTGTTGGTGCGTTATAGGTGCTTTCATGGTGCATTGATGCAGAGCAGACTGTCTCCCCCCCAGAAAGAACAATTACAGGTCCTGGGTTAGTTTTGTAAATAAAAGCAGAGTCATTGTAAATAATGCTCCCCACCATCAGTGTGTAGTTTGAAGACCATTCCGCAATTCGGTTAACTGTGGGCGTAAGTCTGTTAGGCAGGGTGCAATGGAGCAGCGGGACACATTTATTTATGTTTTAAAACTGTTGCACTCAGGGTCAGGTTAAATGTAGAGGGAACTACACCTACGTGTCACACTAAATAAAAGTTGTAGGCCCGGGACGTACCTAAGAGGAGGAGGGTGCAGTGTTGCGGATATGAGGACTGTATTATTTTTTTTGTGTGTATTATTATGATTGTTTATTCTGCGCCTCCTGCCTCCGGAGCTGTGTAAAGGTCAAAGGGCGGCCCATAATTAGTCCATAGAGCACCCACACCACAGCTAATCATAGAATACCCCTGTTCGATAGCTTATATCTTATTATGTGTTTTAGGGTAAGGCTGTGTCTCCCATTGATTTAAATAGAAAAATTGAAACCAGTGAAAGAGATAGATTCCCTTCATTCCCACTCCCAAAACTTCCATTACCCCTTTTCGTCAATTGCCATTCGCATTGCCAACTGCATTTTGGGTGGTTTTCTCTTCATCCGCCATTGACCACGAGGCAGGGTTGGGGAAGAAAGGCGGGTCCCCACCTCGTCATAGAGGGGAGGAGTGAGTCAGCCCCACACAACCAACCACGAACAACGGGTTGGACTTGGAGAGGGTGTGGAGAGAAGCATCGAGGAGGTTCGCGAAGGTTGAGGGGCGGGGCCTATATAACCCGCAGGCAGGGCGTTTCCAAAAAAGGAGATGAACGTTTACAGAGAGACGAGAGGGAGTCCAAGGAGTTGAGTCCGAGAGAAGTCCAGAGTTGCGCTGCAGATCGAGCCACCGAAACTGCACTTACTGCAGCTCGAGTCACCGCAACTGCATTTTACTGCAGCTGGAGCCACCGAAACTGCAGCCACAGCAGCGTGAGGCCTGGACGGCAGTTTGGAGCAGGGCTGCGAAGGAGCGGCGGCTGCCCACGAGTCGATCGGCTGCAGGACCAGTTGGACCTCCCTATCCCGCCAGTCATCCATCTCCCGCCAGTCCTATCATCATTCCCCGCGTGAGTCTGTCCTTGTTTGTTCTGTCCCTGGGTTAATTAAGACTGTAGGTAAGCTAGCGTTGCACTGTGTATCTAATCTCGTCTGTAAATAAACGTGACTGCTTTCTTCCTACTTATATGTGTAAATAATAAATCCAATTACTCTGCTGTACGTCTTCTTCCTCTTTGTATTCGGTCGCTTTAGAGTTTTCCTGATTGAATAGCGGTGGCGCGATCCGGCCAAAGTTTGGGGCAAATCGGGTATTAATCAAGGAAGCACTGTTCGGTCGCGGTAATACCACCGCTCGGTCAAAATAACATCTTTAACCGCGTCCGTAACAATATATATATATAATTATATATATATATATATATATATATATATATATATATATATATATATATATATATATATATATATGTCAGTCACTATGCGACCTTCATATCGTCAGTGGAGAACCGCCAGCAAGGTGTCCCATACAGCTGCTGCTGCACCTTGCTGGGAGCGATAAGCACCGCCTGCCACACGGTAACGTTATCTCTGGTATCCACTCATCATATGGAGTCGACCTGGTTGCCGTTGGGAGTTACTAATAATGGTATTGAAGGAGCTGGGGCTCCCACGTCGATCGGAAGAATGGACGCGACAAAAAGCTGGAATTCATCTAAGTTGCTTTAATCAAACCAAACACTCAGGCACTCTGAAAAGCCCGTTTATCGGGCAGCAATATATATACATATTATCCCGGAGCGTTTGCCCAGGAAAGGCGAGAGGGGGCGTGGCCCAGCGTCCTGGCTGCGGTCTGGCAAGTTGAGGGCGAGCCTGCCCGGGCGTCCTGGACGAGCCCAGCATGGTGATCGCTCCGCGTCCTTGATAGGTGCAAGGCGATTGTGAAAACCCAGCGGTAGCCGCTACACACGTCCCCCCAGAATCGACTTGCACCGGCAGGGTCAATTTGAGGGGGGTCCTGATGACCCGGCCGAAGCGACCCCTGGCGGGTCGTGGGAGGGGGTCAGATGTGGTGGTGGGCGGTCGAGTGGGGGGCACCGTGGACGGGGGGCGGCCTCGCCGCGGCGGAAGGGCCACCCGAGGTGGGTGGTCGACGTCCACGTGCGCCGGCTTGAGGCGGTCCACCGCAATCCGGTCCGACCTGCCACCAATGTCGATGACGAACGACTTGTCGTCCCGTCGCAGCACCCGGAAGGGCCCGTCGTACGGCGGCCGGAGTGGCCCCCGATGTGCGTCGTGACGCACAAAAACATACTCTGCTGTGCGAAGTGCTGGGGGGACGTAGGACTGGGGGTCACCGTGGTGGGATGTTGGCACGGGGGCAAACCGTCGGGCGGCCTCCTGGAGGTCCGAGCGCTGGTGAGCTGCGGACCAGGGACTGGTAGCGTCGGGCACGAATTCGCCCGGGACGCGTAGCACCTGGCCATAGACCAGCTCGGCGGTGGATGCCTGGAGGTCCTCCTTGGGGGCCGTGCGGAGGCCCAAAAGGACCCACGGCAGCCGGTCGGCCCAACCGCCATCTTGAAGGCCGGCCATGAGCGCGGCCTTCATGGAGCGGTGGAATCGCTCGCACAACCCGTTTGCTTGGGGGTGGTAGGCCGTAGTACGGTGGAGCTTGACCCCCAGGTTGCGGGCGACCGCGCCCCACAGCTCGGAGGTGAACTGTGGTCCGCAGTCTGACGAGATGTCCGCCGGTGCGCCGAAGCGGGCGACCCAGGTGGCGATGAAAGCCTGCGCCACGTCGGCGGTGGTGGTGGAGACGAGGGGAACGGCCTCCGGCCACCTGGTGGTCCTGTCCACCATGGTGAGCAGGTGTGTGAACCCCCGTGACGGGGGGAGGGGGCCCACCAGATCCACGTTGACATGGTCGAAACGTCGTTCGGGCACGGTGAAAGGTGCCAGCGGGGCCTGGGTGTGTCGGTGGACCTTGGCCCGTTGGCAGGCCGTGCAGGTGCTGGTCCAATCGCGGACGTCCCGACGAAGGCCGTGCCAGACGAATCGCGCCGACACCAGCTTCTGGGAAGCTTTCCGGCCCGGGTGGGAAAGGCCGTGGAGGGAGGCGAAGATGCGGCGTTGCCAGGTGACGGGCACGATGGGGCGAGGCTGGCCTTGGGAGACGTCGCAGAGCAGGACAGTGTCCGCAAAGGGGATGTCGGCCAGGCGGAGGCCCGTGTCTGCCGCCCGGAGGGCTTGCACCGTGGTGTCGGTGGTTTGGTCCGCCGCCATAAGCGCAAAGTCCACGCCCAGGTGGACCGCGTTCGCGCTGGCCCAGGAAAGACAGTCGGCCACGGCGTTGTTTTTGCCGGCGACGTGCCGGATGTCCGTGGTAAACTCCGACACGGCGGAGAGGTGGCGCTGTTGGCGGGCCGACCATGGCTCCGTGACCTTGGCCATGGCGTAAACCAATGGCTTGTGGTCGACGAACGCCGTGAAAGGTCGGCCCTCCAGGAGGTGGCGGAAATGGCGGACGGCCAGGTGTCGACCAAGGAGCTCCCGGTCAAACGTGCTGTATTTGAGCTCGTTTGGCCGGAGCTGGCGGCTGAAAAAAGCGAGTGGCTGCCAAACCCCGTTCACCCATTGCTCATGTACGGCGCCCACCGCGTAGTCGGAGGCATCCATGGTGAGGGCGATGGGAGCGTTGAGCACCGGGTGAGCGAGCAGTGTTGCGTCGGCGAGGGCCCGCTTTGAGCTTTGGAAGGCCGCATCCATTGCTGCGGACCAGGCGATGTCGTGCTTGACCGGCTTGCCCCGGAGGGCTTCGTAGAGGGGCCGCATGAGTTGAGCAGCGCGGGGCACGAAGCGGTGATAAAAATTCACCATTCCCAGGAATTCCTGCAGGGCCTTTATAGTGCGGGGACGCGAGAACGGGGTGATGGCCTCGACCTTGGTTGGCAGCGGCACGGCCCCATTGTTGGTGATGTGGTGGCCCAAAAAATCAACGGCCGTCGTGCCGAAGTGGCATTTGGCCGGGTTGACGATGAGACCGTGCTCGCTGAGGCGCCCGAACAGTGTTCGGAGGTGGAGGAGGTGCTCGGCCCGGGACGTGCTGGCGACGAGGATGTCGTCCAGGTAAACGAAAAGGAACGGCAGGTCACGCAGCACGCCGTCCATCAAGCGCTGGAATGCCTGAGCCACGTTCTTGAGACCAAACAGCATCCGCAAGAATTCGAATAAGCCGAACGGCGTGATGACTGCCGTTTTAGGGACGTCGGCCGCCCTGACAGGTACCTGGTGATATCCCCGTATGAGATCAATTTTCGAAAAAATGACCCGTCCCGCCAGACGGGCGGAGAAGTCTTGGATATGCGGGATCGGGTACCTGTCGGGGGTGGTAGCGTCATTGAGACGGCGGTAGTCGCCACACGGGCGCCATCCACCCCCCGGCTTTGGCACGATGTGCAGTGACGAGGCCCACGCGCTATCAGAGCGCCGCACGATGCCGAGGTGCTCCAACGCGTCGAATTCGGCCTTCGCCACGGCGATCTTGGCTGGGTCGAGGCGGCGGGCCCTGGCGTAGACCGGCGGGCCCGTGGTTGGTATGTGGTGCTCGATCCCATGCCGTACTGCGACGGCCGAAAACGTCGGCCGCGTGAGGGCCGGGAACTCCGTGAGCAGGCGAGCAAACTCGTTCGCCGCCGGGACGGCGCATGCCAGCTCGGTCGGCGCGGAGCTGCTCAATGTGCATACCAGGGAGCTGAAGGTTTCGGCGTTGATTAAACGACGCCGTTGGACGTCCACCAGCAGTCCGTGTGCGCAGAGGAAGTCGGCGTCTAGCAGAGCCATGGGCACGTTTGCGGTTACAAACGTCCAAGCAAAGCGTTGGCCGCCGAAGCAGAGGGTGATGTTGCGCGGGCCGAAGGTGCGGATGGTCGATCCGTTGGCCGCAACCAAGGAGGGGCCGCAAACCGCGGACTGCCTGTCCTGGTCAGAGGCGGGTATGACGCTCAGTTGGGCGCCGGTGTCGCACAGGAAGCGCCGTCCAGACGCTTTATCCGTGATGAACAGTAAGTTGCCCGTGTGGCCGGCGCTCATGGCTGGTAATGAATGCCGGCCCGGCCGTTTCCCGGCCTGCCAAAGGTGCACGGGGGTCGGCATGTCCGGGCCTTCTGTCCGAACCTGGCATGATAGTAACACCACGCTTGGTCAGGTGGAGGCCCCGGTCGTCGTGCTGGAGGTGGTCGGCTCAGTGTAGTGGCCGCCAATTGCGTAGGCAGTTCGGTCGTCGACCGTGCCGGGTGCTCGGGCGCCATGGGTGTTGCGTCGGACGGCGGTGGGTCCCATGTCGCCGCTGCCATGCGCTGACCTGCGGCGGAGATCTTGTCGGCTTCTCTGGCAAGGGCCCGGGGATCTGTGATCGTCGTGCTTGCCAGGGCGAGGCGTACCGGGTTAGGCAGCTGACGGAGGAACAGCTCCCGGAACAGGAATGCCGGAGAGTGCTCGCAGAGCAGTGAAAGCATGTAGTCCATTCGCTCGGAAGGGCGCGTGTCGCCGAGCTCGGGCAGGTCGAGCAGGCGCCGTGCGCGTTCTGCCGATGGGAGGGCGAAAGCGTCGAGGAGAAGCTTCTTAATCGCGCCGTATTTGTCAGTGGCTGGCGGGCTCTCGAGGAGGCTCAGGGCGCGGGCCGCGGTGGCCGAACCGAGCGCTGCTACCACATGGTGGAAGCGGGTGTCGTCGGCCGTGATGCCTCGCAGGGCGAACAGGGAATCCGCCTGTGCGAACCAAACCGCCGCGTGAGCCTCCCAGAAGGTAGGCAGTTTAAGGGCGACTGCCGTGTCCATGTCGGTAGGTCACCAATGAAGGAGCTGGGGCTCCCACGTCGATCGGAAGAATGGACGCGACAAAAAGCTGGAATTCATCTGAGTTGCTTTAATCAAACCAAACACTCAGGCACTCTGAAAAGCCCGTTTATCGGGCAGCAATATATATACATATTATCCCGGAGCGTTTGCCCAGGAAAGGCGAGAGGGGGCGTGGCCCAGCGTCCTGGCTGCGGCCTGGCAAGTTGAGGGCGAGCCTGCCCGGGCGTCCCGACCGAGGCCTGGCAAGTTGAGCGCGGGCCTGCCCGGGCGTCCTGGACGAGCCCGGCATGGTGATCGCTCCGCGTCCTTGATAGGTGCAAGGCGATTGTGAAAACCCAGCGGTAGCCGCTACAGTATCTGTAATCTGGTTCTCCAACCTAATGAGCGGACAACATGACGTCATCGCCATGCATGTCCGCATTGCCTGCAAAGCTCCAGAGGAACCATCTAGCAGTGCGTCATTACGGATTATAAATTCAGATACTGTCACAAGTGCATGCAAAACTCACAGTTACCGACCTGGTTTCGCCCTTGTTGGGGCTTCATCAGGGCAACGCAGTGAGGCTTCCATACACTTGTAACTCTGTGAACCTTTCGGTTTTTATATCAGTCACTATGCGACCTTCATATTATCAGTGGAGAACCGCCAGCAAGGTGTCCCATACAGCTGCTGCTGCACCTTGCCGGGAGCGATAAGCACCGCCTGCCACACGGTAACGTTATCTCTGGTATCCACTCATCATATGGAGTCGACCTGGTTGCCGTTGGGAGTTACTAATAATGGTATCTGTAATCTGGTTCTCCAACCTATATATATATATATATACAGGGCCGGCGCTACCGTTAGGCCAACTAGGCAGCCGTCTAGGGCGCAGACATCAGAGGGGCGCATTACTGAACCTTAAAGGGTCACAGTTTTATACAAATTATTTTATAGAGTGTCAGTGGCAAGTGGTGAACGTAGTTTCTCAAAGCTCAAAGTTATAAAAACTTACGTACGCTCTACAATGTTGGAAAAGTGGCTAGTAGTCTTGGCAACTACTGTATATCAATTGAACATGCCCAGGCATCAGCACTTGATCTGGTTGAATTTGTGACAAAATTTGCAAAGGAAAAGGCACGCAAAGTGAGATTTTGATGTGTCTGAAATTGAAACTTTTATGAGACATTTTTTAACTCTGTTTGTCGGTTTTTTTGTTTGTTTCTCTGTCTGACTGTAAGCGAAATATTGTGGTAACATGACGGGTTGGTTACGCCAAGTATCCTTAAATGGTATTGTCATGTATGAAGCTGCAAACATTCACCGTTGTATCCCAACACCGTGGCCGCATTGTATCCCTACGCCCCAGCTCGGATGGCGCTGCAGTTAATCGGGCCTGTATCGGGAGAGTCAATAAACGTGTGCTACAATCGATCGTAGTCTGTCCAGTCCAGTCCAGTGTCTGTCTAGTGTCTGTAGTCGTAGTGTAGTCTTTAAGGTGTGTGAAGTAAAAGGTTTGAATGTTGTGTTGCCAATGGCTGAGGTATGCATTATACCGAGTGCTCTTTAGTTCAAAATGATTTGTGCGCCAAAATATTTTATTTCGTATTTGCGAAAGATAATCAAAGATTGATTTATTTAAAATTTTGATTTTCCATATCTAAAACTTATTGCTCAAACCAAAAACTGTTTTGTTTATCTGTAATTTCCATTCACACACTCATAAAGAGACCACTTTCTTTATTTTGCATTGCAAACCACATGTAGTGTCATATTTTTGGAAGTGAAAGGCCATTTTAAGTGAAAAGCCCAACCCTAACAGGGCCACTGCCGTATTAATGGATATTACGCCTTTAATATTGGTGCTGTTGGCATCTTACGGTATTTATTATTGCAATTTAAATATTTTTTTTTAGCAGTTTCAAGTTTTCTGCTTTTTATTTTTTTAACAAAACATGTTTTTAATAATCGAAGTTGGCAAAAAAAAATTGGGGGGGGGGGGGGGATGAAAGTAGCTGGCCTTGCCTAGGGCGCAAAATAGTCTGGCGCCGGCCCTGTATATATATATACTCGGGGTGCACTCATACATATATACACGAACACACGAAGGTGGATTCTTTGAGACCTGGGAGGGCTCCATTCACCTTCTGAAAAACACATATGAAGATAATAACAAACGATACACAAGGACAATCAAACAAAAGTGACACAGCACAACACTGTTAGATGAGACAAACAAAGCCACTGAGCTTGGGGGGATGTGTTATCACTTCCTGGAGCACTCTGGGTACCAGCTATGTCACGACAATGGCGCCGCTTTTCGCACCACATTCAGTGTGTAGCATTCCTATGGAGGGATCTCCTCCTCCCTATGAATGCCCTCCTATGGATAATGTCCATATTATTAACCTTTTAAAATGTTGAACGTTAAGCAAGGAAGCAGCAAGTTCCATTTTTATGTCTTTGCATGACTCATCCAGGGATTGAACCAATGCCCTCCCAGACTTGGAGCAGACACTCTAACCATTGCAACACCGAATCTGGTAATTTCATTAAAATTATAATATTTCTGCAGCACGTTGCAATTCAATTCGTTTTTTGTAATCTCTTCAAACAGTAATTGGCATAACCGTGAGAATGAGAGTACACATCAAATGTGCTTTGCTGTTGCTTAACCCCGGCCTGAACGACAAACAATCCTCTAGTCCGCTGAGCGTGTATGATTGAAAACCACTTTTGCGCAGTGGAACCGTCAACGGCAGATGATTTAAGTCGCAAAACCAATTCGCTGTGCGGAAGAGAACATAGGCTTATCACAGTTCAGACAAGGTGCGAGCAGTGACAGAACATTTAAGCTTATGGCAAAAAGGTGCAAAAAAACCCCAAAAAACCATTTACAATCTTGCTATACTCATTACTACTACTTGGACAAACTGCCAATGCATCTGATGTGCCAGTGATGGGAATAAAGTGAAACTTCTATGAGTGAGTTTTATTGAGAAAGAGGAGACGGTGTGTCAGCAGAAAGGTCAACATGGATCAGGAAAAGGTAGAGAGGCATAAAGATACTGAGATACATTTGCGAAGCCTGTTGCTACAGTCTCGGTAAATGTGACTGCATTTTTAACATTTTGGACGTGTCCAAGATGAAAAGATGGTGTTTGCGGAAGGTGAGCACACATGAACCATGGAGAACTCCAGTGTTAGTTATACTGTGTACACTGAGAGCTTCCTGAGAGATCATGGGTTGGTTCTGGGTTTCCATTTATAAATTGTGCTTGGACTATATAGCGGACATGTGCTGTGTTTGCAACATTGGATGCGACCCATTATGGTATTACTCATATCTTGAACTGGAAGCACGGCAAAGCTATTATCATGTCACAAACTTCAGCCGCCATCAACCTTCAAGCAAAGCTTCCATCATAGGCTGACATGAGAGAACTTTCGATAAGCATGTCCTCTCATTCGAATAGTAACTAGAAAGCAGGTGAAAATGCAAAGCCTGCCCACGTCCGTTTGTATGCAGACGTCTTCTGCTTCTTCTTCCGTGTGTTCAAAATATGACAAAAACAGTTTTTTTTTAAATGCAAAATGAAAATTGATGATTTTATGCAGCCTTGACCTTTGAGCTTTAGATCTAAAAAAAAAAAATCAACTTCTAGCTTTTAATTGGTGAACCAATTCTGTGATCCAATATGCAAATTCTTCAAACTTCAGCTCCATTGGATGAAAATTGACGATTTAATGCAACATTGACCTTTGACCTATTGATCTAAAAAAACTAATCGACTCCTACCTTTTGATTAGTAAACCAATTCTGTGATCCAATATGCAAATTCTTAACATTTCAGGTCAATCGGGTGAAAATTCGCAATTTTCCGTGCCCTTTACCTTTGACATTTTGATCTAAAAAAAAAAACAATCGGATTGGAGATTTTGATTGGTGAACTAAATCAATGAATTCTAAAATATCCAAATTCTAAAAAATTCCGGTCAATTGGATGAAAATTGACGATTTTATGTGACACTGACCTTTGACCTTTTGGCCAAATTATTAATTTGCTTTCTTCATATTCTCATAATAAAGCTTTGTTGAAAATTTGATGACAAAACTCAAATGGTTGAAAAAAAAGGAACAGCCCGGACACACACACACACACAAACACACACACACACACACACACACAAACACACACACACGCAGACACACAGAAGTGATTACGCAACCCCATCTCCTTCTGTGCAGGGGACGGGCTAATTATACATGGCATCAATGACAAGACTCAGTTTGTACCTTGGGCAGGTCAGTACTCCATTGCAGAATGCTGCTGAAGCAGACCACGGTTAAGGCAGGTATTTATCGCTTCACAAAGATGCTACAACATAATGGCCACAAATTTCCAGAGTGTATCAAAGGAAAGCTGGCTTGTCCTTCTGAAGGATGGTGTGCACTCATTGACGCAGGGCAGAAGCGCGAATCCCAGGTGAATATGATATTTCTGAGCTATCCTGCTAATCCCTTGATCTCTTGCTGTAGCTGATGGTAATTGCCATGTAAACATTGAGATTTAATTATTTAGCATGGAGTTGAGTTGAGATTTGACATACAGCAATGGAAAACTGCAGTTTTATGGCTTCCTTTTATTCAACACCTGTTGTAGGCTTTTCAACATCTCTCTTTAAGCAGTGTGCACACTGTGCATCTCATTATATGTACATATTAGCATATTCTGTATGATAAATACCGGAGGGCAATATGTGGAGAACATGTTCATGTGGAGAACAATTGGGTGTACCATATGCTGTAGCACATAGCATGAATGGTTTTCTTCTGAAACTCCAGGAGGAACAGAGTTTCTAAGTCGCAGGTGGTCTTAAGCTGCACAAATTTTTCAGCACATCTGATATGTTTATTAGTTGAGAGTTGGAGTTGAGCAAAGAGAGCCCCTCACCCCATCTGGTGTTGGTTTCCTTCAACGAGAGGAATGAAGATGGCAACAAAAAATATAAAAAATAAAAGTTAGACCAAAACTCTTAGAAAGTTAGACGAAAAGTTACAAAAAAATTAGAAAAAAAACAAAAAAAACTTACAAAAAGTTAGACAAAAAGTTTTTTTAAAAGTTATAAAACAAAACAAAAATAAATCTGACAAAAGTTAAACAAAAAGTTGAAAAGACGGAGAAAAAAAACATCACAAAAAGTTAGACCAACGAGAGAAATGCGACTTTGTCGCCAATATTCCTCCGCATCGTCCCACAACGGGTAGATTCCCTCGTTCACTGTCCTAAAAATAAACAAGTTTGAATTTAAATCCCTTCAGCTGTTTAAAAGTATCACATTTTCACCAGCCATGACAGGTTTCACATCGATCGGTAAAGCGGTTTCAGAGAAGGGATTTTTTTTAAATATCGGCTTTCAAGCTAATATGGCTGCCATAACACGTGACATATGACCTTTAAAATGTACACTCTGCATATGTATGGGTTGGGGACCACGTTTGTGAAGTTTCATCTTGATTGGATAAGGTTCATTTTTCTATCCAATATGACTGCCAAACCACGTGACATACAACATCATTTTCAAACTATATGCAACAATGGTGTTAGATGATATTTGTAAAATTTTGCATCGATAAGGTAAGCAGTTTCAGAGATATAATTATTTAATATTTTCCTTCAATCCAATATGGCTGCCACACCATGTGACCAATGATGTTTTCGTGATCATCTTTTAATCGCCATGCCGAGTTAATGACACATGTAAAGTTTCGCTTCAATCGATTTGATGGTTTGGGAGAATAAGTTTTTTTAAAGGTGTTAGGTTAAATCCAATATGGCTGCCAAACCATGTTACCTATGATGTCATAATTTAATATTTAAAAAAAAAAAGGGTCATAGATTGAAATGTGCATGCATTTTCAGATTTTTAGGATAAGGAATTTGATTAAAACTTTTTTGGCTGGTTTCCCACTTCACCTATGATGTCATCATGATCATGCCTTTGCTCCCCATTGGGAGTACTTGACAATGTGCCAAGTTTCAAATTTTTCCATTCAGAGGTTTCCGATAAATATATTTTTAATTATTTGCGTTTAATCCAAGATGGCTGCGATACCATGTCACCTATGACGTCACAATTATCATAAAAACATTCTGCCTGGGTGCCACTCCTACCCTGAAAGTTTAGTCTCAATTGGACATATGGTTGCTGAGAAAAACGAGGTTTAGCTCGTATGGATGGACAACCCGATGGCCACCTTCGGGGACGGAGGCATAAAAATTTTAGTTTGCAAACTGTTCTTAAGATCAGCTTATCTTGTCAGGTGCGCTATTTGCAATAAAATATCTCTCTTCAATCCCACTCCTCCCTCCAGGTCTTTAAAACAGTTGTTCACCACCATCTCTTATCTTCTCCCATCCAAAACCTTGATCTTTTCTACCCCCGTTAATTCACCCCAGATCCACTTTTTTGAAATACCAACTTCTTTCCTGGAAGTTCTAGCAGTGTCTAGGTGATGTGTTTTATACCTCTCCCACCCCCACTTCTCATACCTCCTCCCCACAAGCCCTCTCCTTCCCACAGATCTCCCAATGTCCCTGTTCTCTGCTGTTATACTTGTGTGCTTCCCTCTCTCTTCCCATCTTGTCTCCCACTCCCTTTATTTTGTTTTATGTGTCCTTTTTTTTTGTGATTAATGTTAGCTCTTACACGAACTACGGTCTTGTATACAAAAAAAACAAAAACATTTTATGAGCACTGATTTTGTTAATAACTTCCTATATGAACACGATATTATTAATTTGCAAATTAGTTAGTTTGTTTTGAAGTGAAGCAGTCATTTTTGCCAAAATTGGGAATTACAACTTATAACAGTGATGTATATTTGACTTTACATGGTTGTATGACAAAGTTTCACTGTTTAGCAGAAAATGCTACTTCAGTGAATTTCTCTGGAAAAAGCTATGACTTGTCGACTTGTCGATGATTGGCTGTGAAACATGGAAAGGATATCAGTTGTGCTTCATGGCTAATTGTGGACCAAACTACCTGCTTAGGGGGCCCCAATTAAACTCACCTTCATGATGGGGTCACCAGAGAGGCAAGATTGATCCAAGACTTTCACAAACTGGAATTTGTCATTTTTTTCAGGGTGCTGGCTATAGCTCACATACTCTTCACGAAAGACACTGGAGCTCAAAGGCAAGTGCACTGCCTCTACCTTTAAACTGCATTCAAATGCATGTCCTAAATCAACTTCCATCTTGCAAGAGCAACATATAGATTGCCTGTATATGTATAACTAACAAATTCTCAAAAAGTTGTTGACAGATTTGGGCGAAACTTGGTGGACACGTTGGGTGTGTGACAAGGACGAATCGATTCGATTTTGGTGAAGATTCGAATCGGGATCCGGATACGAGAATTATTAAATTTTTATGTGATTCTTCACCATTGGAGATAGGGCAAAAACGATACATGTCCTTATATTTCAAAAAGTTGCTGGCGACTTTTGACAAAACTTGGTGGATGAGTTGGGTAAGGGACAAGTACAAGCCGATTCGATTTTGGTTCAGGTCCGAATCCAGATCGGCCTATCATTGGGATACAAATCGTAAACTGTTCAGCCTTGCAGAGATACGCTCTCTACCCAGTGCAATCTTAGATTATTTTCTAATTTTCTCGGTTGTCATCGTGGTGAGAAAATTAGATTTGCATCCCATAGATTGTGAACTCAAATCCAGCTGAAGTAGGTGGAAACTGTCTGCGTCTCAGGAGAATTACCTTGTTGCTATCACATTGTCGGTTGAAACCCAGCTGCCTCGCCAATGACCTTCAGACAGAGGACAATCTGCCTTCCTTCTCTGCTCTCTACACACGCCATGTCAGACCACAAATTGTGAGTGACTTAATATCTTTTATTAACAACTTGCAATGGCCACTACATATGCTACCTGTGAAAAGGCACCATCACCTTCACTGCCATCCAACATCCTCTTTCTGGGGACCTGTGTCATGCAAAAGGCTAATTGCAAACGTGGTGGCACTTTCAAGTTAAGGTGACCACGATCAATGAATGGAAATGAAATGAGATGAGCTTTAGGAGGAAATATATTGAGGTGTTAAGATGTATATCTGCATTATGGTTTACAAACAAGTTTCCTGCATTATTTACTAACAAATTCCACGGTTGTTTATATCTGCATGTAGTGAGTAATACGTTTGCATTATCATGGTAAAAAGTACCTTTAACACAGGGTAATTTCCTACATCAGAGGTAAACACATTTTCTGTAAGGTTATAGTTCATAATTTAGATAACAATTCCAATTTAAAATCAGTGCTATCACCTCCATGTTTATGCTGCCCTTACACATCCTTTATCCTCCAAAATGAAATAAATAAACATCTGTGTTATAAATGCCACAGCAGTGTCAACTTTACAAAGCTTTCAAAGCAGTTAATTTAAATATAACGGCCAGAACTAATTATTATAGCTCCAAATTGCAAGCATAAATACGATGGTGTCAGACAAAACAGAAAAGCATTCCGGTGAGCAGACAGCTTTTCGATCAGCAGGTACTGAGAGTGGTCATGTCTCTGAGACTAATTTCTTTATATTATAGAACGTACAAAATGGCCTGTTCCAAACAACGACCAGCACATGATGACAAAGGAGCTTGCTGATGGATGATTCATCCCCAGCTAGTTCTGCGTGTGTAGTTTTTTCTTCAAATATATATTCACACCGGTCATAAGGATTGTGAAAGAGCTTACAACATGATGTTTGGTTGCAAACAAACAAACGAGTGGGTGGAAGTTTCAAAAAACAGAACTGTCAGTTAAAACGCATTTCTCAGTATACATGAGCAGTGGTATATATAGATCTCAGTATACCGCAGTTTGGTTTGCATGCTAAATCTAGTTACTGACAGAGGAAATGTGGTGATGCATAAGATAGACTGTTCATTGGTTAATGAGCAAGAAATTTGATCAATTAACGTGTCTACGTAGCCTGTATGGATGACCGGAAGCGGAAGCATGATTTGTTGCCTACGTGGCATTATTGTTTCGTTTAGAAAATAGTTCATTTATATTATTGGATCACCGTATAAGGGAATCTTTGTTTCATGTTTTCAAAATGCAAGGAAGTAATAATCTTTGATTGACCCTTTCAGGACGGATGACATCCAGTGCCGCAACCCACGAAAAGGTTTTGTGTATGGATGACGTTACTACACGTCATCGACTATACCTATAAATATATCGTCATTACGTGGTTGCATTCCCGTACCAACATGCCAAATTAATCCCGTACCGGGGGTATTTTTATAAATAAAAAAATCCCGTACTCAAAGTGTTAATAATGTTTGGGTAATGTTTGAGGCAGACTCGCGAGATATAGCGATTGTTCCGCGGTGCTTGCCGATTGGTTAAAAAGGGAACGCGGGAGAACGAGGAGAATGAGGGGATGGAGGAGTGCCCAGTGGGTGCGGTGCTGCTCTAGTGGTGGCGCAAAGCGAAAATAATATGGTTTCCAGTCACGTTTGACGTGCAAGTTTTGCCAGTATATTATAACTCATTTGGACTTTGTGTCGGGTGGAATAATTGCATCGCCGGAGGAGTGTGAGAACGCTGTTGAGCGCTGCTCTAACTATACCGACAAGGCCTGCATGGTGGATTCTTCGTGCAAACTAAACACAGAGCAGGATTTCAAGGCCTTCCGTGCAGTGTTTTAAAATGTGCGTGGAGTGATTAAAGAATTGTTTATAAAGAGCGACAAGTGGAGGTGTCCCGCAGCATAATTGGACAGTCCAAGAGGAGACCTGTGAACATCAAAGGAGCACTGTACGTGGACGAACAGCAGTGGTTACTGTGGTGTGTGTGCAATAAGCCAATAAGCGAACTGTGTCACCTTCACTCCTTTGTTCTTCTATTCTCACACCTGTGTAGCCAACTTCCCCAGTTATCGGCGATGCCTCTTCACAGTGGTAGTACCTCCCAATAATGCAAGGCGGGAGCAAAATCTTCCCCATGCTTCCCTGATTCGTCAGGGCAGCATGGTCACGTTTAGAGTGCCGTTCGGTCTCCATGGACGGGCCCTTTTCTTCTTGTCTCTCCCTCTCTGTGTGTGTGTGTGTGTGTCTCTCTCTCTCTCTCTCTCTCTCTCTAACTTTGTCATGGCCCTGGCTTCCTGAAAGCTAGGGTACATCATCCTGGATGTAGGGGATCTCTCGGTCGCTCCTGTGAGATTGATCAGCTATCTCTTTGCCGCGGGCTTGTTTGAGAAAACTTTCTCGGGCTATACAACAACAACATCAACAACAACAACAACAACAACTTTCCCAGTCTGTTCAATCCCATTATTCCCTCCAGGGCTTCAAGACAGCTGTTCACCACTACCTCAGATCACACCCCATCCATATTCATGATCTCTTCTACCCCCAAATGACCCATTCCCAAGAACTCCTTTTTCCAGGGATTTTCCCCACTCTCCCTCGCCTCTTTTCCTTTGTTAGTTGTCGGTTGGTTTGTCCCTCCTTGTTTCATCCTCACTTTCCCTTCCTCTTCTTGCTGTGCAGCTTGTTCACTCCCATGTATCCTTCTCCCTCTCTTCTTGATCTCACTATCACTTCCACTCGGCTGTTGGTCTTCACCCCTATCCATTTTGTTGCATTCTATTCTGTTCTAGCTCTTCCATGAGCATCGACCATATACAGTATGCACAAAAAATGAACAGATTGCTGATTTTAGGTCTGGTTATATAAATGAATACGGTTACCACTACACCTGCTTGTACAAAAGTTACATTTAAATTGTTTGAATCACTTTCACTCAAAGACCCTTTTACAAGAAAATAAAGTAAGTGCTTTAAGAGCCGTTGGACTTAATCCGAAACGAGGGCTTATGGATTGGGTCTTGTCTGTCCGTCCATCTGTGTGTGTGTCCGCAGCCATATCTCAGAGATGTATGGACCAATTTTGTTCATACTTTGCAGAAAGACAACACATGACGGTACACATAAGCACATCATTTTGCTTCGCGATGTCATCAAAGATGGCCGACTGGCGGCCACTTTAGTTGTAAAATATCCGTTGTTAAACATGTCTCCAACCATTTATTGGACATGCATATAGCGATATTGTTCAAACTTGGCACACAGATAAAGAAAGTTGGTTTACATATGTATCTCATTTTGTTTTGAGATCAGATCCAAGATGGCCGACTGGCAGCCATTTTGTTACTTAAATGTGTCCCCAACCATTTCTCGGACATGCATGGTCCGATTTTGTTCAAACTTGGCACAAAGACAATACATGAGAGTATAAATATATGCAGAATATTTTGTTTTATAATCCGACCAAAGATGGCCGACTGGCGGCTTTTAATTCCGTAAAGCAAAATTACTAAAACCAAGGGGGCTATGGCATTTTATATCTTTTTTATTCTTATCAACTGAGGGATGTTCTAAATCATTCCTCAACCGAGTTTAATGATGTAGCAGTACAATGGAGAACTTAAAAGGTGAGTTTCACAACTTCGTTTCACACTCGTTGAGCCAAAATGGCAGCTGCCAATGTTTCGAAACCAGAGACAACGTTTAACAAAATCTGAATACACGAGTAAGCAGCATTCGACAAATAATTGAAAACCTCACTTGCAACCTCTCATTAATTGATATCTTAAAGCAAGCATCCGAGCTTATAATGCGTTGTATGACAGGAAATATCAGATTGTAGCTGCATTCAGGATTGTGTGCAATTGAGTTGTAAATCTGAAAATAACAGTTGGAACGAAGCTGCATAGTTTGTAAATAGTTGTAACTGAGTTTTATGTGTCGACAGTGTAACAAGGTTACACAGGAACACACCCAAAATCGGTGTGTGTGAGTGTAACTTAATGTCACGATCTTGAACAGGATGCAAATGAGTTTCACATTGTTCCAGATCGATGTTGAACGACTGTGCTTTTCCTATAATTGGCACTCTAGCCAAATTACATTATCTAATTAAACTATATCCATTCTTTAACCTCTTTCAACTATAGCCACACACACACACACACACACACACACACACACACACACACACACACACACACACACGCCTCACACACACACACATACATGCCTCACGCACACACACATACATGCCTCACGCACACACATACATGCCTCACACACACACACACACACATACATGCCTCACACATTGATCTGTCGACATGTGGATTAATCCATTCTACAATCTTTTATTAAATAATTTGTTTGCACACTTGTACATTTCAATTCAATTCAACTTTATTGTCATTGTACAGCACGCATCCTTGTGGAGCCCTGGTACTCAGGGTTAAGGGGGGGAGGTGGGGGAGGTGTGGTTGCCAAACCTAACAGACTGCGGTCTGTGAGTCAAGAAGTCCAGGGTCCAGTTGTAGAGGGAGGTATTAAGTCCTAAGGTGTGAAGTTTGGTGGCAAGCTTGGTGGGGATGATGGTGTTGAGGGCTGAGCTGTGGTCAATGAACAATGAAATTCTAGCATAGGTGTCCTTGCCTTACAAGTGGATCAGAGCGGAGTGAATAGCAGTGGATATGGCATCTTCCATTCACCTATTTGCATGATAGGCAAACTGGTGCTGGTCAAGGGTAGCGGAGACAGTGGCTTTTATGTGAGCCAGGGCCAATCTCTTGAAACACTTCATTATGATGGGGGTAAGTGTGATATGGTGGTAGTCATTCAGGCTCGGCACAGTTGACTGCTTCGGCACCGAAACGATGGTTGTAGACTTGAAGCATGTAGGGACAACCGCCTGGGCCAATGACAGGTTGAAGATGTCAGTGAAGACCTCAGCCAGATGGTCAGCACATGCCTTAAGTGCCCGTCCTGGGATGCCATCCGGGCCGGCAGCCTTGCGTGTGCTCACTCTGCGTAGAGAGCCCCTTACATCCGAGGTGGTCAGTGTGAGTACCCGGTCCTCCGATGGTAGCAGGGCTTTGATAGCCGGCTCCCTGTTGTCCAAGTCAAAGCAAGGCTAGAAGTTGTTAAGCTCGTCAGGGAGGAAGGGGTCACTGGTTGGTGGGGGCAGATGATCTTGCTCTTATAGTCTGTGATGGTTTGAATGCATTGCCACATGCTGTGTTGTTTTGTTGTGGAAAAATGTCTATTGTTGTGGAAATGGTCCTCAATCTGGAATGTGTAGTTCCGTTTGGCGTTCCTGATGCCCTTTTTCAGGTTAGACCTGGCTACACTGTAAGCCACAACGTCGTAGGATTTGAATGCTGTGTCACGTGTTTTCAGCAGCGAGCGGACCTCCCAGTTCATCCTTAGTTTCTGGTTGGGGGATGTCCGTATGTCCTTCTGGGTTGTGACGTTCTCTACACAACTGTTTTTGAAGAATAAAACTGTGGAAGCATATTCCTCAATGTCAGTGTGAGAGTCCTGCGTGGCTTCTCAAGCAAACATGTTCCAGTCAGTGCGTTCAAAGCAGTCCTGCAGTTCTGAAAATGCCCCATCTGGCCATACTTTAACTGACATTACAAATGGTTTGATAAGAGGTCTGTATGCCGGGGTTAAGAACAAAGAGAGGTGGTCCGACTGCCCGAGGTGGGGTCAGGGTGTGGCCTTGTATGCATCTGCAATATTGGTGTCATTTCCACGCACAAATGCATTGCTGGCAAATGGACACCACCGCAGGTGGATGGAGGTTAATACATTTTCACCCCTTTCTGTATGTTTGTGAACAGGATATCTCAAAAAGTTGTGGACGGACTCGGGCAAAATTTGGTGGAAAGGTTGGGTATGTGACAAGGACGACAATCCGGACCGAATAAGAGAATTTTTCAAATTTTAAAGTGATTTTTACAATTGAGTGATAGGGCCAAAAACGATATGTAGCATGATATTTCAAACAGTTGTGGATGGATTATGATCAAACTTGGTGGATGATTTGAGAAAGTGACAACAACAAGCCGATTAGATTTGGTCCAGGTCAAAATCCAGATCCGACCTATCAATGGGATACAAAATGTAAACTGCTAAGCGTGGCAGAGGTATGCTCTCTACCGAGTGTCGTTCTTGTAACCCTCGCCAGAGGAGAGGGTATTGCATCTGAGTCCGTTTGTTATCTGTTTGTCCACACAGAATAAATATGACTTTCTCTGCAACCGTTGGTCCGATTGACAGGAAATTTTCACCATAGGTGCGCCTCCTCGTGTAGATTAAAAAAAAAGAGATAATTATGATGTCTTAGGTCACATGATATGGGCGCCATCTTGGAAAAACCGAAAGACTTTGCACCTCTATATCTCCAAAAGCGCTGCATAGAAAAATTGAGATATGGCTCATTGTAAAGAACTCTCCATGGGGGAATAACATATGTTAATGATGATGTCATAGGTGCTCTCATTATAACGTCATAATTCGACAAGTACAAAACTTCATCCGATCAAGATGAAATTGAGCGTCATCTGGGGATAAATTGATGGAGAAAATAATAATAATAATAATGATGTGATTGGTCACGTGGTTCGGCCGCCATATTTGATTTTTTTTTTTTTTACCATCATGCATCATGGTACCATCAACCTTCCCTCACCAGACAGCGATGTGGCTGTCATTGCTCCAGGGGCAATGACAACAGAGCAGTTTGGAAGGCTGGCAGTCGCTGTTCACCTCAGAGGAGGAGGTTTACAGACAATAGACGCCATGCATCCAGCGTATGACCCACTATCATACATACTTCTGCTACCCTGCGGCTCTCAGGGGTACCACACTGAGTTGGCAGGGACAACGCCAACAACTTTCTACCGCTACCATCTACAAGTACGTGATCCTACTCATCACTTCAATCTACTGCTTCGTGGTGGAAAGTTGACACAGCAGTACGTATGCGACATGATGGCAAAAATTGAGTCACACCGTCTCAATTGGATTCGCTGCAACCAGAAGTCAATTAAGGCAGAAAAGTATAAGATCATCGTTGATGCGTTGAACAGTGATGCTGAGGTGCTACCTGGCCGCCTCACCATTCTGCCACCGTCAATTTATGGGTCGCCACGTTGGTATGCCAAAGACTTTCAGGATGCAATGGCTTTAGTCCGAGTCAAGGGAAAACCAGACTTTTTCCTAACATTCACCTGCAACCCAAAGTGGCCAGAAATTAAAGAATCGCTTTTTGAGGGTCAGCCAGCCAATGCAAGACCTGATATCATCGCAAGACCTGATATCATCGCCCGGGTGTTTCATATGAAGGTGGAAGCACTCCTCGCAGACATCCTCAAGCATGACATCTTGGGGCATGTGGACGCTTACGTGATGGTGAAGGAAACGCAAAAGCGTCACCTTCCCCATATACACATGCTCCTGACCGTGGTACCTCGCGACAAGCCCAGAACACCAGCAGATGTCGATCGCGTGGTCTCTGCTGAGATTCCTGACAGACTCACAAATCCGGAACTACACCGTATCGTGACATCACACATGATTCACGGCCCATGTGGGGAATGGAACATCTTGAGCCCTTGCATGGCAGACCGGAAGTGCACAAAGGACTATCCCAAAGCCCTACGACAAACGACAAGCTTCTCTGATGACTCCTATCCCCTGTACAGAAGACGGGCAGAAGCAGCACCTGGTGATCCCATCATGAAGACAATACGAGGCGGTGCTAACGTATTAGTTAACAATGCATGGGTTGTGCCTTACAATCCATATATTGTCCTCAGGTACGATGCTCACATCAACCTTGAGATCGTCTGTGCTGTCACCAGTGTCAAGTACCTGTACAAATACATTGAAAAGGGCCCGGACCAGTGCCTGGTCAGACTAGAGCCTCATGAGAGGATGCGAGAGGCATTACGACATGATGAAGTGGCACGCTACGAACTAGGGCGTTACATCACCGCATCTGAGGGATACTGGCGCATATACGATTTCCCCATTCAAAGCAAGTACCCACCAGTCGAGATGCTGGCACTCCATCTACAGGATGAGCAGGTGATCACGTTCAATGACGAAGGTGCCGTACAGAACATGGCAGAGTCAGGACCCCCTGCAACAACCCTCACCGCCTTTTTCGAAGCCATGAATCTCCATCCACACATGCGGCATGTTCTATATCCAGATGTATTCCAACACTTCACCTACTTGAGGAAAAGGTTTCAATTGCGGAAGAGAAGGCTGAGTTTCCAGGATAACCGTAAGGCTGATACGGTTGGGCGGCTCCCCATTATTTCCGTCAACTCACATACTGCCGAGTTGTACTATCTCCGCATGCTACTGTACCGCGTGCCTGGCCCCACATGCTTTCAGGATCTCCGTCGTGTTGGTGGTAGGGTCATGGAGACCTATCTGGTAGCCTGCATTGCATATGGCATCGTTGACAATGACCAGGAAGTGGATTCTGTTATGGAAGAGGCTGCAAATATTGCATTTGGCCCTGCAGTCCGCGAAGTATTTGCCAACATGCTCATATTCGTTCTCAGAGGCAACCACGTGCAGTTCTGGGAAAGGCACAAGTATGTGCTGTGCGAGGACTTCATGCGTGCAGCAGGTGTGAATGAACCAAATGGACGCATTGTGAGTGAAGTGCTACTACAGCTGAGGAACAAAGTTGAGTGCCACGGCTTTTCGCTCAGTAAGACCTTTGGCCTTCCTGAGCCTGAAGCAGTTCATTTCCAGTCTCGCATTCCGCGCGTCATCGAGCACGAAACAGTGCATAATATAGGAGAACTTGAGGCTCACATCGCTCATACAGAGTGCCTTCTTAATGCCGAGCAGCGCGTTGTTGTCGATAAAGTGATGAGGAGTGTGGAACACGGACATGGCTGCATGCTTGCACTTGATGCAAGTGGTGGGACTGGGAAAACATTCACATTGTCTCATATACTCAACAAAGTGCGAGCAATGGGCAAAGTGGCTCTTGCAACTGCTGCAAGTGGTATTGCAGCTACTCTGCTGCCTAAAGGGGCCACCTTCCATAGTAGGACCAAGTGTCCTCTCATTCTCACTGATGAGTCCACTTGCAACATCAGTGCAAATGACACCACTGCAGCACTCATACGCATGACTAATCTAATGGTGGTGGATGAGGTTTCAATGATGGATCGTCGCGCATTGGAGGCAGCAGATCGAACATTCCAGTGGCTTCGGGGCTCAGAGGAACCATTTGGCAGCATCACAATGGTTTTCAGTGGTGACTGGAGGCAGATCCTTACTGTTGTGCCACACGGTAGCCGTATTGACATAGTTGGAAGGTGCTTCAAGAGCTCATACCTGTGGAGAAAAGTGCAGATACTTCGTCTCAGAATAAACATGAGGATCATGCAGGGTGCTGGAGAACAACAGGACGAATCTGATTTTGCAAAATTCCTGCTGGATCTGGGTGAAGGGAAGATTCCTGTCCATCCAGAAGAGGGTGAATTTGCTATTGAGCTCAGGGAACCGCTCATTCTTCCAGGTGCAAAACTTCAGGATATTGTCACTTGGGTGTACGAAGACTTGCATAACAACATTAGCAACCCCAAGTGCCTATGCGAGCGTGTTATACTATGTCCGACCAATTCCGAAGTCGATCAGGTAAATGACTACATGACGACCATATTTCCAGGGGAGGAACATGTTTGCTGTAGCGTCGATACAGCGGAATCTGAGGGTGATCATTTGTATCCGCCTGAGTTCCTGAACACCCTCTGTCCATCTGGTATGCCTCCACATCGAATCTCTCTCAAGGTGGGTATGGTAATCATGCTGCTGCGAAACTTCGACCAGCAAAGCGGGCACTGCAATGGCTCAAGGTACATCATACTTCAGATCCTTCCAAATCTGTTGGTTGCAAAATCTGTGATGGGTGTCAATTCTGGACGCACATTGCTCATTCCACGCATAACCTTGAGTCCATCTGACAACATGTTCCCGTTCACTCTGCGGCGTCGGCAGTTTCCGGTACGACCCTGCTTTGCCATGACTGTGAATAAATCCCAAGGACAGTCGCTACACCATGTTGGGATCTTCTGCACAAGAGACTTCTTCAGCCATGGTCAGTTCTACGTGGCGGCCTGTAGGGTTGGCAGATCCAGCAGCCTCCGCATTCTTGCCCTGGACGAGGAAACAAAGAAGAAGCGCCGTTCCCTCAGCAATGTTGTTTATGAAGAGGTGCTAACGACATAAAGGTGTGTACAATGTACATGTAGACAATTTTTATTATTATTTATTTATTGAAGAATAATTGTTTCGAAAATAATTCTTCAAAAAAACGTGCACAACTTTTTTTGGCAGTCGTACACCATGTTAGGATCTCCTGGAGAAGTGCCGTTTCCTCAGCAATGTTGTTTATGAAGAGCTGCTAACGACATACAGGTGTGTACATGTGGACAATTTTTATTATTTATTTATTGCTTGAAGAAAAATTGTTTCGAAAAGAATTCATCAAAAAAAGTTCACAACTTCTTTTGCCAGTCGCTACACCATGTTGGGATCTTCTGCCCAAGAGACTTCTTCAGCCATTGTCAGTTCTACGTGGCGGCCTGTAGGGTTGGCAGATCCAGCAGCCTCCGCATTCTTGCCCAGGACGAGGAAACAAAGAAGAAGCGCCGTTTCCTCTGCAATGTTGTTTATGAAGAGGTGCTAACGACATAAAGGTGTGTACAATGTACATGTAGACAATTTTTATTATTCTTTGTTTATTGAAGAAAAATTGTTTCGAAAAGAATTCTGCTCTGTTTCAATTCTGTTTCAATTTGGTGATAATTTTTTGTAATTTGTTATTTGTAATGAAATTTGTAAATTTTGTAATGATTAAAATTGTTAATGTCATATTAAGGGAGGGTGATGTTAAGTTAAGTAAGATGAGTTAAGGGAGGGTGATGGGAGGGTGATGGCAGGGTGATGGGAGGGAGATGGGAGGGTGATGGGGGAGAGTGATGGGGCAGGGTGATGGGGCAGGGTGATGGGAGGGTGATGGCAGGGTGATGGGAGGGTGATGGCAGGGTGATGGGAGGGTGATGGCAGAGGGTGATGGCAGAGGGTGATGGCAGAGCGTGGTGGGAGGGAGATGGCAGGGTGATGGGAGGGTGATGGGAGGGTGATGGCAGGGTGATGGGAGGGAGATGGGAGGGTGATGGGGCAGGGTGATGGGGCAGGGTGATGGGGCAGGGTGATGGCAGGGTGATGGCAGGGTGATGGGAGGGTGATGGCAGAGGGTGATGGCAGGGAATTAACATTAACGAATAAAATTTGTAATGTATTAATTTGTAATAATTTGTAGTAATAATAATAATAAAGAATTCTGCTCTGTTTCATTTCTGTTTCAATTTGGTGATATGCTTTGCAAACCTTTTTTTTTTTAAACTATTTTAAAACTAAAACAATTCGAACATGGAATACATACTGACACTGCACTTTCAGGTCTCCTACAAATCCTACCCTGTCGCCTCACCGTGGCATAGGAGTGGCAATGGTCAATGGCATCGAATGTCATGGCTAGCAAAGACAGGGAGGTAAACTTGATTTAAATTTGGGAATTTTTTTTTTTTTTTTTTTTTTGGCAAGGAACGGGCACCCACGTACGGGCACGTCCTAGTAATAATAATGATGTGATTGGTCACGTGGTTCGGCCGCCATATTTGATTTTTTTTTTTTTTTTTTTTGTATACTGAATCGAGGCTCGTGAAAGAGCTAACATTTATTTCACAAACAAATCAACCAGACAAACAAAACACACAAAAAGAGGTAGCGGAAGACAAGATGGGGAGAGAAGGGGAAGCGCACAACCACAACATTTGAGAGCAGGGAGAAGTGTGGGATTTAACACAAAAGCCTTAAAAACCACTAAATCATGTACTGGTGAGGGTTTGCAATCTCTGATTTATTCTTTCCTGTTGACTCCTGTATTCATGATGTTTATCTCCTTATGGGTTAAGGGAGGCTTTTATCCTTCAGTGGACCGCAATCGGCTGGCCTCATTGTTTTTATTAATAGGTTTTGAGTTTCACATGTTTGTCACCAGCAGGTAAACTTGATGAGATAGCGTTGTACCATCGTCTTACAATGACAACATGCCAGGCCAACATTATACCATCGTCTTACAATGACAACATGCCAGGCCAACATTATACCATCGTCTTACAATGACAACATGCCAGGCCAACATTATACCATCGTCTTACAATGACAACATGCCAGGCCAACATTATACCATCGTCTTACAATGACAATATGGCAGGCCAACATTATACCAGCATCTTACAATGACAACATGCCAGGCCAACATTATACCATCGTCTTACAATGACAACATGCCAGGCCAACATTATACCAGCATCTTACAATGACGTCATGCCAGGCCAACATTATACCAGCATCTTACAATGACAACATGCCAGGCCAACATTATACCATCGTCTTACAATGACAATATGCCAGGCCAACATTATACCAGCATCTTACAATGACGTCATGCCAGGCCAACATTATACCAGCATCTTACAATGACAACATGCCAGGCCAACATTATACCATCGTCTTACAATGACAATATGCCAGGCCAACATTATACCAGCATCTTACAATGACGTCATGCCAGGCCAACATTATACCAGCATCTTACAATGACAACATGCCAGGCCAACATTATACCATCGTCTTACAATGACAACATGCCAGGCCAACATTATACCATCGTCTTACAATGACAATATGCCAGGCCAACATTATACCAGCATCTTACAATGACAATATGCCAGGCCAACATTATACCAGCATCTTACAATGACATCATGCCAGGCCAACATTATACCAGCATCTTACAATGACAACATGCCAGGCCAACATTATACCATCGTCTTACAATGACAACATGCCAGGCCAACATTATACCATCGTCTTACAATGACAACATGCCAGGCCAACATTATACCAGCATCTTACAATGACATCATGCCGGGCCAACATTATACCAGCATCTTACAATGACATCATGCCGGGCCAACATTATACCATCGTCTTACAATGACAACATGCCAGGCCAACATTATACCAGCATCTTACAATGACATCATGCCAGGCCAACATTATACCAGCATCTTACAATGACAACATGCCAGGCCATGTTTGCACATGATAAGTGCTGATGCATTTGAGTGATGTTCAAGGATTTCCAAAAGGCATTTGTTATTCACAAATAACGCTGTCTGACTTTTACGAGAGCGAGTTGGAAAGCATTTGATTATCTCTCCACCAATTGATAGAGCTTTTCTAAGGTATGTAAAGGCTGTCAGGCCCGTCACATGTCAGGTGTCACGTAACTGTCACGTGTTGACTGTTCTAAAAAAAAAAAAAAAACACTGTTGACCACATTATCGATCTTTTATAAAGCTCTCCATGACATCTTCATTGTTGATGTAGAAACATTTTATTTCTGTTCATCCATGTGCTGCCCTCCTGTTTGTTCATCCTGATACAGAGTGTAAACAAGCTGGCTGGCAATCATACTATTGATCTCCCATGGCGGCACCTTAACAAAAGCCTTCTGCTGGGCAGCCTCGCCTAGCTTAGGAAGATAACTTTTCCCATCTTTCGAAATGAATTATGTGATTGTGTCCTTGCTAATCATGACATCATGGTGAGAATAGTAGCTAAATCGCATTGGTCAAAACAACTTGGATGAAAAATTTAGAAGCATAATGCTAGCCATGATCGATAGTCTTGAGAAAGTGGGTTAAAGAGACAAAAGCCTGCCTGTCCATGGAATTAACTCTTGTGCAAAAAAATAAGGACAGTTTCGTTAATTGGTGGTTATAAGGGTGCTTAAGCTTAAAAAAAATACATTTATGTTTGACTGTATGTACTTTACAATTTTAGCTTGATTTACTTGGGGAAGGGAGAGGGTGGATTGTCCAAATTTAGTCGTTAACGAGCTTAAGGATGCTCCTCGTCAAAGACTGGTCTGGGTCCGGACAGAGCAGAAGGTGTCATGGCAGCTGTGCAGTTACCTCCTCAATGACTTCCTGCTCATCCACACACTTTCTCCTTTGTGGACCACACAAGTATGCCCGGCTTCCATTGGCCCTGCAGGCACATATGCAATGACCATTCCGAGTAGACACACCTCTATTTGACGTTGATGGCTGCCACCGACTCTGTGTAGCAGTGTGCTTCGACGTCACGTTGGAGTTGGCTGGTGTAGCCCCAATAGTCAGGTTCACTATGTTAACAAATATAATTTCGTTCAAAATTTTGGGAGATTAGCAAACCTGTACATTTTAGGAATCATCAGAGCATGGAGAATCCGAAAATCAATGTTGGCATTTGCACACACAGATTTGGGATTTTCAAAATGGCCGCCATAAAATACATATTTTGCGCTATCTCGGCTTCGAGTCAACCTGGAAACTTAATTAAATATGCTAATCCTATGTTTTCTGGGTCAAGGAATCAAATAAAGGCCTAAAAAGAGTGCTCAGGATTATAGAGAAGCAACAAAAAAGGTAATTGAAAACCATTGTCTTTATATTTGTGATATAACTATATTACATAATACATGATATTGCAAGTCCTTTTGAAGTTATAGGTATGGGTTTATAAAGCAAGAAAGCAGCCTTGTTAGTATCAGATTGAACTATAACTCCTATACACAGGATCTACTCGGTCTATACCGTTCAGGAATATGCTTTTACAGATCTTCATCATTGTCCTGAGTGTCATTTTCGCAAAGGTGTCTACGCAAATGCCAACATTAATTTTTGGATTTCTCATGCTCTGAATATTCCAAAAATGTATAGTTTTGCTAATCTCCAAATAATTTGAACGAAAAAACAGAGTGAACCTGACTACAAGGAGAGGAGTTGCATTAGCACGATTAGAAAAAGTGGATTCTCTCTTTTTATTTCTCTTTCTCTTTCTCTTTTGTTACATATTTATGTGAATGTATGTGAATTACTATTCAGGTCTTTGCTTATCAATGTGTAGTCGATTAAGGGTTGTTGTGATTAAAGGGTCAGGAGCCCTTCTGGGAAAAAGGAGACCGGAAACGGAAGAAAAAGACACGAGGTCCGGGAGAAGCGACGATTCTTCTTCTTCCTCGCCCAGCTCCGACGAGAGTGGGGATCGATATTGAGCAGCGTGGAAAAGCTGCGTTCCCAAGCCCGTCTGGCGAGAGGAGTTACCGGGACGTGTAACTACCCTTTTGACACGTCAAGTTGCCGTGGGGCCGTGCACAGACCCAGCGTCCGGCACAGTTCGCCGCACCGTCTACAAGGACGCGTACGGGTCGCACTTTGGGGCCTCGCGCGCGTTGCAAGCGGCGCTTGCTTTGCTTGGCCAGGAGGTGTGCGCTGCAGCTGTGGTTCCCGGTACGGTACGTGCCCGGTGGAAGCACGTCCGCCCGGGGTTCGTTCAACCGCCCGTGTGCGGCGAAGCCGACCATAACCTTGTTCAGGAGGGGCCCAGAGACATTGTGAGGGACAGAGACCAAAGGCAAAGGGGTCGTGAGTACCCAAGGGGTCGGGAGTGGGGAAAGGGGACACACATATATAAGATGGCCATCTTAATCATCTCGGGGATTGATTGTTGATTGTGGATTGTTGATGGTTGTTGATTGTTGATTCCTTGGGGGAATATATTATTGATTACTCGGATTCCTTGGTGTGGGGTTTCTTATGGACTGGAATTCATATTGATTGCGTTACGAAAGCGTATAAATCATATATCTTTCTGGCGGGGTGCCTCCCACGGTCCGGGGGTCACCGAGACCAGGTAGTTACCGGGAGGACCACGTAACACTTTCTCTTTCTCTTTCTCTTTCCCTTTCCCTTTCTCTTTCTCTTTCTCTTTCCCTTTCCCTTTCCCTTTCTCTTTCTCTTTCCCTTTCCCTTTCCCTTTCCCTTTCCCTTTCTCTTTCTCTTTCTCTTTCTCTTTCTCTTTTGTTTTTGTATACAAGATCGAGGCTCGTGTAAGAGCTAACATTAATGACAAAAAAAAAAAACGGACACATAAACCGAAATAAAGGGAGCGGGAGACAAGATGGGGAGAGGGGGGGGGAAGCACACAAGTACAACATTTGAGAGTCGGGACATCAGGAGATCTGTGGGGGGGGGGGCGTGGGAGGGGGGAGGGGTGGGAGAGGTAAAAAAAAAAACACATGGACACTGCTCGGACTTCCACGAAAGAAGACGGTATTTCAGAAAAGTGGATCTGGGGTGAATTAACGGGGGTAGAAAAGATCAAGGCTTTGGATGGGGGAAGATAAGAGATGGTGGTCAACAGCTGTTTTAAAGACCTGAAGGGAGGAGTGTGATTGAAGAGAATGAGGGAGTTTGTTCCAGAAGCGGGAGTAAAGAGGAATGAAAGAATGAAGGTGAGCAGAGAGTCTTGATTTTGGCAGTTTCACCAGAAGAGGGATGCTGGCAGATCTTGTGTGACCTGTAGGAGTATTTGGGGGACAGAGCACAGACAGAGCTGTGGGAGCAAGGCCAGAGAGGAGTCTGTAGAAGACAGAAAGACCACCAACCTGCCTGCGGTGAGTGAGTGAAAGGCCCTCAGAGTTAGCTTCATCGAGGGAGATTCCAATGATTCTGAAAGCTTTGGTTTCAACAGCGTGAAGCTGAGCAAGGTGTGAGGCCGGAGCACCAGCCCAGAGTGGAGAGCAGTATTCCATTGAGCTGCAGATGAAAGCCTTGTATGTGGTGAGGAGCTCAGAAGTACCAAGGAAGGAGTTCGCACGACAGAGAATGCCCAGTTGGCGACTGGCTTTGGAGGGCAGCTTTGAAATGTGCTTTTCCCAGAAAATATCATGGCAGATTGTGAGACCCAAGAGATTGAGTGATAGAACTTCTTGCAGAGGATTGTTGAGAAAGTAGATGAGAGGGTTTTCCAGTCGGTCCTTTCGGAGAGACATAGTAAGAGTGTTTGAGATTTGTCAGGATTGAAAGACATGTTCAACTTGTTTGACCAGTCTTTGATTTTGTCCAGGTCTGCAGAGAGTGAGGAGGCTGCAGACTGCCGATGTGAGGGATGAGGTATGGAGCGGCAGAGAGTGGAGTCATCAGCAAAGAGATAGAGAGGATTTTCCAGAGTTGGAGAGATCATTGATGAAGACCAGAAAAAGCGTTGCGTTGGGGAACTCCAGCTTGAACAGGAAGAGGAGATGAGAGAAATCCACCTCCTCTCTCTCACTTTCTCTCTCACTTTCTCTCTCACTCTCTTACTCTCACACTCTCTCACTCACTCTCTCTCACTCACTCTCTCTCACTCTCTCTCTCTTTCTCTCTCTCACTCTATCTCTCCCTCTCTCTCTCTCTCTCTCCCCCCCTCCCTCTCTCCCCCTCTCTCTCTCCCCTTCTCTCTCTCCCCCCCTCTCTTTCCCTTTCTCAATTTTTCACTTAATTTAATCAAACGCTTAATTTGCTCTTGATGTGTTCATAGCTCTTGCGTGAGCATTTCCTTTAAAATTGTTTGTGGTTTCTGTTTGTGTCCTCACCTTTGGTTGGTAAAATTTTTATACTTGCTGGTTTCTTTTGAATATCCTTTGTTCTTTTTTGGTGTGTTTATGATCCTTATACAATGTTTCTTTGAACTCGTTGCTTGGTTTAACACTGCTTTGTGGAATGGTTTTATACTTTTATAATAAAAGGATACAAAAGTCTCTCTCTCTCTCTCTCTCTCTCTCTCTCTCTCTCTCTCTCTCTCTCTCTCTCTCTGTCTCTGTCTCTGTCTCTGTCTCTGTCTCTGTCTCTCTCTGTCTCTCTCCACCTGCTGGCCGTTTGTATGCTGGTTGTACTGTCATGGCGTCTGCTTGTGGAGGCCTGTGAGTGCTCTGTGTTGTTGCTCCATTCCCCCCCCCCCCCCCGTTTTCCCCCCTCTGTGTCCTTGTGCCTGTTCGTGGAGTCTTCCTGGTGATTCCCATATACGTTGAGACGGGAGAGAGAGCCGGAGAGCACAGGGTGATCGCTGGTAAGGGTTCGCCGTTTTTGGGCGTCGCCCGATCGGTGTTTGCTCCTTCATCTTAAACCTCTATTTCCTTTTTTCCTTTCGTTTATCTTTCATTCAGTTTGTTTTGTTGCCTCCCTTTTCCGAAGTTAGGGAAATCGGAGAGGTCTGATTACTTCCCATTCCCGGAGTTCGGTTAGGGAAGATTATATTATATATTCACCCTCCCCGAGTTGGGGAGGGGTTGTAAGTGCAGCTGTTCCAGCATGGCAGCTGCACTATCTCGATTTACGGCCTTTCAGAGCCTGACCCGTAAGCACGGGTTCTTTTGTGTACCTCCGGAACGTGAGGTGAGTGTCGAGGACATTGTCCTCGCAACCGGTCGTGTTGTCGGGATCGACAAGGTTGTTGCCGCTTCGCGGATGAACAAGCGGATCGTTATTTTTTTGTCCGACGTGGATTGTGTCCCACAAATTGTCGAACAGGGTTTGACAATCGATCCAGATTTATTTGTTTTGATTTCCCCACTAGATAGCCCAGCGATAAAAGTCGTGATATCCAATTGCCCCCCATTTGTATCCGACGATGTACTAATTAAAGAGTTGTCCCGATACGGTACCATCGTGTCTCGTATCTCCATGATTCCCTTCGGGTCACGAAACAACGATTTAAGGCACGTGGTTTCATTCCGGCGGCAAGTGTTTATGATTTTAAAAAATTCCCAGAAGGATTTAAACCTTATAATAAAATTAAAACATCAACAGAACGAATATACAATGTACGTGTCCACCAACGTTCTAAAATGTTTTGGCTGCGGACAATTTGGGCATGTTAAGCATGACTGCCCCCGAAAAGAGAATTCTCCACAAGTACAAACTCCCCTCCGAACCGGGAATAAGCAACCCCCCCACCTTTCCACCACCGATCCAATCCCTTCCACCACCGACCCAAGCCTTCCCACCACCGAACCAAGCCTTCCCGCCGCCGAACCAAGCCCTCCCACCACCGACCCGAACCTTCCCACCATCGGCCCAAGCCTTACCACCACTGATCCCAATCTGTCTACCACCGACCCAAGCCCTCCTACCACCGACCCAAACCCCCCCGCCGTACCCCCTTCCCCTCCCCTTGAAACAGGGGCCCCTCCCTCTACTGAAGGATCTAATTGCAGCCATCTCCTGTTAACGATAGACCTCACCCCCCAGGCGACATCGTCCAATCACAGCTTGTTGCCTGCTATAACTGATCCTACCTCTCTCGCCGTGGTAGCCGATGGGAATTCCCTACCGATGATCACGTCCTCCCTCCCCCCCCTCCCCCCAAACCCTTGCAGTCTCTTCCCACTAACCAGGACGAGTTTCAATTAGTCTGCCCAAAAGGAAAAAGACATCTGCAAACAACAGATGAAAACGGTCATCTCTTTAAAAAACCTACAACTGAAAACAGACAGCCCCTCCTCTCTGCCCTAGATTTGTCCCTCGTCACAGAAAATCGTTTCTCGGTATTGGAGGACATAGATGTGGATGAATCCTCGCCCTTGTCTACTGACCTAGAAACTGATATGATTGAACCGCAAAAATTAGTACCCCCTCCCTCCCCCCCCCTCCCCCGAAGATGGCTCATTTCTCTCCCTCCCCATCCCCTCCCTCTATGGACTATGCCCCATCCGATAACGTGGAGGGATGTGATGACGGTGAGGAGATAAATGATGAAAACCAGTGTGACACATCATCTGAGCCATCTGATATAGATGACTCTGTTAGTGAATGTGGTAGCCTTAAGGAAGAAGAAACCCCTCCAATCCCTCCCTCCGAGATAAAAAGGTTTCTTAAGGACACATTCCGAAAAAGGAATGTTGTTATGGAAACCTTTTTTCCGGAGCTACCTGATTTTATACATTCCGCTAAATTGATGGTAAAACGGCCCCACGTTTTTAATTTCAATTCCTCCCAACGTCACCGTTTAAAGAAGTGGTTGCAAAAAGCTAAGAATGAACTGCTATCAAAAAATTGAGTGGTGGTCACTCCTCCTTGTAGCTGTAATGAGTTTTTCCATTTGTAGCCTGAATATTAACGGAGGATGTAGCTCTGTCCGTAAAGTTCAAGTAAGGGATTTTTTATTACAGAAGAAAGTTGACATTGCCCTCTTACAAGAGACCCATGCCAACGACTGCTGTGTCGCAGAGTGGTGTAGGCTCTTCCCCGGCCTGTCCTTTTTTAGTAACGGTGACTCCCGCAAAGGCGGTGTCGCAATAATTCTTAGCCCTCCTTTTCGCCTTCATCGCTTAAATTCGACGAAATACACAAGGGATCCCTAGCATCCCTAGAATTCCACTACTGTGGAAAATTTTATACTATTTTTAATATCTATGCCCCAAGTACGCCTGGAGCTCGGCGAGGGTTTTTTAATGACCTTGGGACACACCTAACGTCCCTCGACAGCCAAAACGCCCTAAAAAACCAAGACAATCATGTTTGGATTGGTGGAGATTTTAATTGCACCCTCCAACCCCAACTAGACAGGAACAGTGCAGAGCCCCATCCTGCCTCCACAATCTCTCTCACCAAATTTTTAAAACAAATGAATTTCTCTCACTCACTCTCTCACTCACTCTCTCACTCACTCTCTCACTCTCTCACTCTCTCACTCTCTCACTCACTCTCTCACTCTCTCTCTCTCTTTCACTCACTCTCTCACTCTCTCACTCACTCTCTCTCACTCTCTCACTCTCTCTCACTCACTCTCTCTCACTCAGTCTCTCACTCACTCTCTCACTCTCTCTCTCACTCTCTCACTCTCTCACTCTCTCACTCACTCTCTCACTCTCTCTCTCTCTTTCACTCACTCTCTCACTCTCTCACTCACTCTCTCTCACTCTCTCACTCTCTCTCTCTCTTTCACTCACTCTCTCTCTTTCACTCACTCTCTCACTCTCTCACTCTCTCTCTCGAGTTCGCTCAAACAGATTTCAAATGTACCCAGGTTTGCTCAAACAGATTTCAAATGTACCCAGGTTTGCTCAAACAGATTTCAAATGTACCCAGGTTTGCTCAAACAGATTTCAAATGTACCCAGGTTTGCTCAAACAGATTTCAAATGCACCCAGGTTTGCTCAAACAGATTTCAAATGTACCCAGGTTTGCTCAAACAGATTTCAAATGTACCCAGGTTTGCTCAAACAGATTTCAAATGTACCCAGGTTTGCTCAAACAGATTTCAAATGTATCTAGGTTTGCTCAAACAGATTTCAAATGTACCCAGGTTTGCTCAAACAGATTTCAAATGTATCTAGGTTTGCTCAAACAGATTTGAAATGTACCCAGGTTTGCTCAAACAGATTTCAAATGTACCCAGGTTTGCTCAAACAGATTTCAAATGTACCCAGGTTTGCTCAAACAGATTTCAAATGTACCCAGGTTTGCTCAAACAGATTTCAAATATACATGAGTTTGCTCAAACAGATGACATGCATTTGAGTGTGCATGCTCAAGGTAAAAATATTCACATCTACCTCTGATTATGACCAGGAGACAGCACGGCGCAAGCTACTGTTGAGCACAATGAACAGTTAATAGATTTCCAATTGCCATTCTCAATTTACTGCCTGATGATGTTGCTGAAAAATTACAATGAATTATTTCAAGACCTACAAAATGTATGATTGTTTTTATTTAACTTTAATATTGCAACGTACCATTGATTTGCAACACCAGGAGTTAATGCTAAGAATAATGTCCCTGCTCTCAAATGTTGTGTTTGTGTGCTTCCCCTTCTCTCCCCATCTTGTCTACCGCTACCCTTATTATATGTTTTGTGTGTCTGTTTGATTTTTTTGTGTGATAAATGTTAGCTTTTACACGAGCATCGATCCTGTATACAAAAAAAAAAAAAAAAGTGCTAAAAAGAAAAGGTGTGACTTTAGTGTGGCTAGACTTCGGTTTGACACACTGTCTCATTTTGTAATGTAATAAATTGTTAAATTGCGTAGTTGATTAAATTGTGGAGTAAATGCGTAATTGTTTCTGCATTCTCTAGTTTGGAATAATTCGTGATGGAATATGAGATGATTACAAACAACCATCCTAGTGCTCCATGGAAATGTGTTGTATCGTAGAGTTTTCTGTCCGTTTGGAAAGGACATTGATCCAGCTGTAGCATCTTTGGATGTAAATTTCCAAAAGTGTCGTTCGAAAACAGCAGGATATTGTGTGTTTGTATTCTGGCCAAATTTCAAATATGATGTCCTGGATTTTTGCTGGTAAAGCTGTGGCAACAACCTTAGTGTTTCCCTTGCAGAGGAAGCAGCTTAGACAGCACTTTATGTCCAATCATAGTAATACAGTATTTATCTGAAAACAAACAAAAAAAACCGTAAAAGTAATTTTTGTTTCATCACAAAACCCTTTCCTGTTGCACTTATGTAATACATGTAATACTATAAGCATAACTCTATAACAACCTGATCTTGCGATAAACATGTCACAATATTAACAAAAAAGTTCCAAAAACTTCCTGCTAATTTTAAATGGCAAACACTTGCTCAGTGCTTGAGGGAAAAGGTGCATAATGTGACTTATTTCAGCAGGATATTCAGCAGGTGATAAAGCATTTGTCACAGAAACAACATACGGTATTGTGGATGTGGGATGATAAACAGAACCTATGTAGGAATAAAATGGGAATTGGATCCCACCTGTCCCCTAAAAAAAAATTTCACTATCCAAGACTCATCAAAAACCAATTAAAGACGCTTCCTCTGCCAAACATGTAATTACATAGTATCAAAAATTTTAAAAAGTAAAAAATATAGTGAAGGCATTCAATATTGTCGCCCAAATGTTTTTGGTTTCAGAGGTAAAAATGAGTGGTTTTGTGGTTGATTGGGTCAAGTCCTGTCATATTGCCCTCACTGGTGTGGATTGGATTCCCATGGCTTCTCAGTAAAAAATTTCTGCATCCTCCAGCAAAATGTCAACCTGTCCAGGATTGCTTCTTATCCACGGAAACGTTCACGATCTGTCCTGAGTGCCAAATGACCTGTCAAGAGTATGGGTCTCCAAGATCATGACACAAATGAAGCCAAGTTTTTCCACATGCAATCACCATTCAATGCTTACACTTTGTATTTCGAAGTGGTTATACTAAGACAACTGTAAAAACAGTAAATATACCTTTTCGTGATTCCCAGCATGGCAGAAGTTTGGCAGAAAATTATTCACCAGGCAGAATAATCATATTTACCTCTAATGAGAGGCACTCAACAAATCAGAATTTGAACTTCTTCGTATTCATTTCTAACTTATTCTTAACGAGAGTAAATGCTAATTGGATCGGGATTATATTACAAATTTTGCCCTCTAGTTGCGTCATCACTGAAGCTTTGGCTGTGATACTGATGAAGTGCTTTGCATGCAGCAGCAACTTGAAATTTAGTCAGGGTACTGCCACGTGATGGCCTACTCTTTTCAAACGGTACTATGGGATTTTTAACATCCACCAGAAAGTGTGAATCGATGGGACACCTGGCTGATCGTCCTTCTGAAGGACTGCGCATTGATTGAAGCAACACTTAGGACTGCATAGAAACAGGATTACAGATTATAGTCAAGTTGGAAATACAGTGCCTTCATAAAGTATTCACACCCCTTCACATTTTCATATTTTGTTGTTAAAGCTTGAATATAAATTGATTAAATTGAGCTTTTTTTGTCACTGATCTACACATAATACCCCATAATGTCAAAGTGGATTTTTGTTTTTAGAATTTAAAAAAAAACAATTAAAAATGAAAAGCTGAAAATGTCTTGAGTTAATAAGAATAAGCCCTTTGCTATGACGCTCAAAATTGAGCTCAGGTGCATCCAATTTCCTTTGATCATCCTTGAGATGTCTCTACAACTTGATTGGAGTCCACCTGTGGCCAATTCAACTGATTGGACATGATTTAGAAAGAAACACACCTTTCAATATAAGGTCCCACAGTTGACAGTGCATGACAGAGCAGAAACTCTACCATGAAGTCCAATGAACTGTCCGTTGAACTCTGAGATGGAATTGTGAGGAGGCATAGATCTGGGAAAGGGTTTAAAACAATTTCTAGAGGGTTGAAAGTTCTCAAGAGCACAGTGAGCTCCATCATTAGGAAATGGAAAGAATATGACACTACCCAGACTCTTCCTAGAACTGGCCGTCCGCAACGCGGCAAGAAGAACCTTGGTCAGGGAGGTGTACGATATCCCAATGACCACTCTGACAGAACTAGAGTTAATTGACTGAGATAGGAGAACCTGCCGGAAGGACAACAGTCTCTGCAGCACTTCACAAATCTAGGCTTTATGGGAGAGTGGCCAGACGGAAGCCGCTCCTGAGAAAAAGCACATGACAACACTTAACTCCTGAAGTTTGCAAAAAGGCATCTGAAAGGCTGCGAGCATGACGTAAAATCTTCTGTGGTCTGATGAGATGAAAATTGAACTCTTTGGGCCCGAATGCAAAGCGCTACATCTGGCAGAAACCGAGCACAGCTCATCACACATTTAAAATCATCCCTACTGTAAAGCATGGTGATTGCAGCATCATGCTATAGGGATGCTTTTCAGCAGCAGGGACTGCGAGACGTGTAAGGAGAGAGGGAACAATGCATGGATCCAAAAGCAGGAAAATAATTGAGGAGAACCTGCTTCAGAGTGCAAAAGACCTTAGACTTCAGCGAAGATTTACCTTCCAACAGGACAATGACCCCAATGGTGGTACGTGTGCAGCCACCTGGCTGTTGGTTACATCGTTTTTCTGTGGGCGCATCTGCCGCTGATGCAATGCCTCTCTATAACCAGTTATCTGGTTCTGATTTTGCTGACTTCGGAGGGATGACAGGCTGAGTCAACCCCACCTGGCATTAATTCAACGGGATTCGAAACTAGGACCTTAGGATCCCAAGCCCGCTGCCCTAACCATTAGGCCAACACCAGGTGATATGACCCCACTAATACAGCCAAATCTACCTTGAACGTGAAATTCCTTGAGTGGCGCAGCCAAAGCCCCGACTTTAATCCCATTGAGAATCTGTGGGAAGACTTCCAGAATGCTATTCACCGACACTCCCCATCCAACTTGATAGAGTTTGAGCAAATCTGCAAGGAAGAATGGGAGAAACCCCCATATACAGATGTGCAAAGCTTTTGTAGATATACCCAAGAAGACTCAAAGCAGTATGTGCTGTCAATGGCGCTTCTACGAAGTATTGACTCAGGGGGTTGAATACTTAAGTAACTTGGACATTTCAGCTGATCATTTTTAATTCGTTTTTAAAAATTTCTGATAAAAAACATTCCACTTTGACATGATGGGTTATTATGTGTAGATCAGTGAAAATAAATCTCAATTTAATCTATTTTAAATTCAGGCTGAAACAAAACAAAATGTGAAAAAGTCATGGGATGTGAATACTTTCTGAAGGCACTAACAACCAGGCTAGATAAATCAAAGGTAGGCATACAACCATTGACTTATCCCGTCAACCTCATTGTAACTGCGATTAACCAGGAAGGAGGAAAATTAAGGTGATTTTAAAAGGCTTAACAGTCATCTCAAAATATAGTCTTGCAGGATCCAAATCCCAGTCTCGGACCAATATGAATAAGTTATTTTTAGTTTTTTGGGGTACGGAAATTGAGGCTCATGAAGGAGCTATGTGACAGAGGCTAGTAGGTTCATAGACTGACAATGGATAAGTGTAGAATCGAAACACAGATATTGCACACATGAGTGGGTGGGTGGCAGAAATGAACAGGGTGGGGGTGGTGAGGAAGGGGTGGGTGAAGGTTAATGAAGAGTAAAACAAAGCAGGGGTGCGTATGGGAAAAAGCATGACGTGATAATGGACAGGACTCTTTCAAGTGTGGAGGGAGAGAGGCGAAAGATGATAGATACAGGGAGTCTGTTCCACAGATGAGAGATAAAGAGGAATGAAAGCTAAACCCAATCCTTCCTGTGGCTTTCTGCTTATGACATGCCATTATTTTCCTTCGGATTTCGGAAAAAAAGGAGTAACTGTGTACGTGTCTATCAAACCACTAAAGAGTCAGACTGTCCTATGAATTTGTACATGGAAATAAAAGGATGCATTTAAGTTTTCAAATATCTTCATGTATTACATAGCGACAAAGCATATTTTGCAAAAAGGAAATAAATACACATTCATTAAAATGCATTTTATCCAAAGTGTATAGATCACCAAACTTGCAAAAACTGCAGAGACAAAGCTAATAGGACATTTAGTTTGAAGACAAAGTTTTCCAGTTATACCATTGTGAATAAATGATGAGGCCTAAGCACAATGTCTGCTGCTCTTATGTCGCAGGCAGGTTGGTATCCTGCGTCCTTTCCTTTCTCTGCAATTCCAGCTCCATCGGTTCTCTCAGACATGCGACTCTTCCCAGTATTTGCAGGATGTACACATTCTTTCAGTTGCCCCCTCCTGGTTACACTTCCAAAACCTAGACTGACTGCACACCTCAATTTATTTGTTCCACGCTACTCCCGCATATGTAACTTATTCCCAGAAGCCATTTCCCCCCTGTTCCCACCAGGACTTTAAGCCTGCAGTGCAGCACCACCTCATGTCATCCCCCACCCCTGCCATAAATCGGTTTCCTCCCCATTGACCCTGCCTAGCCCACTAGCCCTCTTACTTGTAATTGCTGTGTTTCCTTTGCTTTCTCTCTCTCTCCCTCCTTCTCCTTCCATGTTTGTTGAATCCCTTCCTCATTATGTCCATCACTTGCTCCACTCACTCATCACTTGTGTCCATCACTTGCTCCATGTTTGTTGAATCCCTTCCTCATTGTGTCCATCACTTGCTCCACATCAGTTCATACCTTCTGTCCATGAGCCACGATCTTGTAAATAAAATAAACAAGTGTTACGCCTAGGTCCCCCGTCGGTGAAGTGATGTGAGTTGACAAAGTGGAAGACGCAAGGCGGCCATCTTGGATTTTGACTTGGCAACCAGATTTTCAATGGCGTTCTCCCTTATGCGTAGATACACCCACACACCAGATTAGAAGTTAGTAGTTCGTTTATTTTTCAAGATATTTCGCTCACAAGGTTCAGACATATATAAGGTGGCGGCCATCTTGGATTTTGACGTGGCGACCCAATTTTCAATAGCGTTCTTCCTTATGCCTAGATACACCCACACACCAGATTAGAAGTTGGTACTTCGCTTATTTTTCAAGATATTCCGCTCACAAGGTTTTTTTTTTGTTTTTTTGTTTGTTTGTTTTTACATACAAGATCGAGGCTCGTGAAAGAGCGAACATTAATCACACAGAAAGACAAACCGACACATACAACAAATAACATCGGGAGCGGTAGACAAGATGGGGAGAGAGGGGGAAGGACACAAACAAAACATTTGACAGGGACCGAGAGACATGGAGACATCGAGAGATCTGTGGGAGGGAGAGGGCTTTGGGGGGGAGGCATGTGAAGGGGGGGGGGGGGGTGGGAGAGGTATAAACATATGGACACTGCCAGGACTTCCAGGAAGGAAGTTGGAATTTCAAACAAGGTGGATCTGGGGTGAATTAGTGGGGGTAGAAAAGATCAAGGTTTTGGATGGGGGAAGATAAGAGATGGTGGTGAACAGCTGTTTTAAAGACCTGGAGGGAGGAGTGGGATTGAAGGGAGTGTGAGAGTTTGTTCCAGAGGCGGGAGAAAAGAGGAATGAAAGAGTGAAGGTGAGCAGAGAGCCAAGATTTCGGCAGTTTAACCATCAGAGGGTTGCTCGCAGATCTTGTGCGACCTGTAGGAATATTTGGGGGACAGAGCACAAAGAGAGTTGGGGGAGCAAGGCCGGAGAGGAGTCGGTAGAAGACAGAAAGACCACCTACCTGCCTGCGGTGAGTGAGTGAAAGGCCCTCAGAGATAGCTTCATCGCGGGAGATTCCAATGATTTTGAAAGCTTTGGATTCAACAGCGTGAAGCCGAGCTAGGTGTGAGGCAGGAGCACCAGCCCATAGGGGAGAACAGTATTCCATTGAGCTGCGGATGAAAGCCTTGTATGTGGTGAGGAGCTCAGGTGTGCCGAGGAAGGACTTCGCACGACGGAGGATGCCCAGTCGGCGACTGGCTTTGGAGGCCAGCTTGGAAATGTGGTTTTCCCAAGAAAGATCATGGCAGATAGTGAGACCCAAAAGCTTGAGCGACAGAACTTCTTGGAGAGGATTGTTGAGAAAGTAGATGGGAGGGTTGTCCAGTCGATCTTTTCGGAGAGACATAGTAAGAGAGTGAGATTTGTCAGGATTGAAAGACATGTTCCACTTGTTTGACCAGTCTGTGATTTTGTCCAGGTCTTCAGAGAGTGAGGAGGCTGCAGACTGCCGATCTGAGGGAAGAGGAATGGAGCGGCAGAGAGTGGAGTCATCAGCAAAGAGATAGAGAGGATTTTCCAGAGAGTCGGAGAGATCATTGATAAAGACCAGAAAAAGCACAGGGCCCAGAACACTGCCTTGGGGAACTCCAGCCTGAACAGGAAGGGGAGATGAGAGAAATCCATTCAGGGCCACACGTTGACTACGACCAGAGAGGAAGTCCGCAAGCCATGCATGGAGATTTCCATGGATACCATAGGAGGAGAGTTTGGTGAGCAGAGCTGGGTGCCAGACCGTATCGAAGGCACGTGATATGTCAAGGGAGACAGCTCTGATTTCCTGTTTGGCATTGAGGACCTCCATCCATTGTTGATACAGCAGAAGCAGCATGTCCAGAGTAGAGTGACCTGGTCTGAAACCAAATTGATGATCAGAGATCAAGCCATTGGAGAAGAGGAAAGATTTCATATCCGAAGCAATGATGGATTCCATGACTTTGCTGATAATTGGGAGCAGGCTGATTGGTCTGTACTTGCAAGGATCTGTTTTTGCACCTTTTTTGTGTAAAGCGGTAATGTTAGCTGATTTCCAGGATGCTGGCAGATGACCTTGAGCAAAAGATAGGGTGAAAAGAACTGAGAGAGGGTGAGACAGAGCGGCAGAGCAGGATTTTAGGACCCATGGGCTGATGCCGTCTGGTCCAGTTGCAGAATCAGAGTCGAGGTTTGACAAAAACTCCTCCACCTTGTCAGGAGAGAAGGACACAGAGTCCAGGAGCAGTTGGGTTCGACTGGGAAAGGTGGGAACAGAGAGAGATGGGTTTGGGACTAAGGATTTTGAGGCAAACACAGAGTTGAGGCATTCGGCTTTGTCACGTGCGATGTCAACTATGTGGCCATTTGAGGTAAGGGAGGGGATTGAGGGGGAACAAACACCAGAAATGGATTTGACCAGACGCCACCACGATTTGGAGGAAGGAGACAGGTTTGAGAGTTCATTCTTGAGTGAGGAGAGATAGTGCTTCCTGGCACTCCTGAGGGTAGACACACACCTGTTCCGAACTTGGTGGAAGGAACTGAGATTGCCTTCAGTTGGATTAGCCTTCCAAGAGGCAAAGGCAAGTTGTTTCAGGGCAACTGCCTCACCACAAGATTCAGTGTACCATGGACGGGAGGAAGGGTAATACAACTGAAGGCGAGATGGGATAAATCTGTGCATGAGAGAGATCAGTTTGCTTTGGAAGAATTCCCAGGAAGAATTGATGTCAGAGGCAGTGGAGATGGGAGACCAATCCAGACGATTGATGGCTGCTTGAAGACCGTCCCAGTCGGCCTGAGTGAAATGCCAGTCTCGTCGACGCTGAGGAGGCTCTCTGAGAATGGCCAGAGAGATGTCCACTTTGACAAGCACATGATCAGAAGAACCGATTGGAGCAGAAGAAGAGCAGCAGACATTAGCAGGGAAGTTTGTCATAATCAAGTCTAGAAGAGAAGATACTCCATTGGCTGAGATCCGGGTCGGGAAATTGACAGATTGTGTCAATCCCAGTGAGTCACAGAAGTCCTTTGCTGAGGTGCCATGACTGGTGAGAGAGGAACCCACACCCAACCAGGTGGCATGATGACAGTTGAAGTCACCACATATTAGGAAGAGAGAGTTGGGATGAGTGGATAGAAGTTGGTCCATGTTGTCAGACAGTGAAATGTAGATGGAGTCATCACTGTTTCGGGGACGGTACAGAACACATATGAACAAAAGGTGGGAGCGGAGAGGAAGCCGTAGCCAGAGGTACTCCTGGGGGTGAGGAGGAAAGAGGGCAGTGCAAGGAGAGTGAGGAAGAGAGTTTTTGATAAAGATAGCCACCCCACCACCAGGCCGAGGCTCAGGTCTATCATACCGGAGGAGGGAGTAACCAGGAAGAGATATTAAGGAATCAGAGACATCTTGAAGGAGGAAAGTCTCTGTTAAGCAGATCAAGTCTGGTTTGTCAGAAGCAACCTGTATGGAGAGATCAGTCAGGTTTGAGCGAAGGCCCCGGATGTTTGAGGTCCATACCGTTAATGAAGAGAGAGGAGGAGCATCGGGTACAGGACAGGGGAGGGGAGGAGTAGGGTAAGATGAAGGATGAGAGGGGGAGGTAGGGAGAGCAGTTGATAGTTGGTCTGATATTGCAGAAGAGTTCCAAGAAAGGGAAGGATGAGGAGGATGAAAGGTTTGATGGTGAAGGGATGAGGCACAGTGAGGGGTTGTTTGAGGGGGGGCAGAGGAAAGTAGGAGGTTTGGGGGGGTGGAGGTATGAGATAGAAGGGAGACGATGTGGGGAGGAGGCAGCTTGGAGGAGGAGGGGGGAGGAGGGAGAATTGGAGAGGAATGGTATGGGGGGAGTTTTGAAGGGGAGGAGTGAGGGGGGAGTTTAGGAGGGGAGGGGCAAGGGGGGAGTTTTGGAGGGAAGGGGCAAGGGGGAAGTTTAGAAGTGGAGGGGCAAGGGGGGAGTTTAGGAGTGTAGGGGCAAGGGGGGGGGATTTGGAGGGGAGGGGCAAGGGGGGAGTTTATGAGGGGAAGGGCAAGGGGGGAGTTCAGGAGTGGAGGGGCAAGGGGGGGATTTGGAGGGGAGGGGCAAGGGGGGAGTTTAGGAGGGGAAGGGCAAGGGGGGAGTTTAAGAGTGGAGCGGCAAGGGGGGAGTTTAGGAGTGTAGGTGCAAGGGGGGGGATTTGGATGGGAGGGGCAAGAGGGGAGTTTAGAAAGTGGATGATTAATGAAAGACGAACATTGATAACAAATTGGGTTTGTTGTGATTTTCAAGTTAGCAATCCGATTCAGAACGATGGAGGAGGGATGGAATGAATGTGAATTTAGACCATGTAGTGAGGGAGACGTGTAAGATATTGAATTTCTTTTTTTTGAAGTGGAATGAGTTGGAGAGGAAATTGAGAAAAGCCTTTTAAATAGGAAGAAAAACAGCGTGTTGTAATATACCACTGAATAAAACACAGAAGGGGAAAGGTTAAACATATTTAAATAATATTTAAACAGAACTGTGAACAATCTTATATGCACAAAATACCAACGGGGGGAGAGCCGAGAGGGACCACCACGAGTCACGTGAACAGGGCAAACGGTGGATGGCAAGGAGATAATGGGGGCGGGGCGAACAGCACACCTGGACAGAAAATAAAATACAGGATGAGACAACAGTACACGTGGAGAAAGGAAAATAAATGTTTTTTTGTTTTTTTTGGATGTTTTTTTTGGGGGGGGGGGGGGGGGGGTGGGGATTTAGAACGTTAGACAGAGTATTATGTTCGGGGTAGAAGGGAAAAACTAAGAGCCAAGCAAAACACGCTTAAGTTAACAAAACACCGACGGGGGTACAACTACAAGGCCACACACGAGGAGCAGAACACGATTCATTAATTACGAGTTACAGGAAATTCAAACCAAAACTAACTATAATCAAACAATATCGCATGGATGATAAAATAACGAGTTGAAATTTGACAATCTATCTGGGGAAATGGGGGAGAAACACGTGGTCAAAGAACGAACGAACGAATCAGAATGAATAAACGAATGAGCACAGAGAAGGTAGTCTTTTTTTTTTTTTTTTTTTTTTTGAGTTGAGATTTACATAAGGAAGTAGGCTATGGGGTGAAAAGACTGGGAAAACAGAGAACGAAAGTTATTGGATCACAAACGACGGACCGCTGAGAGAAAAACAAAGCCTCAAGGTTGTACAGTGTACACTGTACAAGGCCTCAAGACACGACACGAATTAACACGATTTTCAATACAGGTATGAAAGATTTGCACCGAAAATCTTTGTCGGGACAATATACGTACATACACCATAAAAGAAATACAGTTATAACGAAAATACAAATGGGAACAATTACTTAACTTCGATTTCGATGGAGAGTGTGTCGAGCTGCGAATAAACGAACCCTCGCCAGCAAGCACGCCAGCAAGGTTCAGACATACATGGCGGCGGCCATCTTGGATTTTGACGTGGCGACCCAATTTTCAATAGCGTTATTCCTTATGCATAGGTGCACCCACACTCGAGATTAGAAGTTAGTAGTTCGTTTATTTTTCAAGATATTTCGCTCACAAGGTTCAGACATATATATGGTGGCGGCCATCTTGGATGTTGACGTGGCGACCCAATTTTCAATGGCGTTCTTCCTTATGCCTAGATACACCCACACAACACATTAGAAGTTGGTACTTCTCTTATTTTTAAAGATATTCCGCTCACAATGTTCAGGCGTACATGGCGTTGGCCATCCTGGATTTTAACGTGGCGGCCCAATTTTCAATAGCGTTCTTCCTTATGCGTAGATACACCCACACACCAGATTAGAAGTTAGTGGTTCATTTATTTTTCAAGATATTTCGCTCACAATGTTCAGACATATATATGGTGGCGGCCATCTTGGATTTTGATGTGGCGACCCAATTTTCAATAGCCTTCTTCCTTATGCCTACATACATCCACACACCAGATTAGAAGTTGGTACTTCGCTTATTTTTCAAGATATTCCGCTCACACGGTTCAGACATACATGGCGTCAGACATACATGGCGGCGGCCATCTTGGATTTTGACGTGGGCTGCACCCACACACTAAATTAGAATTCGGTCCTTCGCTTACGCATGCACGCACGCCCGACCGCACGCCCGCACGCATGCACGGACGGGAAAGCCATAGTCCCCCTTTCACTCCGCGGTGCGACGGGGGACAATAACCCTGAGTATGTTGAAGGTCATCTCTTGATTGAGTATAAGGGCTGTATCGGGTTTGAGAGAATTGGGTGGTAAATACGGGACGAATAGGCATCCAAAGTATCAGGGGTAACCCTCCTCCCTCCACCCCGGAGACCCCATGATCCAAAATCGAAAAATACAAAATCCGAAAATGTAAGACCGAGCGAGTTTGCGGACCATAGAGTAGAATGGCTGTATCAGGTTTTAGAGCAATCGGTTGGTAATTAAGGGTTGAGTAGAGATCCAAAATTTTTCCGGAGCTCCACATTTTCCTTTTCCTCGGGTAACCAATCCAAGGCTACCTCTGTCCATGTTCCCTGTCCTACCAGAGATTCTACCACCAATGTCTGCATCTTTGCTTTCTTCATATGAGCTCGGACCTCCAAGTTAAAATGTTTGGCCAATATCAAGAGTTCCGATCTTTTTAACGCTTGGAACTGTGCCTCATTAGGGGACGCCGAAAACTTTTCTGCATCAAACACCATTGTGACTATCAGTTAACACCTGTTAACCTTCACACAATTTTTTTTCCAATTTTTTGAAAAATTTGGGAATGTTAGAAAAATTCCAAATTTGGGAATTTGGGGAATGTTAGGGAATTCTATCCCGGACGAGATTTGGGAATTTCGGAATTTGGCAAAGACGAGCCCCCAATTTCAATTTGGGCCAATTTTGGACGAGTTCCCAATATCTCGGACGAGCCCCCAATTTCTGTTACGTGCTCCTACCCAACCTCCTACCTCCAAGCCCCGAGAGGAGTCACGGCAGAAAAATGCGTTATTCTGTATGTCAAAGATCAATGGTGAAGCCACACCAATTGTTACCAACAAACAAATATTGTATTAAGATCAAACAAGTATAACAGTACAAAAACAATAGTAATCAATTGTACAACAAATAGTATATCATTCCTATGATGGTACCATCAGGTTCGTACAATATAACTCACTGTGCTCCAAGTGAGCGAAAAGAAGAAGATTCCCAATGTCTCTATTCCCGGCTTCAAGCCAAAGTTGTTTCGCTCCAGCGATCGTCAGATCGACATCCAATCGAGACCAGAATCCCGTTGGGTTGGCAGTTACAGTCCTGCTGCCATAGCTGTGCAAAGGCGCCTTCCAGGCGACTGGGAAATCCAAAGGCGCCCTCCAGGCGCCTGGGAAATCACACCCTCGGGTATGGACGTTCCGCGGCTCAGTCAGCGAACCACAAATTAACCTTCAAAAGCCACGTTGCACACACACACACACACACACACACACACACACACACACACACACACACACACACACACACACACACACACACACACACACACACACACACACACACACACACACACACCAGATACGTCTGAATGCGGTGAAAACGGCTGAAGTGAAGCAAAGAAACCTTGCGCGACGCACGAAGGCTGAAGCGAAGGAAAGAAACCTTGCTCGACGCGCAAAGCGCGCGAGTCAAAATGGCAGACGGCCCGTTCTCGAGACATAACGGCCCGACGATGATTCTCTCCGGAATCGATCGAAAACCTGACACGCAGGTTAATCTGTCACAGCGATAACCACTCTGTCGCAGGAATCCCTTTCCTGGGAAACCCAAACTTTACTCGTGACTCTTGCTCGCCAACGTTCGTTCCAGACCGCAAAGCACCTATGCTTCTTGTCCGAATCCACTCGCTCCGCCTTCTTTTTCTCTTCTTCCTCTTCATCGTCCGGTTCCCGATCTGGTTTCCGGTTTCTTTTAACTCCAACTTTTTCACCTTTTGAAAACAGTTCATAAACAATAAACCTTTTGAAAACAATAATAGTACATGGAATCAAAAATGTTTACAGTGGATGAAAATCACCACAACGGAAGTTGGCGGGGCGGAGGACTAATTAATAAGGAATCACCCTGATAGGGTGATTGGGAAGGGATGGTGACATTTGGTGATGTTGGTGATGATGATGGTGACATCACATTTGGGTGACACCGTCACAATTTCGGTCTTCGAGGCCGGCCGATAGGCACAGTGTGACCGGAAGGGACGAGGTTCTCCTGACCACGTGGCCCTTGACTTGGTTTGTCCGCACAATGTGGGCGCTTTCACGCTCCCCGGTCTGATACTGCCGCCCACGCGCAGAACAACTTGTGAGTGCACGTGGGTCCCGGCGGTCCCACTGGCCTAGCGCTACAATGTTTAGACAGCGACCTCCGTCCCCGGGCACCACGTCTGACTCTCTTATTCAGGGAGCATGGCGACGTGGGCACGGTAGGACACCCGCGGAGCCCCGGCGGACCGGGGACGCGCGAGCCTACGCGTTAGCGTGCTACGGCGGCATCAACGGCTTCGGCCACGGCCGAGCCGATACTCGGCCCGGTCGCCCGGAAATGAACTGGTTCAACGCCCGCGCTAGAGAGGTCGCGGGCGACTCAGATGTATTAACAAATTAGTTAATTAATTTGAGACGTCCGATTTCTAGTGTTTGGAAATTTGGAAGAGCTTGACCCTAGCCTTTCCCTTGCGAGGGCAAGGAGGAACTTAACACTTGACACTTAAGCTTAGTTTGAAGTACACCCTGCCAGCGCTCCCGGTGGGACGGCAGGGCAACCATAAGGGACGAGGTTCTCCTGACCACGTGGCCCTCGATCTGGGAAGCGAGAGGCGTTCCATTAGTGGACGCACCCCTCATGCCCGACTTTGGGGCGGCCCCGGCAGGCCGTTTGTTTTGACGTTCCGTGACAGGCCCCGCACCCCCACCTCCGGGCCGACCGGGTGACCGGAATGAATCCTGGTGTCCCGATCCGAACCTTCAGAGCGGGCCGGCTGGGGAGTGCCAAGCACCCCGTACCTGCACTTTCCGTCCCTGCGGTCCCAAATACCGGAACCACCCGAATACCACTTTATTCGACAAAATGAGGTGCGGCCTACAGCCTTAGAAAACTAACCCTATATAAGTCAATACCTCCAACGACACAGGCGCGCATTCGTGCCGCGTGACGTGGTGACGTCATCGCGCTTTCACCTTAAAATATTTATTTGATATAAATTGATATTTTGATATAAGCCTTAGAAAACCAACCCTATAGAAGTCAAATGGTCCAATAAAGGGTGATGGGAGGGTGATGGGAGGGTGATGGCAGGGTGATGGCAGGGTGATGGCAGGGTGATGGGAGGGTGATGGCAGGGTGATGGGAGGGTGATGGCAGGGTGATGGGAGGGTGATGGCAGGGTGATAGCATTTTATTTTCACCACTTCAAATCGACCGAATTTCACCAAATAAGATACCACACTCGCTGCACTGATGTCATTTTTACGGCAAAAGTGAAAACAGATTTTAATTTGGAAATAAAACGAAAGCGTGCACAATGGAATCATTCGTGCCGCGTGACACGGTGACGTCATCGCGTTTCCACCTTAAAAGACTTATTTGATATAAGTTAATCTTTTGATATAAGCCTTAGAAAACCAACCCTATAGAAGTCAAATGGTCCAATAAAGGGTGATGGGAGGGTGATGGGAGGGTGATGGCAGGGTGATGGGGGAGGGTGATGGGGGAGGGTGATGGGGCCTCCCTATAGAAGTCAGTACCTCCAACGACACAGGCGCGCATTCGTGCCGCGTGACGTGGTGACGTCATCACACTTTCACCTCAAAAGACCCATTTGATATAAGTTAATATTCTGATATAAGCCTTAGAAAATCAGCCCTATATAAGTCAATACCTCCAACGATACAGGTGCGCATTCGTGCCGCGTGACGTGGTGACGTCATCGCGCTTTCACCTCAAAAGATTTATTTGATATAAGTTAATATTTTGAATAGCTCGGTCAATATCAGTCCGAATTTCGCCAAATAAAGGTTCCCGTTATCCACAGATACCCCTGTATCCTCCTAGAGGCGAAGTCAGGATGAATTTCGCAAAAAATAAAGTCCTTCGGCAACGAAAATTTAACATGGGGCTTTCCTATGTAACTTTACCCCGAGGTAATTCCACCAAAAATCCCCGAAATTTCGCGGGTCCCGTTCTATTGAGTGTTAAGCTAATCTAGCGACTGCAAAATCTGAAAACAGAATTAAGATCCGAGTCCCCGTTCACTCTCGAGGGCCTCCAAGAGCAAATCGCATATATTCCTAATGAAAAAACCCCGGAGTTCCTAAATCCCAAATCCCATGCCATCCGATGTCAATCCATATATCTATACCTCACTACGAACGTTATGCATCTAATGATAAGCATTAAAACCATCAAAAAATATTTTGTGACCACTTTATTTAACAAAATGAGGTGCGGCCTAGCATCTAGTCGAGACCAAGTCACCCAGGCCGACCACCCATTTCCGACCCCAAATTCCTCATCGACGATAACTAAACAATATATTATATGAATCGCACCGTACATACCTCCTTCTAGATCTTGTTCTTGTCTTGATATACTCACTCAGGCTCACCCTATCACGACTGAGTCATCTCAGCTCTTCCAAATGGCGTCCGCTCCGCCTCGTGTCCGTCGTGGGCGGTGTCCTAAGTTAGTCGGTGTTAATAAGGCGGTGTCCTAACTAATCCGGGCGGAGGACTAAAATCACCACAACGTCGTGCTAACCGCTACCCCAGTCTGCGTCGGTGCTTGAGCCGCATTCTCAACACAAGCGACCCGTTCCACACTCGCACTCCGAGGCGCCCCCATACACTCCATGCATTCCGTTACTGCACTCTCCTGTGCACACTCTTCTGTTACACACTCAGGTGCACACAACCCAGGCGCACTCACGCCGTTCACACACTCCATTATCACACACCCTCGCGCACATCCTGGCGCACTCATACCACTCACGCACTTCGTTGCACACTCTAACACAATCGGCCATTGCACACCCTCACGCACACTCTTTCGTTACGTACTCCGTAACGCCCACGGGTGTGCACTCCTGGTGCACACCCAATAACACGCTCTGGTGTGCACTCCCGCACACTCTCTACAACACGCTCTGGTATGCACTCCCGCACACTCTCTACAACATGCTCTGGTGTGCATTCTCTCTCACTCTCCTTGGCCATCACATACTCTGTAACACACTCTTCTTCGACGCACTCGTCCCACTCACATTCCGTCATACACTCACGCTCCGGTGCACACTTCTTTCTCACACGCGCGCCATTCACTCTCGTACACCGTACAAATGACCTTCCACGAGCGCCCGGGCTCCGCCTCGATCCTAAGCGTGCCAAAAAACTTTTCCCGCCAAACACTTTCACGCCATACACACCCCTACTCACCTTGGAGATTCTCTTCTACAGCAGCACCTGCAAACCTTTATTGGGGTTAGCAAGCCCGGCATCACGATGTGAACACAAACTTTGCGCAGATTCCATTTCTTCCCTCTGTGCTATACCTTCTATTTCTGCCGTCTCTTCGGCCCCTATTTCAACTAGAATCATTTCCTTTTCCTTGACGACCACCGGCGCGCATGAATTTGCCCTGTCCAATTCGGCGGCCGTCGGCTCTTCTACACCCTGAGTCGCGATTTCTACACCCTCGGTCCACTTAGCTGCGCTCTGCCCAACCTCGCTCTCTACGCGTTCCTCACACCGCGTTACCCCATTGCGTCCCTTTGCGACCTCCTCGCTCAGCCTGTGCCTTATGTCCCTCCCCATCTCTTTTGTTTCCTTTTTAGACGCCACCCTCATTTTTTCCAATTCGTTCGTTTGGGTGTCCATTTTGTTTTCCAATTCATTTTTCACCTCTTCCAATTGATCACCCATTTTTTTAATGTCCCGGGTGGATTTGTCCCCCAATTCTTTCAATTGGCCACCCATTTTTTTCATTTTCTTACTTTGCACCACGAAGCATGCTTTGATTTGCGCCATGAAGGTGCCAATATCCATTGGCGCCATGGCCTCGGCTCTCGCCACCATGTGCGAGGCGCCGCCATTTTCTACCCCTACTGCCGGCCCCTCATCAATGTCCTCTTCTTCCAATTCTTCCCGTTGGTCCTGGGTCATTAATTCCTCCTCCTCTACCTCATCTTCTACCCCCACCGGCATTCGACCGCTTTGGCTAGCCATGGCACGAATTGAAAATTTGAATTTTAAACTAAATTTCGTCCACTCGCAATTTCAAGTGTGTGAAGCGCACTCCGGGTCCAATCCCACACCCCTGACACCAATTGTTACTGCCAATATGTACAATTGGTGTCCAAAATTTTGTCTAAAAATTTTGTCCCAGGTTCGCTCACCCCTGACTACCAATTGTTACGGTTCTCTACACTGGCCTTCTTCCCCTTACCAAGGGGGGATTAATCCCCTTGTCTTTACTGGGCCTGGCGGAACCGAGACTTGAGACGTCCCTCCCGGACACACGCGGCGTAGGGTTTCGGGACTACTTTTCGCTCGTACCTAATTCCCCGCGCTGCCCTGGGAGCGAGGAAACAAGCCTCGCACGAACCACGTGTGATGTGAGTACGCCGAACGGATTGCGTACACGTGGTCCGCACAGTCTTACTTAGTGGAACCCGATTGGAGCGATCTTATTCGTGCCACGCTTATTCAATTGGAGAAACCACAGAAACGGTCGAATCAGGAAGAAAGGAAGAACAACTGGGTTTAATTATTCCCACACGTATATACAGGTTCAAGGACGAAGAGACACAGAGCAATCCTTAAGCAGTCTTAACTTATCCCTTGGACAACGGGCCCGTCTCACACTCACAGGGAATTGCAGATGGGCAGGTGTTCCCCAAAGCTTCCAGAGATGGTCCCCGTCTGGCTCTCCACGGCCCCGGCACGTCCCGCGAAGATGGTGGCAGGTGAAGGCAGGGATTCGTAGCGCGTCTCTCGTACAAGCGGATGATGGGGTGTAACGGTAGAGGGCGGACTTTATCGCGGCTGGCGGTTACTCAGCCTTGCTTACTCGCGCGTCTGAAATGCGCTGTATTCGTTCTAAGCGCGTCTGGCTGCGCCCGTGTATATGTAGCGGCCAACTCCTCTTCTTCTATACACTCCGACCTGGTTAGCGCGCGCATTCTCGTGCAAGTGCATCAAGTTCATCAGATTTCACCACTTATCAAGTTCTTTCGCCAATCCTTTTGCCGCAAGTCCTGTGTTCCTCTGCGAATCCTGGCGTGCAAGTCCTTCTCATTAAGTGTTCCCATGCTAGTCCTCTTATCTTTCTCTCCCGCAGCAAGTCCTCTTGAGGGCTTTCGTGCAGCGGTTTCATAGCTGCGCCCCCCGAACCTTCTGGAACTCACCCGAGCCTTCTCACCACGCCCTCTGACGCCACGCCGCCACCACCACCCTCAAGCTCTGATTGGTGGCTCGTGCTTACCGTCAGCGCTTCCGCCGCTCCCCCCTCGACTCCGCCCCGACCCTCCTAGGCCTGCCTTGTGTTAACTCGCCCAATGATCAACCAATGCTTAGCAAACTGGATTGAGGCTAGGGTGGCTGGGAAATCGGTGGCAAGTAGGGCCTATTTTCCTGGCTCC
>NC_136263.1:123647973-123917086 GCF_964187855.1 Myxine glutinosa
ATTCAACGTATGAATTGTTAGCCATAATTCGCGACGACGGCGCCTGGTTTAAGAGATTGCTGCCGCCCGCCAGATTCCGAATCCACCCTCGCTGCGGCATAGGTGCGACCCAGTTGCCAGCCAGATTTAGGGCCCTCCTTATGCAGGCGTGTCCTCGCGAATTAGGGCAAACAATCGACGTCCAATGCCATCAAGCTTTGTACATGTCATTGCTGGGTGGTGTAAGTGGTGGTGAGGGTGGTTCTTCCGAATACATGTTTGCCATCCGCTCCTTACTGCTGGCATAATAGCAATAACCTTTAAAAGAACCTACACTTTCTAAATCACAGGTTAAATCATCCCAACTAAAATCATAATCATTATCAGAATCCCAAGCATCAATAGGTTCATCGATTACCCCATATACTCCTTCCTTTTCTGCCAACAACATATCCAAAGCCACTTGATTCTGCATCACCATCGTTTGCATATGCATTAATTCGTTTTCCAATTGTAGTTCTGCGATTCAGGTTTCGTTTCCAATTCGTTCCATTACTAATGCGAGACTATCTATTTGCCAATCATTCATAATACATAAGAGGCGTTAGCCAGTACACGCAAGGGATTTTCAACACAAGTATTACAATCATCACAAACATCGATGCAGGCATCAGCCAGTAGCCAGTTCCCACAAGGGATTTTCACAGTCATCACAAAAATCAATACAAAATTCTGAAGCGCTGGTCACATCTGCCTTGTTGAAGGACCCATTCAGATCGACGGCCTCTGTGGTCAAGATCATGGTTTTCCAACGGCGATTTCTTCATCGTCCATCCTGAAAAATACTTTCTTACACACACCATGATCAATTCCTAGCCCCCCGTCCCACTAATTGGCATTTAGTTACCTTATCTCTCAGATGGTTGGCTTATTCATAGCCGCATTTCCTGTGTCGTGTCTGGAAATTCAAATGCCATATTTACTTTCACCAATTTCCGAAAATTCCTTCCTTTTAATCATCTTCCCTACATCTAATAATACATGATTTACCAAATTTACCTTGGGAAAAATGGATCCCAGATAACAAGTCCCTCCCCACTGTTCGGGTAGGTATGGATATGCTTTATTTCCGCAAATAAACATTACTCCATGGGGTGGGATAAGGGCCGAGGCCATGCATTTACTGATCTCAACGCGGGTGGCGCTTGGTGTTCCCCAAGATATGGTTAGCTTGGTTACGTTATGCTGGGCTTGGTCATCTATGGTTATTACAAGGGGGTCTCCCTTTTCTCTCCCTCTGCCCACCATAACTGGCAGACAGACAATGGCGAGCCATAAGCCCCAAAATGACATTGCACGAACCCTTTCAATACCTGTCTAAACCTACTGCCATTTAACGACGCTTCCCAGATGACGGCTCCCCTACACTATTCTGGCACAAAATTGTTGCATCCCACAGATGCCACGATTATTTGAACAAACTCATTTTCCTAATCCACCCTTTCAATTTTCATTTCAATTTAAAGTCAATCCAATGTCCTCTTTTAGCATCCCATGCACCTGTTGCAGACACCTGTTTTAGCCTGAAGCGGTATATTAAACTAAATGTGATTGCCACCCCTAACAGGCGGTGGTGCAGCATCCTCGATCTGTGGTGGTGCGTTTGAGGTGTCTGTGTTTGTGGGTATGGCCAACTTACAATGTGTGGCATGTACCCAGGACGACTTGCCCTCACAAAACACCGCTGTTGGTGTGATCAGAAGAACTTGGTATGGCCCCGTCCATCTTGGTTCGAGCGCAGTCTTACGGGTGAAATGCTTCACCAGCACGTAATCTCCAGTCGCCTCGAAGGTGTGGAGCTTGTTGGCTCCGGCAGGGCCTCTCAAACGCGTTCATGTATGTTGCGTGCTACATGGGAGAGATCTATGCAAAACTTTAAAAAAACATGTCATCCATGATAGGTAATTCAAGGGCTGCCATATCCACTGGCGCTGATACCGATGACATATAGCGCACGAGCGACAGACCATGGTAACCACAGTCGAAAGGCCTGGTGCTGCCCAGGTGGAAGTGACCTGCCTCATCATCCCCCCTATGGCACACATGGCCATTTTGATGCGCCATGAGTGCCAACCATGGCAATAAAGCTCGCGGTGCCACGGGTTTGTCATTAATCGTCCACATTTGTCCTTCTGCGGGGCACTGAGCTCCCAATTTAATCCAATTTTTGATGTTCTACGTTTGAGGCCGCGGCTTGTAATTGTATTACATCGAACTCTGTAGGTGCGGATGTCGGAACGTCTGTCTTGAGGTGCCAAATTAATTATGAACCCTTCATTGTTGTCCAACACATGGACCGTTCGGTATTCAACATTGTATCGACGCCTTACTGGCGTTTTCCGCAGTCGGTCCATCATCCATGTACGACAGTACCCTGCCATTCCCAAAAATCGCAACGAACACACTAACTCTTCACTGTTATCCTTCACTTCACTTCAAAATTTCACTGTTATCCTATCAATACCTGGACAATTTTTTCCTTTCCTTCCTAGATACGCGAATTTCACATCAGTATAAACCCACTGGAAAAATTATCTGAAAAATAACTAGCCTCCCAAAACCATTTCCCTGCAAGAGCGGGGTTAGCCTTGCGGTCCACATGACAATCTTTTTTATTTTGCTCTATCACCTCCCTTTGAGCAATAATTTAATTGGTGTGATTCCCATATACCCACTCCTGGTGGAGTTCTGTTCACCTGGTCTGCAGAGCCGTGATCCAATCTTCACCAGGCCCCAATCACCTTCTTATCACAAAACAACAGTCCATAACTAACCACTTTTCTTTATTTCCCGTCTTTTCCATCAACTTTTATAATCTTTTCCCCTCCCTTTCTTAGCAAACCTTGCAAAGTCACTTGTCATTGACAAATGATCCATCTAATTCGACTTTCCTTTAACATCTTCGCACTTTCCATGACCTTCTTCACACTTACTTTAACCCTTTTCTTCAGACACAACCCACATGAGTTATGAATACAATTTCCCCTTCCAGGCACGTGTCTAGTCACTCACAAAGTGTCCATAAGACAACGTCATCATATTTCACAGAACTCCACCACTCTATTAAATCCTAAACATGCCCAATGGGCAATCCACGAAAAAATCAAAGCATTTTCAGTCCCCCTTTCAGGGAAGTCAAATCAACCACCATTAAAGCACAAAACAGAAAACGACCATATACTCAGAGTATATGCCATATACTCAGAGTGAGACCCGAAAATCAAGCAGACAGACCGACAATCGAACCTGTCTTTCGACACTGCCGAACGACAAGTTCGCAGACACTGAGGGAGTGACATTCGACCCCCAGTAGATACCGCGGACACCGCTTTGGTCCGCACCAGCAACTCCCTCAAAATCAGTGTTCAGAGACATGACTCCATAGACAGCCAGAAAGCCAGACAAATACGGACACACACACACAGAGATTAATATATTTTTACAGATTAATATACAGAGATTAATAGATTAATATAAACAATTAATATATTGTCCACATTCATCTTGGTCAACCCAACCCATTCTGGCTCTCCCCAAGAGCTCTGTGTCCGGACAGACAGACAGATAAACGGACCGGGTGAAACCATAACCATCCATCCTTCCGATTGGACTCACGTCAGCATCACATGTCATTCTTGCCTTCATTCAACGCATTCTGTCATCCCACGTCGGCCAAATACAAGCCCCGGCCATGCCGTTGAATAAACACCCTGTCGGTTGACAGCCTATTATTTTTGACTTTCACTCCCATTCTCCCTTGCTACATCTGGAGAGCCGTTAATGTGGGGATGTAATTGAACACTTGTTTTAAAGCCCTGTCTACACATGCTCTCCATAACATTCTCATTATTCCCTGCCAATTTTACTCATCCGGATTGCCCAACGCCCGTAGGCAATTTGGGGAATCCCTTGTCAGTCAATGACACACATCAATGACACACACACAATAAACACAAATACACGCTGCAATGACAGATCATTCATTCCCTTATACACAAATACCATGTGACTGACCTTTCATTCTCCATACAATACAGTATAAATTCATGCACACTCATGCACACTTCAATCCTACTTACCTGTGAACTCTAACACATCCAGTGCGTAGCTTAACTTAAAATACTCATTATTCTACCTTTCTTGGGCTAGTCCGTCCTGGTAGTCCTAAGATCGGGTCGCCCCCCGATTCCTAACCTTAAACGCAGTTCTCACGCCGGAGTAACTTAATACCTATTATCTATCACCCACATATGGGTCTACCTGCTTCCCACGCAGGAAGCTTACCTCCTTATCCCGGGCGCCCTGTATAATCGATTCATTACCCACTGCTGCTCTGGTTTAAACTAAATTTGGTTCGGAATGCAAGCCAGGTGGTACAGCCGACAGAGGTCCACACATCCAAAGTAAGGCGGGAGGCTTCAATTTCGAGGTGCAAAAATGCGTACCCACCAAATTAGATGCCGGCAGGCCTCCCTCCCGACCTGGAACGTGAGGATCCACCTCGTCTGCACACTTGGATGTATCCCACTTCTGACACCAAAATTGTCGAGATCGAAGACCTCAAGGGAAGGAAGAAGAAGAAGAATCAGAGGAAGAAGAACAACAATGTTTAATAAAATCGATTATATACACACGTGTGGAGCGAGGCTCGAGAATGTACCGCCTACACGCAGCGGACAATTCCTCAAGACACTCGCTGATGAATGAGCAAAAAGGCATTTCATTTATAGCAAAATATTAGACAAGAATCTGCGCTAAAAACATAGCAATACAAGGCCATAAGGACAACACCTCCCATTGTCCCGTCCTATAGAAGGTCAAATTTAGACAACAAGATGTAAGCATAATGATAGGCTACGCTTTTTTTGGCTATCTATCTAAACATATCAGACCCGAGCGCAGGCCGAAGTAAATATTCTTATACACTAGGCTAAATGGTAGATGAAGATTGGATACGTCCTTGGTTTAGGAGACATACTAAACACTATGAAGATATATAATTAATTATTCCCTTTGTGAAGGAGGCGTTTGGATGACATCTTTTTCCTGTACGTGGGTCGAGAGCATTTTATCTACTGTTTGGCACATTCATTCAAGGACTAATTTACTAGGCTAAGGATCCACCCTGCACGTCGAGCCTCGAAACCACATTTTGTCCACTCACCTCTGCCTGCAGTTGAGTTCAAATCAGTTTTCAGAAGCACGATATATAATTTCAGATGTTATGATCAATTGAGTCATTTAGTTTAAACCTTAATGGCTGACAGTTATATATATATATATATATATATATATATAGTATATATATATATATATATATATATATATATATATATATATATATATATATATATTAGCAAAAGTACCCGGCATTGCCGGGCGGGGGAGGGGAGGGGAGGGGAACGGAGGGGAGGGGAGGGGAACGGGGGGGGGAGGGGAGAAGAGTGGGAGGGGGAGGGGGAGAGGGGAGAAGAGGGGGGATGGGGAGGGGGTGGGAGGGGGGAAGGGGGGGAGGGGAAGGGGGGGTGGGGGGAGGAGGGGAGGGGGGAAGAGGGGGAGGGGAAGGGGGGAGGGGAGAGATGGGGAGGGGTAGGGGGAGGGGTAGGGGGAGGGGGAGGGGGGACCCGGCAGAAGTACTTGGCATTGCTGGGCAGGGAGGGGAGGGGGGAGGCGGAAAAGGGAGGGGGAGGGGGGAAATGGAGGGGGAGGGGAGAAGGGGAGGGGGAGGGGAGAAGGGGAGGGGGAAAGGGAGGGGGAGGGGGGAGGGGGAAAGGGAGGGGGAGGGGGAAAGAGGAGGGGGAGGGGGAAAGGGGAGGGGGAGGGGGAGGGGGAAATGGAGGGGGAGGGGAGAAGGGGAGGGGGGAGGGGGAGGGGAGAAGGGGAGGGGTAGGGTGGAGGGGGAAGGTAAGGGGGGATGGAGGGGGGAGGGGGGAGGGAAGGGGATGGCCAGTCAACAATGACATTGCAGTTCTCATGGTCGGAGAGCAGCACAACAATCGGACATAGTCCTGCATATTTGCAACAGCACGAAGCGGATTTTGGAGACTCACCGATCCTGTGACGTCCTCCAGTACCGGCGTTGCCGGGCGGGGGAAGGGAGACCCGTACATTCCCAACCCGTACATTCCCAACCCGTACATTCGCCCTCTCGACTCAAGCTCACTCGGACAAAAGCCTTGCACAAATTACACCGTGAAGGCCCAATGGTCATGTCTATGCCACAAATCACGGGCGCACTGAATTGAAAATATATAGAATGCTCATACTCCGTGAAAAGTGAAGCCGCCGTGTCGCCATCTTGGTCAGCACGACTCGACCAACTCGCTTCGCGGATCTCGTTTTGTGCGGCAATAAACTGCTCCAATCGGTTACGGAAGGGTTGTGGAAAGACGTTTCACAGCTGTTTCAAAGACATTTAATTCATATCGCACAAAATCGATACAAAACACGATCGCATAAAAGGTGAAAAAACGTGTGACGTGTGTCGGGATGGAACATCACGTGATCGCTCTGAGCGAATCAGTCTGGCGGCAGGAATGGAACATCACTTGATCGCTCTGAGCGAATCAGCGAGCTGCTCTGGAACCGGCTGAGATTAGCGGGTACTTCGCTGAAATGCGCTGAGGTAAATATGAATAAAAATTATGGATCGTCAAATATTTTGAGTTCGGCCATGTTCGTCCCAGGCTCGTCAAATATCAAGCATGTAAGCCTCTCCGTTTAGGAGTCTATCGGTAACATTACACACACACACACACACACACAAACTGTGTTTTATTTATATATATATATGTATATATATATATATATATATATATATATATATATATATATATATATATCCAAATATATGTGCAGTTCTCCAGCTTTCAATGAGCGCAAGTAATGACGTCACTGCCATGTACATACGCTCTGCCTGTCAAGCTCTCAAGAGAACCCTCTGACAGAGCAGAATTTTGATCTTAGTTCAGATACTGTCATAAGTGTATGTAAAACTCACAGTTACCGACCTGGTTTCGCCCTTTTGGGGCTCATCAGGGCAACGCAGTGAGTACTGCATACACTTATGACTCTGAAAACCTTTCGGTTATATACCAGTTACTTTGCGATTTCATACCATCAGTGGTCGGTAACTTGACAAGGTTTTAAGGTCGGTAACTTTCTGGTTTTCTTGAGAGCTTGAAGGCAGAGCGTATGTACATGGCAGTGACGTCATTACTTGCGCTCATTGAAAGCTGGAGAACTGCACATATATTTGGATTGGTTTGCTCCCCGGCTGCATCCAGGGGATTCCATATAATGAGTGGATACCAGAGGTAATGTGCCATGTGGCAGATGGCACTTATCGCTCCCATTAAGGTACAGCATAGCTGGATGGGATACCTTAATGGCGGTTCACCACTGATGGTATGAAATCGCAAAGTAACTGATATATATATATATATATATATATATATATATATATATATATATGTGTATCTGTTTATCTTTCTGAATGTTTATCGATGTGTCTGTTTGTCTGTCTATCTTAGGCCAGAAAAAAAAAATGAGTTGGTGATCGTCCCCGCCCGACCCTACGAAACACACCCGACCCGAAACTTTTTTATTTTTTATTTTGAAAAAAATCATTCAAAAACGATCTTTTCACAGTCAAATTTGGTGCCGTTCTGCACCGCATGCGCAGTGCGTGCTGCGCAGAGCGTCGCAAGTGCCTCAGGCAACTTCACCCATTTTACGTTAGCCATTCATGGCGGCTATTGTGTGAGCTTTTTCCCGCTGAAATCTGTATCGATTCGTGCTAGAATCGGCTTGAAATGCCTATTGTGATCGCATCAATAGCCCGTGAGGGCTCTTCCAAGACGGTGAAGGACTGGTTTGCGTGCAATATCGAGTTGGATGTTGCAATCTCGGACTTCTATGCAGAGTTCTCAGACGGCAAGTATGATGGGGATAGGGAGCCATTGCCTGACGATACACGCGGTACTTTTGTCAAAGTATTCGCCGGCCCCAGTAAAACCGACATGACGAAGGTTTCACCAGCTTGCAAAGTTTCTGATGTGACAAAGACTCTTGGCTCATTTCTCAAATTTGTGTTGGCTGCAGACACGGCCACGGATCACAGGATGGAACCCGATAGTCGACCAACTGTTTTTAGTGTCCTCATGAATGCTGCCCGTGATGATGCTTTTTGTACTTGCCTGCCACCTATATTCCCGCTCACTCAGCTGCCACAGAAGAACAAGTTGAACATTTTGAGGAGAAAGGAGTCTTTATTTCATATTTTTCCATGTCAACAAAACTCAATGGAAAGTAGGAAAAAAAAATAAAAATAAAAACCTCCCTCCCTACCCGAACTTTTGAGAAAAAAGGACGATCACCAACTCATTTTTTTTATCTTGCCTTATATATATATATATATATATATATATATTATATATATATATATATATACTGTATATATATATCCGTCTGTGTCTGACAGTCTGTGTGTTGGAAGAATGCCCTTGTGTAATGTCTGTGTAATGCAATTTGTTATTGTCTATATATCTAGGTTTGTGTGTTGTGGAGGAGTTTCGGAGTTGTTTTTTGGAGGGTGTTTGAAAGCTTGGAGTGTGTCGGGCAGGTGCAGATTGAAGCCTCCAGGTTTGGAGGGGAAGATCGAGGACTTGGAATTTGGGAGTGGGGCTTGATGATTTGTGGTTTGGTTGGGCAAATGGCATGAAGAAGAAAGTGGTACCGGTACTGAGGACTTGTAGTCACATTTTTACATTATGCCTATTTTCCATGGCCCCCTGCCTCTATGCTCTCAAAGGACATTCCTCGCAAACTCCCGAAATATTCCACACTGTATTGGGAAATAATTCACTTACAACACCATGGTAGAATTGGGTCATCTGCTGATGTCTGTCCATTCCCTGGAATTGATCTTCAATGCATAAGGAGGCCAGTATGCCCATCAAAGCGTGCACTCGTATTGCCAATCTATAAATGTTTGTCCGTGCTCTATCCCTTATAAATGCAGAGCCTCAAGCAACGAAGCAGCATATTCCATTTCAACATTCTTTGGAATAACATGCCCGGGGTCGAGTTTGAATGGCCAACCTTTCAGTCTCAGAACAGATGGTACAACTATGAAGCCACTGAATCTGGGTGAAGTTTAGAGGGCAATCATATTTGAACGTGGCACCTCTCGATCTACAGTCAAATGTTCTACATATGAGCTACAGTGCATTCAGAAAGAATTCAGACCCCTTCACTTTTTTCACATTTTATGTTGCAGCCTTATGCTGAAATCGTTTAAATTCATTTTTTCCCTCATCAATCTACACTCAATACCCCATAATGACAAAGAGAAAACAGGATTTTAGAAAGTTTTGCAAATTTATTAAAAATAAAAAACTGAAATATCACATTGACGTAAGTATTCAGACCCTTTGCTATGACACTTGAAATTTAGCTCAGGTGCCTCCCATTTCTCTTGATAATCTTTGAGATGTTTGTACACCTTGATTGGAGTCCACCTGTGGTAAATTCAATTGATTTGACATGATTTGGAAAGGCACACACCTGTCTATACAAGGTCTCACAGCTGACGATGCATATCAGAGCAAAAACCAAGCCATGAGGTCGAAGGAACTGCCAGCAGAGCTCAGCGACCGGATTGTGTCGAGGCACAGATCTGGGGAAGCCTACAAAAAAAATCTCTGCTGCATTGAAGGTTCCCAAGAGCACAGTGGCCTCCATAATTCTTAAATGGAAGAATTTTGGAACAACCAGGACTCTTCCTAGAGCTGGCCGCCCGGCCAAACTAAGCAATTGGGGGCAAAGGGCCTTGGTAAGAGGTGACCAATAACCCGATGGTCTCTCTGGCTGAGCTCCAGAGATCCTGTGTGGAGATGGGAGAAACTTCCAGAAGGACAACCATCACTGCAACACTCCACCGATCTGGGCTTTATGGCAGAGTGGCCAGACGGAAGCCTGTCCTCAGTGAAAGACCCATGAAAGCCCGCTTGGAGTTTGCAAAAAAGCCCCTAAAGGACTCTCAGACTGTGAGAAACAAGATTCCGTGGTCTGATGAAACCAAGATTGAACTGTTTGGCTTCCTTCTGGCCACTCTGCCATAAAGCCCAGGTCGAAGGAAATTGATAAGGGAAAAAATGAATTTAAACGATTTCAGCATAAGGCTGCAACATAACAAAATGTGAAAAAAGTGAAGGGGTCTAAATACTTTCTGAATGCACTGTATATTGACACAATACAACAATTAATGTACCATGCTCTATACACTGTGTCGGTTTCTGCTGAAGCAGTTTCTTGGCTAGCGTTAAAATCTTGGATGGTTTGCCACTCCGCCACAATAAGTCAGGGCAGGAATTTGGCCAAGGTGCTGGCTCCGCAGGTCCGCCTGTGATGGAAATGTTGGGAAGAAAATGTACATTGTCGGGATCTAATGTTGCCAACTAATGTTGGCAGACAGGACGCCAAGTTTAATGTCGATCTGAGGGACGGCCCACACAATGACCTGTCTGAAACACCACGATGACATCTTTAACTTGTCTGAGATTCGACCCCAGTCTGGACAGCTCAGGGGCGAGTGTGGGCACCTCTAGTCCTTCCTGCAGCCCAAACTCCAACAATCATGCGAAGTTTTCGCAATTGGCTGCATGTCATGTCATTTATACTCTTTTCGCCTCATTGTGGAAGTGGCACGCATTTTCTGCACCAATGACTCCCCTTTTAATGCAGTCCTCCCTCCTCCATTTTAGGAAAAGGTGCTACGTGCTACACCTACATGCATCATCAATACTTTTACTGAATGCTCAAGGCATGTTTAATTCGCGATTTTGCATCAACAATGCCTTCTTCACAAGTCAATTGCTAAACAGTGATGTGTTTCGATTACGTGAACAATTACAACAGGGATGATAAATCATTTCACACATTAAGTTAATGGTGTGTGGATAAAGCACCGGAAATGAAAGACCAAATGGCCTCATATTGTGTTTGAGCTATTTTCTGTTATACCCTTGAGTGTTGTCCTAACTCATACCCATTAACACCATTATGTTTGACAGCTTATAAGCTCATTTTATCTCTTATTTATAATATATAGAAGAGTAATAACTGATCAGAAAGTTTGTGAAGTGGCAATAATCTCTTTACATTCCGATATTAATATGCATGTGGGGTTGATGAAGCCTCCTGGTGTTGGCTTGGCTTGGCTTGAGATCTCAGTCCTGAGTTCAAGACCCTGTCACTTTGTTGCATTAACACCAGGTGGGTTGTCTTAACACCAGCCTGTCATCCTTCCATGGTTGCCACATTGGTACCTACTTACCAATTGGCACATTGGTACCTATACTTACCTTAATTGGTATATTGGTACTTACTTGCATTGGCGCGTTCCAAAGTTGGTACCAGCTTACTGGGAAGAATGAGCCATTCGAGTATCCTGTGTCGGAATGGTGACCCGTCCAGGATTGTGCCCAATAGCCTAGGAAACCACTTTGGCAGCCATATGGTTCTGAAGATGCAAAAGGAGTTGTCTACGTCATCCTCTTCTTCTTCTTCTTCTTCTTCTTCTTCTTGATGACATATTTTAAGAGGTTGCCGTCTTGATGTGCATTGTTGAGCTAATCCATGCATGAGCGATTAAAGGCCATTCAACATTAATAGGCTATCAAATGGACTTTTTCTGCATCGATTATTCACGCTAATGGGAGAGTTTGTACTTTTTTATGCAGAAGTGGATGCTCATGGAGAAACTATAAACGACAAAGGGTAGTTGATTTACAGATGGGGAATTTACAGTCAAAAATTGAACAAACACATTACAGTATCTAAAGGTGAATGACAGGAATTAAATGTGATTAGTGCATAATTATTGGAGGTAGAAGAGATTGTGATTAGGTATCATGAGATGGTGAAGTGGAGCAAGCAGTCGTGAAAGACTGCAGGGAAAAGGAGCCAACCGACTCAGGGAGTTTATCCACAGGTGAAAAACAAAATGGGATAAAGGTGACTATCGAGCCCCGACTTATGGAGAATATCAAGGTGTGGATTTCTGGTAGAATGCATGCAACTTTACAGTGGTGAAGGAGGTGGCTTCGGTTGGAGGAAGGATGAATGAATGAATGAATGATCGTTTTGAGGCCATTTTTCCCCGCTAGAGCGGGGGTTAGCCTTGCGGGCCCCATGACAATCATGGTTCCCTGTTTGAGGCAATGTTTTTATGGCCGGATGCCCTTCCTGACGCCAACCCTTGGTCACGCTCTTACGATGCGCAGGGATACGGTTGGAGGAAGGATAAGAGAGGGTATTTAGGTCATGGACAGAAGTGAAGATATCTTGTAAATAAAACTGTGTGTGTGTGTGTGTGTGTGTGTGTGTGTGTGTGTGTGTGTGTGTGTGTGTGTGTGTGTGTGAGAGAGTGACACCAATCACGCCCAAACTACTAGACCAATTACCAGCAAACTTGACACATAAACCAAATTGGACCTCCTGTTGAGCATAGGCTACTTCATTTTTTTTATTGATCCTGGCTAATGATATCGCTAAATTAAATTCAAAATTGTATTCTGGCAGTTTGTAGGTGTGGCATCAATGTCACCGTTCCCGCTCCCTCCAAACGGCTACCTAACCCAAGTCCCAACCCTTTCCACCTCACACCTCTGAGCCCAAAACGATGAGACTTGTGTGAGAACCACTCTGTCCCATCGACATCCCTCCCCTCTGAGGTGAGCTCCTTTCTTCCTTCTTTCCTGTCTTCCATGCAAGTGATGCTTCATCAGGATGAAGATTACTGCACCCCTTTTTCTGCTTCATTCCCATCAGAGTTAAACCTTTAGCCCCCCCCCCCCTTTCCCCGCCACCCCGTCCTCGATTCCGCCATTTTGTGTTCCCCTGTCCAGATATTGTCAGGCATTCTACAAAGCCTCCCACCTGCAGACAATGACTCTGATACACCACCAATGTGTACTCGTGAAAGATGCGCCACAGCTAGCCCGTGGAAGTAGGGTTATGATATTTGAACATTCAAAAAAGAGGACATTCCTGAGTGTTCATGTATTATCAGTGCGTGTTCATGAGAGACTGTCCTGGCTGGATCACGCAGAGACTTAGGCGGGGACTTCCTTCCGGCCAACCCCACGGGAATGCGGAATTAATGGTTGTGGACGTTTGAGAAAGGGAGAAGTCACCTTTGGCATTCTCTCTGGGGGAGTTATGGTTAGGGTTAATGTTCGGGTTGGCAATATATCTTTAAATCCTTGGACTTGACCACCTTCAGGGGAGCAAGATGGAAAGCAGCTCTGCACCAACCCAAAATGGGGAGTTCTACACAATGGTACTTTGTATGAAGGCCTTGTACACAAGAATATGCTGTGAATGTCTGAGAATTTCCAGTGCCCTGCAGAGAATACCAATGTGAAAGGCAGCCTTAGAAGTTAGTTTTGAGAAGTTGTTCACCCGAACAGGTTATGACTAACAGTGATGCCCACCTAAGTGCTCCAGGAAATACACGTCTTCCAAATAATGGTTGGCTAAATAATTAAATTGGGGGTTCATCGGATTTGTGTCAACAGCCAATCTTAATGGAGGAACTGAGAGAGAGAGCGTGAGAATTTCCTGCATTGAAAGATGTGTTACTGGGAGCTGATCAGTTCTTCCTCCCCCCTCACACTCCCCCCCCCCCCCCAAATGTAAGGGCTCTGTATAGGTCACCCCTGGTGTAACATGTGTAGATGGTAAAGTCCATAACTTATTAAAGTTGTGATCTGAGTTTTAGGGTATGCACTGCTCGTTGTCAGCCAAATTGGTTTCCATCTAGTTGTACTGTTTTAGTATATTACTGAAACCTTCCATCTTCATATTGTCATATGGTAAAATGTGTAAAAGTTTTTTTATTTTTTTTATTGCTTGGCAAGTAAGTTTGTAATTAAGTTTGAACAATGAGAGAGCACGTGACATTGCATGAGAGAGCACGTGCATGGTTTTATCCATGCAATTTAGTCATTTTGTATGAAATGTTTGTGAAGCTGACTTGTCTTTTATCTGCTTTGTCAACTGTGTGGAACCTTTTTGAATCATGAGTAGTTTATTATTCAACTAGTAGGTGCGACCCGGTGTCGGAGGATAGAATCACTCCCAAGGATAAAATCACACGAGTGATATTTTCCTAGGAAAAATTCACTTTAGAGTGGTTTTATCCTAGGATCAAATGACTCCCCAGGATTATAACACTCCCCCTATATATTTTGTGATTTAAACAATATTTATTGCATGGTAATGACATACAACAATGACAAAGTTAATTAATATGAACATAAAATGATAAATGAATTGATAAACAGGGCAGAATGATGTCCTTTGTAAACGTCTCTCCCTAAAAATAAAAATACAATGTTTTTCGCATCCCTGTATTAAACTGGGTAAATCAAATAAAGAAAAGTATAAATTTAACATTCAAACAACTATATATTTTGATATTAGGGCATTCGCAGTAATCATTACGATACATTTACGATGTTTTATACTGAAAGGATATTTTCATTTCAACATATAATATGTCATTTTAAGTTACGTTCTATAACTTCACTGCACTTTTAAGAAATATTAAATACGGGTTTTAAAATGTTACTCAAATGTTTGTATATTGGCAAAGGTGTGTTCATGTCACGATAACCAGGAAACAAGCGCTTCTGAGCATTTCCGAGAACTGGATATAGGCGCGATATAAATGTTGGTAATTATAATATTAAAAATATTTTAAAATATTAAAATAGGCGAAGGTGATTCTGTCTGCCTGTCTGTCTGTCTGTCCGGGGGTGTGGCTTACTCCGTTTACAGAGTAGCTCCACCCATTCTTCATGTAAACATGAATCCACCATTTTATTAACTAGAATAGCTTTGAGGCCTGTTTATTTAGGCCCGTGCTGTCTTTCTCTCTCACACAGGTTTATTTCAACTCTATTTCGATATATAATTTCATTTTTAACAGTCGCTAACATAGTTTTAGACTCGGTTGAAGAGAATCCCCTGAAAGTTTCCGTTTATAGAACGAAATGATTTCTCAAAGGCCTGTAAAATAAAGCTCATTCATTGAGTCACCCTCACGATTTTATCTCGAATTCAGCATCTGATTTCATTTTTATCAATGGTTTTAGACTCGGTATCAGAAATAATTGAGAACATTCACGCACACACAGAAAATTGCCGAGATATCTATTTTAAAAATCGCGGCATGGTCGGTCATACACCGCCTAAAATAACAGACGGGAAAATGGCGAGATATATAAAAAATTCGTGGCGGACTTTTCCATTTGATGACAATCATCACGATGAAATATTTAATTTATACGTGGTCACAATAATGTGGAGAGAGGGGCACAGCTTTGTTCACGTATCGCCATGGGAAATTGCCGACAGATATTTATTCGTTATTATTTAATTCATCATTATTATACGGAAGTAAAGGTAATCCTGTTTAAACTGGCATTCATTCCAGCGAGGGGTTGGAGAGGAGCGAGGGGTTGGAGAGGAGCGAGGGGATGGAGAGGAGCGAGGGGTTGGAGAGGAGTGAGGGGTTGGAGAGGAGCGAGGGGTTGGAGAGGAGCGAGGGGTTGGAGAGGAGCGAGGGTTTGGAGAGGAGTGGGGTTTGGAGAGGAGTGGGGGATTGGAGAGGAGCTGGGGATTGGAGAGGAGCGAGGGGTTGGAGAGGAGCGAGGGGTTGGAGAGGAGCGAGGGGTTGGAGAGGAGCGAGGTGTTGGAGAGGAGCGAGGGGTTGGAGAGGATAAAATTGTGAGGGTGACTCAATGAATGGGCTTTATTTTACAGGCCTTTGAGAAATCATTTTGTTCTATAAATGGAAACGTTCATGGGATTCTCTTCAACCGAGTCCAAAACTACGTTAGCGACTGTTAAAAATGAAATGATATATCGAATTAGAGTTGAAATAAACCTGTGTGAGAGAGAAAGACAGCATGGGCCTAACTAAACAGGCCTCAAAGCTATTCAAGTTAATAAAATGGTGGATATTTGTTCACATGAAGCCTCTCCAAGAATGAGTGGAGCTACTCTGTAAATGGAGTAAGCCACACCCACAGACAGACAGACAGACAGACAGAATCACCTTCGCCTATTCTAATATAGATAGTATAATAATATTCACATATTTCACAAAATAAAGTAACTAACAAAAAATAAAAACTAACAAAATAAAGTAAATAAAGTAACAACTAACTAACTAAAAAATAACTAAAATACATAGTAAAAGCTCTGTTGATCATTGCAACGATATCTAACATCCTGTGAGATATATTTCCAAAGTAACTCAATAAATCTTTCCATTCTTTCTGGGGGATTGACTTTATCCGAAAGGGAAGTGCTTTGATCCTGGAGGGAGTGTGTTGATCCTGACAGGGGGAGTGATTCTGTCCTAGGATAATTACACTCTAGACTGTGCCAGTCCTAGGATTAGTTCACTCTGGAGTGATTTTATCCTCGGACAGAAACACTCTAGAGTGAGATTTTAGGGGAGTGAGAGAATCCTGCTACACCGGCACTGCCGGGGAGGAATGAAGGAGATACCCCGTACTGCCCAGCTTGGTGAGCTTTTCCTGGTGGTGGTTTGGTGACGTATTGGACATTGAAAACCTATGAAGTTATTGCCCTCATTGTGGTTACCGTTTGCCTGTGGCCAGCAGCAGCACTGCCACACCCCACATCCCAATATACACTTTATAGCAGCCTTTGGTGGCCTCAAAATGGACATTAAGGCCAGCGTGTGGTAGTTTAAAGCCTTGCCCAGATTCTTAGTTACCTAAACCCAAAATGTGGGTCCTCTAGGTACTACAGTTCAGTCTGAAAGAGTAATAGAAAAAACACATAAGCAAACACACAAATGCTTGAAAATATTTATAAGATAAATTGAGCAGTTACCTCCTTCCTCCCACCCACCCTCACCACGACCCTTGTTTAGGTCTCCATCATTCTTTAATTTCCATCATTTTGGATGCCAAACACTGAAAGGGGGTGATGCTCTTTCACTGACATGCTTCCGCAGGGAAGACTGCAACACCTGTTCACCAGATTACTTTAGGTTAAATACATGATGGGTCTGTATGACAGCAGAATCCGATCGGGATCCACCCGGCCCTGGCCATGAATATTAATGCCCAAGCAACTGACAGCAGGTCAAGATTGGCATCGTAGTCCTCCTGCAGGACAAGGTGGCATTAAAAAGGGAGGGATAAAGGAGAGTCCCACTTCTCGAGGCTGGGGTTGCACACTACATCATCCGTCAGTGATACGCTCCCCCAGATTAGGTTGAATGCCCCCTAGAGGTCCACCGGAATGTGGAGTCCAGGAGAGGGGAGGCTCACCATAACCAAATAAGCTCTAAACATTTGGCAGAGGTACCTGCATTTCATTGCTGGCATCTGCACCGAATCTACAGTGGTGGCCCAAAATATTGGCACCCTTGCACCTTTTTCAAATACCTCAATTTTCTCTAAATAATAAGTTGAAATTGACTAAAGTATTTGGTCTCAACAATTCTTTATTTCACTATTAATATCACAGAACCTTTGTTTTTGATTCAGAACTTAATACAGCAATGCCCCGGCCTACGTCATTAATTGGTTCCATAAGCCGTGACGTATCTCGGTTTTTGACGTAAACCGAGTGTAATGCCTTAAAAATGCCTTAAAATGAAGACAAACACCGTAAAACTAGAGTAAATAATTGGAGGAGGCTGCGGCTTCGCCCTGAATCTTTGCCGCTCCCCGTCGGGAGTCCCTCCATTGTTTTCTATCGGTCGGGTCTTCTCCTCGAATGGGGTGACCGGCACGGACGTGTCGACCGTGAGCGGGCTTGTGTGCCGAGTGGCTCCGCGGCCCACTTCACCATGGCGTGCTTTACCCAACGTGTCCGAGCAGTTTCACCGGTGGTCGTGTCGTGTCGTCTGTGACGAACGATCGAGCTCAGGGTTCCATGAACCCGGCCGCCCTGGGGATCGACGCTCGCTTCCTAGTCGTAGACATGCCCCGTCTTTCCTCGAGCGGCCGAAGATGCGTCCTTCTTTTTTTTGGACGATGCGATATACGCAGAAACGACGATGTACAGGCAGGCATTTGCAAATCTATGCACATGTGCACATGCACACGTCGATCGGTTCGTCGACGCCGGATGCCGGCGAGGTGCCCGACGAGGCACCCCGGCTCGAGGCATGACACGGTCGTTCGTTTCACATGGGCCATGGGCCCTGGGGCCTGACCTCGTCGCGGACACTGCACACTCTGCAAGGTGACGTGACGTGACATCTGCCGCGGACGGTCATCCCAGCCGGCATCGTCGTCATGTTTCGCCGTTGCCACGTTGCGTTGGTTGTTTTGCACAGTAAAGGAACCTTTACACAGTAAAGGAATAATCACAAAAATAACAGCGAAAGGCAAAGCAAGCATGCGACTGCAGCACAGGACAAAATGCATATGGCGTTGCCTTTGTTTTGAATGAGAACCAGCAGCTACGCGTATTTTTTTGGATTTTTAAATATTTTTAATGTGCTTTTTATTGTATTTTAAATTGTTTTTTAGCTTCTTTTATTGTTAATTTTTATGTACTATTTTATTTATTTTAATTTTTTTTTTTCACGTCCTCCTATTATGATGTAGGAGTGACGTGAGGTCACACATAATGATGTTCGCTGAACTGAAATTTACTCTAGAAGAGTGGCGTAAAGTCGGATTTGATGTATGTCGAAATGGCGTAAAATGCGGTATTGCTGTATATCCTTTTAAATCTAATTTTAGCTCTTTCACGAGCCTCGATCTTGTATACAAAAAAAAAAAAAAAAAAAATCAGAAAATAAAAAGAAATGGCATTGACAAAATTATTGATACACTGGACTTAAGCTATTTGTTAGCACAGCCTTTGGACAAACTAAGTGCAACTAACTGCGCTTCCTTCACCTCTCTACTGGCAGTTTGGCCTACTCCCCTTGTGCAAACTGTTCCAGTTCTCCCAGATTTGAAGGGTGCCTTCTCCCTACTGCTGTTTTCAGATCTCCCCACAGGTGTTCGATGGGATTTAGATCTGGAATCATTTCTGGCCACTTCAGAACAGTCCAGCGTTTTGTCTTGAACCATTCCTGGGTGCTTTTTGAAGTGTGTTTGGGGGTCATTGACCTGCTGCAAGGCCCATGACCTTTGACGGAGACTCAGCTTTCTCACATTGGGTTGAACATTGTGCTCCAAAATGCCTTGTAAATCTCCTGATTTCATGATGCCATGCACACATTCAAGGCACCCAGTGCCAGAGGCAGCACATCAACCCCAAACCATCACTGAACCTCCTCCATGTTTGACTGTAGGGAAGATGTTCTTTTCTTTGAAGGCTTAATTTTGTTTACTGTAAACATAGAGATTATGTAATTTACCAAAAAACTCTAATTTGGTCTAATCTGTCGAAAGGACATTCTCCCAGAAGGATTTTGGCTTGTTCAGGTGTGTTTTGGAAAACTCCAGTTGGGATTTCTTATGTCTCTCTCTCAGCAGTGGTGTCCTCCTGGGTCTCTTACCATAGAACCCCCTTTCATTGAGTTGGCGATGGATGGTGCGAGTTGAAACTGTCGTACCTTGTGTCTGAAGGTCAGCTTGAATATGTTTGGCAGTTGATTGAGGTGCTTTCTCCACCATTCAAACAATCCTTCGCTGCAATCTTCGATTAGGTTTTCTCTTGCGGCCATGTCCAGGGAGGTTGTCTACAGTGCCATTGGCCTTAAACATCCTGAAAACGTTGTGTACGGTGGACACAGGAACATCAAGATCTCTGGAGATGGACTTGTAGCCTTGAGATTGTCCATGCTTGGCTACGATCTTATGTCTGACCTCGTCAGACAATTCTCTGGTTTTCTTTCTTTTCTCCATGCTCATTTTGGTGCACATTGTGACACAAAACAGCAGAATGACTCCTTTTCTCTATTCAAACTGGTTGCATGTGTGATCTTTATATTGCAGGCACCTGCAACTCACCACAGGTGAGTTCAATTCCAAAGTAAAGGACAATCACCTGCTTGAAAGCTAATTATGTCTATCAACTTCTAAAAGGTGCCAATAATAATGTCCGGGCCATTTTAGGATTTGTGTGTGCAATAAGCTAAGATTTAGTAGTTTTATTTCAGCTTTTCTTGCGTTGTTCCACTGCAAACCAAAAAAGACAATTGTGGATACCAAAATATTTTTTAATTTCAATAATTTTCTGGAAGAAATGGTGCATTTTTTGAAAAAAGTGCAAGGGTGCTAATATTTTTGGCCATGACTAAAAGGGTTTCACACACAAGCTTACTCGTGATTGTTGCAATGGACGTCTCCTGGTTGCTTTCGTTTGGCCCCACACTTACTATTTGACAACCTTTTGTGGCCATATACAAGAGGTTCAGTTGCAGGAAGTGAAACGTCTACTCCCCTGAGCCAAAAATTATTTTGCTTCTGAACCTAGCCTTGATAATGTGGGAAATCAGCACACCTTTGAAAAGGGTTAGGAATACCTGTGTAAGATAAAGTGGTTCACTTGCCTCAGACTACTCATATGGGATCCAAGGTAAGCTGAGCTGAGCTGAAGGTGAAATTGAATAGTTTGAGGAAAGCCCACCTCTTTACCTTACATAGACGGGTTAGGTTTATCTATTTAAGGTAAAAAGGTAGACTTGCCTCAGACTATTCGTAATGGCAAAGCTTTGATACAGTGATGGACATTGCCTATAACCAGAAGCCTTGATGAACAATTAATCAAAATATTTCTGAAGAGAGTTGTATACGAGGTAGGATAAATGGCTAAATTCCCAACACAATTAACAACAAATAATTCCTACTGAGGCAGGATTACACAAAACAATTAAAAGACAGTGTTGCCCATGTAATTGCAATTTGGTTTGAGCTTGCTTGGGCAAGGTTTATATCCTCGTCACATTCACTGGTGAGTTGTGTTGTGGAGAGAGAGCGATGAAAATGATAAAAGGCATTTAGAGCAGCAGTAATCATACAATAGTAAGTTTGTTAAAACAATTTGATGCTGGGTGGGTTCCAGATTTATTGCGGAGTTTAGCCTGTGCCGTGACCAGAACTCATTTTGAGCAATAGCTCTCTATCAAAATATAGCAATAGCTATCAAAAAAGCTGATTAAAGAAGTAATAACATAAGCCACTAATGGATGAGAGAGTGAAGATGTCAAATTCCTCACATGGGAGTGTGAAGATGGCCTAACATAGAAAATAAAAAATACAACCAATTGTTCAGTTGAAAGAAACAATTCATTTTGTCAAAGGTCAATAAAGAAAAATAAAGTTTTAGTTATTTTAAAGTTTAAGGTTAGTAGAAATTCTCTTTTTTTGTAACAAGATTTCCCTTTTGTTCAAAATCCTTGATCCACCTCTTATATATTTTCTTGGCGACATTGTGAAGCTAAATGTAGAGATACTCTTCCGAAATAGAAAACAATATTCTGATATCTGATTTTGTTCTAACCTACGAAGGGGTAGGTAGAAAAGGTACTTTTAAAAGCATCATTTAGGCATAATTAATATGTTTGGAAGCCAATTAACAGAACGTTATAATGATGAATGAAAGTGAAATGATATTAAATCTTTTGTGAAATAATTTGTGAACACTGGTGACCTCGAAGGTTGCAGGGTTCAACTCCATCATAAGGCAGCATAATTAAAGATTTAGTTGCTGACACCTGTGAAAATTATAACCTCGGCTTTCAGGCCATGTTAATGAAGAGTTATGTCAACATATGGACACACATTGCTTGCACATTGTGTAAATCACAGAAATAATCTGCCATGGTAACGACTCCCCCTCCCTTCTCTGTCCTCTCTCTCTTTCCCTCTTTCTGTCCCCCCTTTCTTCCTCTCATTTCCACCACCCCTCTCTATTTTCCCCATTCTACATTTCCCTCCCTTCTCTCTCATATTCTTTATCTTCCTTTCTCTCTCCCCTTCTTTCTCTCCCCATTTCTCTATCGCCTTCTCTGTCTCTTTCCCCCATATTCCTTCTCACTTTCTAAGTTTCGTTAATTTTTTAATACTCTTTTTCGTGATATCCATTCATATTTTTAGCTCAACTGGAACGAAGTTGAGGGGAGCTTATGCGATTGCGCATCGTCAGTCCATCCATCAGTCCATCCATCAGTCAGTCCGTCACCCGTAAACACTTGAAACTTCTTCTCTGAAACCGCTGATGGGATTGCGACCAAATTTGGCACAAATGATATATGTTGTGTGGCGACTAAACTTTGTTCACGGCATTAACGGGAATCGGGGTTTAAGGGGATTTACCCTGGGTCAAAGTGGGTCCAGGTTTTAATTCGCCATAGTCCAAAGTTGAGTGAAGATATTGTTATGTCTGGGGATAGAGCAAAATCTAGAGCTAGGTAGATCTGTATAGGTAGGTATTCGACTGTCGCGATAGGGAATCTACCTGTAATAAGTTCTTCATGTTTAGGCATTTGTCGGGATAAGATTTATAATTGTGGATCTACCAGGAGATTCGAGTGTTAAGTAGTTAGGGATTAAAGATAATGCCCCTGTAAGTCTCACCTAGTAGTCAAACCTTTGTCCATTATGGCAATGCAAACCACATAAACATTAGTTAGGTCCCTAGCGCAACATTAAATAATTTCTTTCCCTGACAATGACTTCGGAACAAACGGACAGGAAACCAGGCAAAAAAACACCGCCACAATTGGCCGCCACCATTTACACCTCCAAAAGTCCTGCCCACCTCGCATAGCACGTGCGGTGACCACAGAGTCGGGGACGGGAGCGGCAGTGGTGCAGAGGGCGTGACCTGGACGAGCCGGAGAGTTGTGGGAGGCTCTGATTGGCTGAGGAGTGTGCCAATGTGACGTCATTGGCCAGAGATATTATCGAGGGTCGGACGCCATTTTTTGGCAGTCCCGGTGTGAGTTGAGATGAGAGCAGAGCCCTGACTTGAGTCAAGAGTTTGAGTGCAATTCGGAGGTGTGCTGAACCAAGTTGAGAAGAGTTCCGCAGAAGAGTTGGTTTGAAGGAGTTCACAGCTTGAGAGAATCCCGGTGTGATCCTGAGTTGGCTTGTGAGCAGGGTCCTGGCCCGGGTTGATTTGGCTGTCATGTGGAAGATCGCCGTCGAGGTGGTTGGAGCTCGCTCCTTTTTGCTGGGTGGATTCGTGCTAGCCTGCTGTGGGACCTAGTGGTGATCGGTGCTTGGTGCTCGGGGCTTCGGAGCTTGGAGCGGGACCTCGGGTGCAGCGGCGAGGGCGTTGGCTCGGGCCTAGCGGGGCGTGCGAGGTGGACGGAGGATTCGTCCAGGCCAAGAAGAGGACGACGAGACAGATAAGCCGCATCTACGTACATTTTGACACAAAGGACGTGTTTATTTTCCTTAATTCAGATTCCCTCGTATTGTGTTTGATATCTGTTGTGTGTGGGATCCCGATTTAGCTACCTTATTTTATTACCGGCACGTGCTTTTTCAATGTCTTTACTTTTCATTAATAAATCCTTGTATTATTTTCTGTATATATATCTGAACGCAGTTTTCCTGGGTGTTTGATTTTAATAGGTAAGGTTGCAGGGCTTTCGCTGTGTCCTGCCATTCCGCACGTTTAATTGCTTGATTGGAATCCGCTATTGAGTTTTCGCCTCGGGAGTTTAAAGTTTCGTAATCGGCATCCGCAACTTTGATGTTAATCGCAGTTGCGTGACATTTGTTGTCAGGAGTGGGATTCGAACCCGTCGGACAAATTTTTTTGGGTTCGCGGCGAGACATCGACACTGTCGGGCGTACATTGCGCCCGACGTTTGAACGCAAAATTTTTATAGGCGAGGCGGAGAAATTTAATAATCAATTGAGCATACGGAGCGCGATATCGCATCTTCGTCAAATTGAAATTGCGTTGGAGGGTCGAATTTATAAAGCAAATGGGGACCTGGAAGGCTATCGGTGCCGGGTGGATGCCACAATGCAACAACAGAGAGAGGAATGGGGACTGCTCAAACAACAGGGGGGGAAATTGGCCGAGGAGGTGAAAGGGTTGGAAGCCCGCATAACAGAGCAGGAGAAGGGGTTATCTGAGAAAGGCCTGTGGGGGCCGCAAATGGATAATGAAAGGGTGAGTGATTTGGTGCAGGAGCGACTGGAGACCTGGGACAATACCATCAAGGAGGAGATTGTTCGGGTCCAAGAAAGCCTGAGGGAAGAGGTGAGTAGGTCTGTTAAACATCTTCAGGATCAGATTAATGTGACCCAGGAGACCCTCACCACGAGCCACATTTGGACACCAGAGGCTCTGAAACTGAATACCCAGTTGGGGGGGGGGGGGGGGGTTTGGCCCTGGACTGGATTTGGACAGAGAGGAATCGGGGAATAGAGTCTCTGGAAAAACAATCCCCCTCGTACATTTTGACGGATCAGGGAGCCTCGAGGCTTTCCTGACACAATTCGAGTTCGTGTCTCAGCTCAATGGTTGGGGAGAGCGGGACCGCATGGGGAATCTGGTGGCGACACTGCGGGGATTAGCCGCAGACGTGTTAAACGTAGTCCCAGAGGGAATATTGACCAGCAAGGCCATCTGTGAGGCCTTGAATCATAGGTACGGGACAGGCGCAAGGTGTGACCTAGTCAGGGCACAGCTGCTGCAACGCAGGCAAAAGCCTAATGAGATGTTGCAGGAGCTGGCCCAGGATATATACCAATCTGTGAGGATAGCGTACAGAGACCTACCAGCACAGGCGTGGGACAAGCTGGCGATAGAAAAATTTATGGCGGCTCTTCCTGATCCCGAGGTCCGGACGTTGGTGGAGTTACAGGACCCACCCACGGTGCACTGGGCGGCGGAATGCGCGGCGAGACTGACCTTTTTGAGGAGGTCGAACCGCGCATCGGACAGGGCACCTGTGACGGTACGGCAGGCCGAGGTGCGGGATCAGGAAAAGCCAGAGGATGACATTGGACGAATGTTAAGGGGAAACAGCCGCCAGCTGACAAATTTGACCAGGGGCGAATTTGCAGGGAGCGAGTCACGGCAGTTTGGTCCAGGTTTGCCATCGGGATGGCCTGATTTTTATCGGGCTGGGCCAGGAGAGAGGGGTGCTCCGCCTGGGTACCGGAGGGGTCCATCCATGGGGACTTGTTTTAGATGTGGGAGAAGAGGGCACAGGCAGAGGGATTGTCGGCAACCACCTGGGCCACCTCAGGTGTGACCACCTCCTAACAGGCTTCGCGGCCCAGAAAGGAGGGGGCCCCCAGTAGGTCCACAGGTGCCAGAAAGAGGACCACCACCTCGGCCTGGGCCAATAGCAATAGAGTGTGCGGGAAACTAGAACGAGCCGAGCATACGGGGCCATGCTCAGCTGGCAAGTGTGTGGAGAAGCGCCCTCTTTTGGTGAAAGTAGTGAATTGTGGAAAAATTGGCACGGGTAATCTCAGGGTTAGATGCAAAATTGAGGGAGAATTTTGTGAGGCTGTGTTGGACACTGGAGCCAGTGACACCATTATTCATCCGAGTGTGCTAGACCAGAGTGTTGGAGGCTGGGACAAAATTGATAGGGTAGAAGGACACAGCCTCCAACTGGCTACGGGGGTAACGGCACAAATATTGGGACGTGGAGAGGTGAGGATGGAGTTGGGTGGTCTGGAGGTCAGCGTGGTTGCATGGGTGATGGGGGTGTGTGATCAGTGTCTATTGGGACTGAGTTTCCTGGTGGAGCATGACTGCCAACTAGACCTTGGGCGTGGTCATATGTGGTTGGGCACTGAGAGGCTGCAGTTAGTGGGACTGGGGAATGACGAGGAGGTGCAGGGGACGTGGCTGGAGGTGCCACACACTGTGACCGTGCCTCCCAGGTCCGAGAGAGTGGTTATGGCGGAGTTAGCAGCAGGTGCTCAACCCATTGGCCAGCTGGGGCTAGTGGAGTCGTGGTCCTCGCAGGGGACGGAGGGATTAATAGTGGGTCGCACCCTTGTAGACACCCGTGGGATTATGCTGGCAGTCAGGCTGCTCAACTTGTCCGATAGCCCCCGCACTGTAATGGGCGGAGCCATCATAGCCAAATGCAGTAGTGTAGTAGAGGTCACCGGAGGAGGTGGATCCACATGCTTGCCAGTACAGCCAGAAAGAGGGCAAAATTTGGGTAAATGTGATTGGCCAGAGGGAGTGCAGGACATGATGACACGCTCTGAAGAGGGCCTAACATCGGAGCAGGTGGAGACATTGCACAATTTGGTTGGTAAGAACTTGGATGTTTTTTCTCTCTCCCCCGAGGATGTTGGACGCACGAGTCTCGTCAGGCACCAAATTAGTACTGGCGAGGCTCGGCCTGTTCGCCAACCGCCGAGGCAGCTCCCTTTCGCTAAGAAAGAGGAGGCAGAGGAACAGGTGAGCAAAATGGAAAGAGCCGGATTTATCGAGCCCTCGGTGAGTCCTTGGGTGTCACCCATTGTGCTGGTGAAAAAGAAGGATGGGACCACTTGGTTCTGTGTGGACTACCGCCAGCTCAATCATGTGACACTCAAAGACTCGTATCCCCTGCCAAGGATTGATGACACCCTTGATGCCGTTTCAGGCTCAAAATGGTTCTCTACATTGGATTTAAAGAGTGGTTATGGGCAGGTGGAAATGAATAAAGAGGCGAGGGAGAAAACAGCGTTCACCACAGGAAAGGGTCTCTGGCAGTTTGTAGTCATGCCTTTTGGATTGTGCAATGCCCCTGCCACGTTTGAGCGTCTGATGGAACGTGTTTTAATTGGCTTACCATGGCAGACTTGCCTAGTCTATTTGGATGATGTATTGGTCCACGCTCCCACATTTGAACAGGCTGCTAAAAATTTGTCAGAGGTATTTGGGAGATTAAGGGGTGTCGGGATGAAGGGGAATCCGAGCAAGTGTGAAATTTTCAAGAGAGGTGACTTACCTGGGTCACGTGATTAGTGAGAGTGGCGTGGCCACTGACCCTGAGAAGGTAAAATCAGTAAAAAAAAAAGTGGCCCGCCCCCAAAAGTGTAAGGGATGTCAGAGGATTTTTGGGTCTCTGCTCTTACTACAGGAGATTTGTGGCAAATTTCGCAGAAATTGCAAGACCTTTGCACAAATTGACAGAGAAAGGAGCCAACTTTATATGGTCGGAGAGCTGCATCGAGGCATTCAATCACTTAAAACAACGTCTGGTGGAAGCCCCAGTTTTGGCATACCCGACGGATGATGGAAATTACATCCTGGACACAGATGCGAGCCAGGAATGATTGGGAGATGTGTTGTCACAAATGCAACAGGGAGTCGAGAGGGTTATTGCGTATTACAGTCGGGCACTTTCGAGCCCGAACGAAATTATTGCATTACCCGCAAAGAACTATTGGCCCTACTGTCTGCAGTTGGACACTTTCACCCTTACCTTTATGGGAGGGAGTTTGTGATCCGAGTGGATCATGCCTCCTTGCAATGGCTTCTTCAGTTCAAAGAGCCGGTGGGACAAATTGCAAGGTGGCTTGAGAGGCTGCAGCAGTATAATTTCTCTGTGCAACATCGGCCTGGCAAAGCACATGCCAATGCAGACGCTCTCTCTCGGCACCCCTGTTGGGAGGCACAGTGTAAATTTTGTGATAGACAATAAGCCAAGGATCCAATTGGGCAGGACCAAATTGATGCATGCCTATATGCAGCGAGAGTGACCAGGCGAACTTTGCCACAACCCCCACCTGAATTGGGCGATGTGAATTGGCGAGAGAGTCAAAGGGAGGATCCTGTTTTGGGGCCCCTTTTTCATTGGCTAGAGGAGGGCAAAAGACCTTCTTGGGAGGATAATCCTCCACACGGGGCCCAGGTAAAGGCCTATTGGGCACAGTGGCAGATGTTGGGGTTGAAAGATGGCTATTTGCTCAGAAAGTGGGTGACACCAGCGGGCGATGTAGCTTCCTGGTTGATAATTGTACCAAACAAATTGAAGTAGATGGTTATGGGGCACGTGCATGGGACTAGGACAATGGGACATTTGGGCATGGCCAAAACTTTGTCCAAATTGCGGCAGAGGTTCTACTGGGTGAATTCGGGCAGGGACATTCAAAATTGGGTGAAATCCTGCGACCTCTGACGCGGTAAGAAGGGACCCCCATGTGCACTCAAGGCCCTGCTTCAGGTGTACAATGTCGGAGCACCACTCGAGCGGGTGGCAGTAGATGTGGTGGGGCCCCTGCCAGCCACCCGCCGAGGGAATCGGTACATTATGGTGGCAATGGACTACCCACCAAGTGGCCAGAAGCCTACCCATTGCCCAACCAGGAAGCCCGGCTGGTAGCTCAAGTTCTAGTTGAGGGATTCTTCTCCCGATTTGGCGTTCCAAGGGAGCTACACACTGACCAGAGCCAGAACTTTGAATCCGCCCTCCTGCGGTCGGTGTGCGAGCTCCTCCAAATTCATAAGACCCGGACGACCCCCCCTTAGGCCTCAATCGGATGGGATGGTAGAGAGGTTCAACCGGACATTGTTGACACAATTGGCCCTCTTTACATCCGAAAACCAACAGGATTGGGACGAGCACCTTCCCTTTATATTGATGGCATACCGGACCACTCAGCATGTGATCACTCGGTGCACCCCCGCCTTGTTGATGTTCGGTAGGGAGATGAGTCCCCACAGATTTGTAGATGGGACTGTCACCAGGGGAACCGGGTGAGCCATCTGTGGAAAGCTATGCAACCAATTTGAAAGCGAGCATGGAAAAGGCTCATGAGTTTGCGAGGAAGCAAATTGGCTTGGCTTCTTCGCATATGAAAACGCGGTATGACGCTCGGGCACACACACCTCGTTTCCTTCCCGGAGACCTTGGTTGGCTCTACTGGCCTCGGAGAAGGAAGGGGGTGTGCCCAAAACTCACCTCACCTTGGAAGGGCCCCGGGGTGGTGCTTCGACAGGTGACTGATGTGGTGTTCAAAATTCAGATGGGCCCGCATACCCTTCCACAGATAGTTCACGGGGATAGATTGAGCTCCTACATGGGTCGGGAGGCTCCGGGGTGGATCGGAAGAGTGAGGGGGAAATTAGGTGTGGTGGATGGCACTCTTGAACCCGACCAACCTGCAACTACCTGCACTTGAGGTGAGTGTTGATGTGTACTGTCCCAGGCGTCAGGACTTGCTTGTGAAATTTTGGGGACATGTAATTTGGAGTTGGGAGGCGGGTGAGAATGATGACATGGCCGGTGAGGGGATGGAATGGGGGCCACACAGTGTCTTGTGGGTGGCGTATGTTTTTGTGTTGTGGTTATGTGTTTTGATGTGGTCGTGAGAGTGGAACCTGGAGAGTGAGTGATGATTATTGGAGATAATGAGGGGTGATTATTGTGCTTTTGGAAATGTGCTTTTGGAAATGTGTAATGGTTTAAATGTGAACTGGGGGATTTCACATGGAGCAGGCCATGGCAAGCCTTGTAACACATTTTACACCATCTATGGAATTGTGCTGAATTGTGCAGAGTTGTGTGGAGAAATGAATGGCAGTGGGGGAGGAAGTGTGTTTTGGGGTCTTGTGGGTGGGGAAGGTGTGTGTGTCCGCAGGTACAGATCAAGCTCTGAGGAGCAATGCTGGCGGCCCCCTTCTGCGGCAATTACCCCTGTCAGCCGGTGGTAACTGGAAATTGGAGCTTGTCGGTGGAGGGTCTGGTTGGGCGCCGTGGGGTGAGGAAGTCCCCCGGTGACCCGTGTTGCTGCGCTGAAGCAGGAGGCCGCGGAGGAGCCTGGTGTGTGTGGAGACCCTCACCAGCGAGGTAACGGCGGAAAGGGGCTGTTGGGCTGCCATGGGCCAAGAGGTAAAGGGGGGGGGGGCAATGAACTTGTAAGTCGGTTGACTTGTTTTTGGGACTGCGGGCACCACAGCCTGAAGCGCCCCCACCATCCTATTGTGCGGTACCTCCCCGCTGCCGAGTTGGGGAATGTATGCACACATGATATGACATCAATGCCATGGTCCTGCAGGGTGGGTGTATTGAGTAAGAACTTTATTGGGGTTTGTGTTGTATGAATGTGGGCGAAATCCACTGAGCCATGTCACTCACCTGTAACATCTGGACAGGGCCCGTGGAAATTTAGGGGGGTACATGGGGATGGCCCCACAGGTAAGATTGTGTCTTGTGGCATCCACCGGGGGACGTGGTCTGTAGATTGGGGTAGGTACAAATGTTTATAGAGTTTTTGGAATTTTCTGGTTATGGTTAAGTTTTGTGGTTAAGTTAGTGTTGCATGTTGTTTGTTTACTCCACCACAGGAGCGATGGAATGAAGATCAATGTACATACATACTTGCATGATGGTTAAGGGGTTTAGTTGTTAAGGAAGTGTAGGTAGGTAGTCCGACTCACTTCCCACAGGCCTTCCTAATTTATTTCATAGATTAATTAAGTGTGTGACAGTAAGTGTTATGGCTGGAATGGTAGCGCCTGCAGTGAACCTTGCAGGAGCTACGGTTCCAGGGGGGGTTGGGGGAAGGCTGTGTTATGTCTGGGAGTAGAGCAAAATCTAGAGCTAGGTAGATCTGTATAGGTAGGTATTCGACTGTCGCGATAGGGAATCTACCTGTAATAAGTTCTTCATGTTGAGGCGTTTGTCGGGATAAGATGTATAATTGTGGATCTACCAGGAGATTCGAGTGTTAAGTAGTTAGGGATTAAAGATAACGCCCTGTGAGTCTCACCTAGTAGTCAAACCTTTGTCCATTATGGCACTGCAAACCACATGAATATTAGTTAGGTCCCGAGCGCAACATTAAATAATTCCTTTCCCTGACAATGACCTCGGAACAAACGGACAGGAAACCAGGCAAAAAAACACCGCCACAATTGGCCGCCACCATTTACACCTCCAAAAGTCCTGCCCACCTCGCATAGCACGTGCGGTGACCACGGAGTCGGGGACGGGAGCGGCCGTGGTGCAGAGGGCGTGACCTGGACGAGCTGGCGAGTTGTGGGAGGCTCGGATTGGCTGAGGAGTGCGCCAATGTGACGTCATCAGCCAAAGATATTATCGAGGGTCGGATGCCATTTTCGGCAGTCCCGGTGTGCGTTGAGATGAGAGCAGAGCCCTGACTTGAGTCAAGAGTTCGAGTGCAGTTCGGAGGTGCGCTGAACCAAGTTGAGAAGAGTTCCGCAGAAGAGTTGGTTCGAAGGAGTTCACAGCTTGAGAGAATCCCGGTGTGATCCTGAGTTGGCTTGTGAGCAGGGTCCTGGTCTGGGTTGAGTTGGCTGTCGTGTGGAAGATCGCCGTCGAGGTGGTTGGAGCTCGCTCCTTTTTGCTGGGTGGATTCGCGCTAGCCTGCTGTGGGACCTAGTGGTGATCGGTGCTTTGTGCTCAGTGCTCGGGGCTTCGGAGCTTGGAGCGGGAGCTCGGGTGCAGCGGCGATGGCGTTGGCTCGGGCCTAGCGGGGCATGCAAGGTGGACGGAGGATTCGTCCAGGCCAAGAAGAGGACGACGAGACAGATAAGCCGCATCTGCGTACATTTTGACACTAAGGACGTGTTTATTTTCCTTAATTCAGATTCCCTCATATTGTGTTTGATATCTGTTGTGTGTGGGATCCCGATTTAGCTACCTTATTTTATTACCGGTGCGTGCTTTTTCACTGTCTTTACTTTTCATTAATAAATCCTTGTATTATTTTCTGTATATATCTGAACGCAGTTTTCCTGGGTGTTTGATTTTAATAGGTAAGGTTGCAGGGCTTTCGCTGTGTCCTGCCATTCCGCGCGTTTAAGTGCTTGATTGGAATCCACTATTGAGTTTTCGCCTCAGGAGTTTAAAGCCTCGTAATCGGCGTCCGCAACTTTGATGTTAATCGCAGTTGCATGACAATATGTTCACTTGAGTTGTGAGTAATTAATTTACAATAACTTTCGCTAGTGGCTGCTTTATGACTTCCTGCTTCAGAAAGTTACAGGTACTAAGCCAGAAAATATTATTGTGAATGCTCAGTATATGAAATGTAAGTGCATGAATAAATTGATGTGCTTCATCTAAATTCAGAACTCTGAAACAAAACAGTTTGGACCCCAGTGACAACAATTAGAGGACAAAGTAGAGTACAACAATTGCTAATGTATTTCACAACAGTCGTTATACTGATTTACACTGAGCCAGTGGTGCAAGGGATGGATTAATGCCCACGCTGTCCTACATCAGTGGGAGAAATACCAGTTGATGACGATTTAATGGCATTGGAAGTGTGTCATCAAGTTTAATTCATACGGTCATTAGCCTTCCCAAAACACAAGTAATTGTGTGGGGATGTTCTATACATATGGCCATGAAAGAAGCATGCCTTCCTTTTCTTACAACATGCTGGCTGCCACCCATGATCTGCGTTTAACTCCAACAACCTTAATTTGAAATCTGCTTGGCTTTGCTCACACCAAGGTGAGTTGAATCGCTGTGTTAGCTCGGATCAATTGCTTACTAAATAACACCATTCCGGCAAATTGATTAGGTCTCCAAAGTGCATGACAACAAAGGGCAGCCATTGAGACGCCATTTTGAATGGACCAAAGTTTTCTTTTTTTTTCTTTTAAGGAACGTAGGGGTTTTGGTAAGGTTTTTAAAAGGAAAGAACAAATACTTGGTTATAAAGCCTTGAATTATAAGCAAGGCAGATGAGAAAGGTAATAGCATTATTCAGGAAACTAATGATTCTTAAAATAAAAAAAACCCACAATTGTCAAGGAAATTGCCTTTGCTTTGGAATGAATGATTTCTGTGTGGAATAATGGACCAAAGTGTCGTTTGCATCGCATCGAATTGCATCGTTTGCAATTTTAGACGAGAGTGAAGTCGATGGCGAATTCAATGGCACGCCATTGTATATTCGTGTGCTTCACACCTAAAGCAAAGTTGAAAGATGGCAAAAAGGTCCACCAGGAATGACTCAATATCAAATTTTGAGTTAAATTTTACTTTTCTAATTTTGATTCCTGTGCCCCTAAGTCCACACCCATGGGGCATGAACTGGTTAGTCAGGTCCACTATGTTTTTTCGTTCAAACCTTTTGGAGATTAGCAAAATTATACATTTTTGGAATATTCAGAGCATGAGGAATCCAAAAATTAATGTTGGCATTTGCGTAGACACCTTTGCGAAAATGACACTCAGGACAGTGATGAAGAACTGCAAAAGCATATTCCTGAACGGTGTAGACCTAGTAGATCCTGTGTATCGGACTTATAGTTCAATCTGATACTAACAAGGCTGCTTTCCTGCTTTATAAACCCAAACCTATAACTTCAACGGACTTGCAATATCATGTATTATGTAATACAGTTATATCATAAATATAAAGACAATGGTTTTCAATTACCTTTGTTTTTTGCTTTTCTATAATCCGGAGCACTATTTTGAGGCCTTTATTGGATTCCTTGACCCAGAAAACATAGGATTAGCATATTTAATCAAGTTTATAGGTTGACTAGAAGCCGAGATAGCGCAAAATATGTATTTTATGGTGGCCATTTTGAAAATCCAAAATGGCGGCCATGCAGGTGTCTGTGCAAATGCCAACATTGATTTTCGGATTCTCCATGCTCTGATTATTCCAAAAATGTACAGGTTTGCTAATCTCCCAAAATTTTGAACGAAATTATATTTGTTAACATAGTGAACCTGACTCGGTGGTCAAATCCAAAAAATCGTTATACAGTGCGTATCAAAAAAAGGTAATCCGAATTCATGGTGTTAATATGCAAAGGTTATTTAGTTTGACAATTTACATGTGGTATACCAATTATGAGGAGATCCTCAGCTTTCCATTGATGCCTTTCATGCATCATTGCTGTCACACATGACGGAGTACATGTTCATTGAAAATGACAAGTTCAAATCGCATTTTTACAAGTTTGGCTAATCGGTGCAAGACAGTTTGAAATGTACGCATTACTTGTCGACTGCCAAGTTGATTATGTAAAATTGTTAAGCTGGTCTGGTAATCATTGGTTGCGTCATCCTTTGTTTAAGATGGGCCTACGGTGTATGGGTTTAGAGACAGTCTGAGTCACTGAAAAGATGGTTCAACTTACGACTGAACAGCGGACCTTCGTTGTTACAACCTTTCACCAAACTGGAAGTTTGCAGCGAACTCGTGATGTAGTCGAGTTGCCGCCCTTATATGTCCTTTATGAGACCCGGCAATGTTAACTACTGCGAACTTTTTCACAGAAATGTGTTCTATATAGTTAGGAGAGTCAATTAGCTTGGTTGCTACTTGTGCAACGTTGAGCATTTCTCAGAATTCAAGACGGCGGCCGCCGCTATCTTGGATGTTGGCCAATTTTCAACTTTTGATCTCGATGACATAGAGGGTCGTGTAATACCTCGTTCTAGGGGTTTTAGAGTACGGGGAGTCCTTTTGTGGAGTTATTTTTGGATACGGGGTCAATGTCAAGGTCAAAATGAAGGACAAAGTCAAACGAAGAAACTTTAATGTATTGTTATTGTTCATAAGACATGACGACGGAACCGGAGTGCGTAAAGTGGTTTTCGACACGAGCATAAGAGCAAAAAGTGCTTTTCAACACGAACCCAAGTGCAAAAACTGGTTTTCAATGCCATCACAAGTGTGGAAAGTGGTTTTGCAACACTAACCCAAGTGTGAAAACTGGTTTTCAATGCCAGCACAAGTGCGAAAAGTGGTTCTCAACAAGAGCATGAGTGCGGAGAGTGGTTTTCAACACTAACACAATTGCAAAAAGTGGTTTTCAACACAAACCAAAGTGCGAAAAGTGGTGTGCGGAGAGTGGGTTTCAACACTAACACAAGTGTGGGAAGTGGTTTTCAACACGATCGCAAGTGCCATAAGTGTTTTTCAACACTAACATGAGGGCGAAAAGTGGTTTTGCAGCACGAGCGCAGGTTCGGGAAGTGGTTTTGCAACACCAACACTTGTGCGTAAAGTGGTTTTCAATGCCAGCATTAGTGCGAACACAAGAGCATGAGTGCAAACACAAGAGCACGAGTGCGGAGAGTGGTTTTCAACACTAGCACATGTGTGGAAATTGGTTTTGCAACACGAGCGCAAGTGCAAAAAGTGTTTTTCAACTACTAACATAAGTGCGAAAATTGGTTTTGCAACACTAACACAAGTGCGAAGGTGGTTTTGCAACACGAACACAAGTGCGATAAGTGGTTTTGAACACTAACTGGAGCGCGAAAAGTTGTTTTCAACACAAGCAGAAGTGCCAAAAGTGGTTTTCAATGCCAGCCCAAGTGCGGTAAGTGGTTTTGCAATACTAAACCAAATGGCAAAGTGGGTTTCAATACTAGCACGAGTGCTGAAAGTGGTTTTCAACACAAACCAAAGTGTGGAAAGTGGTTTTCAACACAAACCAAAGTGTGGAAAGTGGTTTTCAACAATAGCACGAGCGCGGCAAGTGGTTTTTGCAACGATAACACAAGTGCGAAAAGTGGTTTTTCAACACTAACACAAGTGCGAAAAGTAGTTTTTCAACACTATCACAAGTGCAAAAAGTGTTTTTTCCACACTAATACAAGTGCAAAAGTGGTTTCCTGCACCAACACAAGTGCAAAAAGTGGTTTTCAACACTAACACAAGTGCGAAAAGTGGTTTTTCAACACTATCACAAGTGCGAAAAGTGTTTTTTCCACACTAATACAAGTGCAAAAGTGGTTTCCTGCACCAACACAAGTGGGAAAAGTGGATTTTCAACACTAACACAAGTGCGAAAACTGGTTTTTCAACACTATCACAAGTGCAAAAAGTGTTTTTTCCACACTAATACAAGTGCAAAAGTGGTTTCCTGCACCAACACAAGTGCGAAAAGTGGTTTTTCAACACTAACACAAGTGCGAAAAGTGGTTTTTCAACACTAACACAAGTGCGAAAAGTGGTTTTTCCACACTAATACAAGTGCAAAAGTGGTTTCCTGCACCAACACAAGTGCGAAAAGTGGTTTTTCAACACTAACATAAGTGCGAAAAGTGGTTTTTCAACACTATCATAAGTGCAAAAAGTGTTTTTTCCACACTAATACAAGTGCAAAAGTGGTTTCCTGCACCAACACAAGTGCGAAAAGTGGTTTTTCAACACTAACACAAGTGCGAAAAGTGGTTTTTCAACACTATCACAAGTGCGAAAAGTGTTTTTTCCACACTAATACAAGTGCAAAAGTGGTTTCCTGCACCAACACAAGTGCGAAAAGTGGTTTGTCAATACTAACACAAGTGCGAAAAGTGATTTTTCAACACTATCACAAGTGCAAAAAGTGTTTTTTCCACACTAATACAAGTGCAAAAGTGGTTTCGTGCACCAACACAAGTGGGAAAAGTGGATTTTCAACACTAACACAAGTGCGAAAAGTGGGTTTTCAACACTAACACAAGTGCGAAAAGTGGTTTCCTTCACTAACACAAGTGCGAAAAGTGGTTTTTCAACACTAACACAAGTGCGAAAAGTGGTTTTTCGACAGTATCAGAAGTGCGAAAAGTGGTTTTTCCACACTAATACAAGTGCAAAAGTGGTTTCCTGCACCAACACAAGTGCGAAAAGTGGTTTTTCAACACTAACACAAGTGCGAAAAGTGATTTTTCAACACTATCACAAGTGCAAAAAGTGTTTTTTCCACACTAATACAAGTGCAAAAGTGGTTTCCTGCACCAACACAAGTGGGAAATGTGGATTTTCAACACTAACACAAGTGCGAAATGTGGTTTTTCAACACTATCACAAGTGCAAAAAGTGTTTTTTCCACACTGTGCAAAAGTGCAAAAGTGGTTTCCTGCACCAATACAAGTGCAAAAAGTGGTTTTTCAACACTAACACAAGTGCAAAAAGTGTTTTTTCCACACTAATACAAGTGCAAAAGTGGTTTCCTGCACCAACACAAGTGCGAAAAGTGGTTTTTCAACACTATCACAGGTGCAAAAAGTGTTTTTTCCACACTAATACAAGTGCAAAAGTGGTTTCCTGCACCAACACAAGTGCGAAATGTGGTTTTTCAACACTATCACAAGTGCAAAAAGTGTTTTTTCCACACTAATACAAGTGCAAAAGTGGTTTCCTGCACCAACACAAGTGCGAAAAGTGGTTTTTCAACACTAACACAAGTGCGAAAAGTGGTATTTCAACACTATCACAAGTGCAAAAAGTGTTTTTTCCACACTAATACAAGTGCAAAAGTGGTTTCCTGCACCAACACAAGTGGGAAAAGTGGATTTTCAACACTAACACAAATGCGAAAAGTGGGTTTTCAACACTAACACAAGTGCAAAAGTGGTTTCCTGCACCAACACAAGTGCAAAAAGTGTTTTTTCCACACTAATACAAGTGCAAAAGTGGTTTCCTGCACCAACACAAGTGCGAAAAGTGGTTTTTCAACACTAACACAAGTGCGAAAAGTGGTTTTCCAACACTATCACAAGTGCAAAAAGTGTTTTTTCCACACTAATACAAGTGCAAAAGTGGTTTCCTGCACCAACACAAGTGCGAAAAGTGGTTTTTCAACACTAACACAAGTGCGAAAAGTGGTTTTTCAACACTATCACAAGTGCAAAAAGTGTTTTTTCATCACTAACACAAGTGCAAAAGTGGTTTCCTGCACCAACACAAGTGCGAAATGTGGTTTTTCAACACTAACACAAGTGCGAAAGGTGGTTTTTCAACACTATCACAAGTGCAAAAAGTGTTTTTTCCACACTAATACAAGTGCAAAAGTGGTTTCCTGCACCAACACAAGTGCGAAAAGTGGTTTTTCAACACTAACACAATTGCGAAAAGTGGTTTTTCAATACTATCACAAGTGCAAAAAGTGTTTTTTCATCACTAATACAAGTGCAAAAGTGGTTTCCTGCACCAACACTAGTGCGAAAAGTGGTTTTTCAACACTAACACAAGTGCGAAAAGTGGTTTTTCAACACTATCACAAGTGCAAAAAGTGTTTTTTCCACACAAATACAAGTGCAAAAGTGGTTTCCTGCACCAACACAAGTGCGAAAAGTGGTTTTTCAACACTAACACAAGTGCGAAAAGTGGTTTTTCAACACTATCACAAGTGCAATAAGTGTTTTTTCCACACTAATACAAGTGCAAAAGTGGTTTCCTGCACCAACACAAGTGGGAAAAGTGGATTTTCAACACTAACACAAGTGCGAAAAGTGGTTTTTCAACACTATCACAAGTGCAAAAAGTGTTTTTTCCACACTAACTAATACAAGTGCAAAAGTGGTTTCCTGCACCAACACAAGTGCGAAAAGTAGTTTTTCAACACTAACACAAGTGCAAAAAGTGGGTTTTCAACACTATCACAAGTACAAAAAGTGTTGTTTCCACACTAATACAAGTGCAAAAGTGGTTTCCTGCACAAACACAAGTGCGAAAAGTGGTTTTTCAACACTAACACAAGTGCGAAAAGTGGTTTTTCAACACTAACACAAGTGCGAAAAGTGGTTTTTCCACACTAATACAAGTGCAAAAGTGGTTTCCTGCACCAACACAAGTGCGAAAAGTGGTTTTTCAACACTAACACAAGTGTGAAAAGTGGTTTTTCAACACTATCACAAGTGCAAAAAGTGTTTTTTCCACACTAATACAACTGCAAAAGTGGTTTCCTGCACCAACACAAGTGCGAAAAGTGGTTTTTCAACACTAACACAAGTGCGAAAAGTAGTTTTTCAACACTATCACAAGTGCGAAAAGTGTTTTTTCCACACTAATACAAGTGCAAAAGTGGTTTCCTGCACCAACACAAGTGCGAAAAGTGGTTTTTGAACACTAACACAAGTGCAAAAAGTGTTTTTTCCACACTAATAGAAGTGCAAATGTGGTTTCCTGCACCAACACAAGTGCGAAAAGTGGTTTTCAACACTAACACAAGTGCGAAAAGTGGTTTTTCAACACTATCACAAGTGCGAAAAGTGTTTTTTCCACACTAATACAAGTGCAAAAGTGGTTTCCTGCACCAACACAAGTGGGAAAAGTGGATTTTCAACACTAACACAAGTGCGAAAAGTTGGTTTTGAACACTAACACAAGTGCGAAAAGTGGTTTCCTTCACTAACACAAGTGCGAAAAGTGGTTTTTCAACACTAACACAAGTGTGAAAAGTGGTTTTTCAACACTATCACAAGTTGTATAGGCTCTGGGGGGTTGCTTGTGTACATCTCTCTTCTACGGCAAAACTTTTGATTTTCCTGTTCTATATGTTGAGACCCTTGGAAAAAATCTGGGTAACACTCCCAGATCAAGTACGTTTTTTCTGCACATCCCAATACGTGATTATGACTTGAGGCCAATTAGCCGAAATAGCAAAATTCAGTTTTCATGGAATAATTCAAGAGTAGGCAGCTTTAGATTCAAATGTAACATTTATTTATCATGTTTAGACATAACTAACACATTTTTAGCATGGTTCAATACTATAAACTGTCTTTTTTAGGAAAAAAAACACGTCATTTAGCTTCTTTTTCTCCAAAAATCACTTTCAGTTTGAAAGGCGCTCAAAATCCGATCACCTCTCATACACCCAATTATGTCGATAAAGCAACCAAAATTTGTCAGAAGCTTCCTTATGAAGCCCTTTAATAATTCCATGCATCATATTTATGATTCATTATATTGTATAGTGACAGTGGGGTAAAATGTTAACAAAGGTTACCCCTACCCCAAAAAGCGGTATAAACCAAAATTGGTTAAATTGGTCTAACTTTAGAAGTAAGTGTGATATTCGGCTGATTTTGGTGTCTATGTATGGGTTTTTGATAGCAAGCTATTCATTGGAACCATAATCAACCCCTTTTGAATACACCTAATTTGCATAATTTCAAAATGGCCGCCAAACACCTCCTGGCAATGATGTTGACTCAATTTCGCTCAAAATTCAGCTTAAGCAAAACTATTACACTTACATAGCTTAAGGATTCATGAATTAAAATCATAACATGTCCACAAACCCAATATAACTGTCATAACAAGGAAGCGCGTGCTGTCAATTACCACCATTTACCACCCGTGCAACTTCAATACATGTACTCTTTATCAAGCGACAGGATTCTTGCAGGCATCAGGGGAAGCCTTTTTGCAATGACAAAAATTTACACATTTGATTATGGCGGTCCTACAGGGGCATGTTGACCTGGCACACTTAGTGCATGAACAGACAACTGTCCAATGTGATTCTAGAGTTTTCCACGTTGTCTCAGGTATCAGCTGTTCCTTGTCATGCGTATAACCACAATCCTCTGGCTTAAGTGCGATCACATTTTCAGAATCTTGATGAAGCTCCAAAGCATGCATGATATTGTAGGCATTGAAAAAGCTACGCTTCATATGTGGCAGGAGACCTTGGCTGGTTGGTGGCAGGTTGTGATGAGAACTCCCTTTGACATGATGGAAGATCTCCGCACGCAAGTTCGAAAATTTATTCGCATCGCTTTTTGGTTTCAGTACTTTGACCAAGTAGGATCCTGCATTCTTGATCAAAGGCTGAGAAAGGGTCGGCAACCCTCCAAAGTGCTTCAATAACCTTTCTGGCTCGGCATTCAAGGTGGCTTTCTTGGTCCCAACTTTGCTAGTGATATCACATCCTGTAAGACTGTGTACGGCAGGAAGAACAGCACAGAGTTGACATCCGATGCGCTCGAACAAGGTATGAAGGGGCACATACCGAGTGCTATCTCCAACTCCAGCTCGTACCCACAGCTCCTCTAGGTCATGTTGGAGAAAGACAGGCATGTGGTGGAGCAAGGCAACAACTACATCAGTATCATTGGAGATGACAACACATATTTTGTGTCCTTCTTTGAGCGCGTCCAAAACATGAAGGAGTATGCGAAGATCCGCCTCTTCAAATGTGGATTGAAGGTGTACCAGTGCGCTCTCATCTCCGTTGTGCATTTTCATACATTTCCAATCCTCGTCCTCTCTGGTCACCTGTCCGAGTACAGTTGGGTACTGACCGGTATTTGCAATATTTGAACGAACATGGCTGCAGATCAGTTTTTCAAGGAGAAGTTTGTTGTTGATGGAAGGCCAGAATGTGTTCATATCCTTAGGTAGTGGTGTTGATGGCTCTATTGAAGTATATTCGATGGGTAGAGTGTCACTTCGCCTTTTCCTCTCGCTGTCCTTCATTGATGGATCATCAGAATACATGTCAAAGACATAGTCAGTCCGCCCAAACCGATGATATATGGCCGAAAATGACATGAAATTTGATAGAAGGTCATTGAATTTGGAGAGTTTCGTAACATTAACCTTTCGGATTGTGGCCATGATGTCAACTACAAATGATGCGTCTTTCCGATGACTATATGTAAATTCTTCCGGTTTTAGGTGCGTCTCCAACTCCTTCAGTAGCTGGCTCTTTGCTGGTTTAGTCATCATTCCTGCATCATCAAACAACACTGGGGAGGGAACAACATCGTACTTTAAGAGATCATCAGTGGTGAGGCCACGCTCCCGAGCTATTTCTATGTTTCTCTCAGCGATGTTCATCTCCTTCACTGTCGTCTTGGTAGTCTTCTGTGGCTTCTTTCGAAGAGTTTTCATCGTCTTCAAGTTTGTGTGGTGAATGGTACTGCTTATTCGTTCAGTCTTGGTGACAAACCTTTCCTTTCTGAATTTCAGGTACTTCTCTTTTCCTTTTGAAAAAGCATTGAGCATGTCAGTTTTTATATCATCGGACATAACCTCTTTTGTCACAAAGTTTTGTAGTGTTTTGGAAGCGTCTAGAGACAGAGGGGACCCCTTCTCTTCAATGAATCTCATCATCTCCTGAATATGTCCTTCTTTGCGGTTCGTTGTGGCTTGAGATGATTCGTGGTGGCTGTAAGTCTCATGTGTCCTGTCAATCACATCACTGTATTGCCGATGTAGGTTCTTCACTGCCATCATTTCATGGTATATTAGGTCCCACTGGGCGACATACTGTTTTTGCATTGCATGTCCAATGACTCTATCGCTGCACTTAGATGAAAGGTTAATGCTTTGCTCTAATTTCTGGTCTCCTCCAACAGCGGTGAATCGGCCAGGTATCTCTCTGATTGAAAAATTGCCTTTGGCAAATTGTTCATGGACTGATGGTGCAGTCTCAGGTAGACGTCGCATGTCTTCAAGGTAGAGAGAACACCATCGCAAGTAGTTGGTTGAATCGAATGCCGCAAACAGGTTCAATGCACGCTGGACAGCGTCAAGATGCAGTTCCCAAATCCCTTCACGATCAGCTCTCAACAGATCACGGACAATATCCATCATTTGCAAGAACTGAGTCCAGAACTTGAAGTTTTCATTGGTATCAGACCGTGTTTGGATGAATCTGTTCAAATCTTCGACCAACGTTTTTGATGCATCAGCAAACTGAACCATATACTTCTGACTATCTGTGATGCATTTCTCCTTGACACTAGACTGGAGGTTCGTCAGGATGGCAAGCTCATGTGTATATTGGTCGATGCCTTTCTCGGAGAAGAATTATTTGTACTGGAGGCGTTCAAAGGCTTCAGCAAGGAGCTGCATACCCTCAAGACAGCGGCTGTAGTGACCTCCATGTAGAACAGAATTCTCGATGACAGTTGGACCAAAAACACCAGCCTGCAACCATGTGATGTCCGCGCCACTTCCATCCAGGAGTTTGCCAATACATTTCAAAACAGTTTTCACTAAGTGAAACGTTCCCAGGCATGGAACCAGGGTCCTGAATTCCTCTGGTCTCAGCAGTTGTATATCACGGACGATGCAATAAACACCTTCATCACAATACATTGGTATCTCATTTTGAGTCAGCTGAGAACCAATGTCCATAAAGTTCTTCATAGCCGTATAAACTGTCGCGTACTCTGTAACTGGATGCGGCAGAACAGGCACAAATGCAAGATTCTTTAATGGGATGGCCTCCTCCGTCCAAACAGAGTTGCTAGCACTCCAAGATGGCATTGTTTGTGACTCGGGGTAGATGGACACTTCATCATGCATGACGTTCAAGCGTGCGAGGGACCAAGAAATATCCTTCAGTTTTGCTGCATCGGCTTCGGAGGAAGTGTAAGGCAGTTCGGCCACTTTATAAGTTGCTGGGATGTCAGCACGGCGTGCAGGCTTGTGAAAGTCGGACAGTACCTGGCATTTTAATATTAAACTGAATGACTGTGGACCATGTGTGACCTGCGTGTCAGAAATCTTTGGTTTACTGGTCGACGACGGGGGTTTGTCTTGGTAGAGAACAGTCACAGTGTCATGTTCAGATACATTTGCCCCCTCATGGTCCCAGTTGTCAATTGCACCGGAGGTGAATTGCCCAGGATCAAAGTGTGACGGCAGTGAAACGCGATCGTTGTTGTGCTGTGCTGTAAACGTGGCAAGGTCATGTTGGTACCTACGCAGCTCCGGGTAGCTGATTGCTAGTCCTCCGTGGTTTAGAACTGTAGTTACAATTTTGCCACCACGCCCAAGACCATGAACTGATTCCGCATTCATAATATGCATTGGAGTTCTCTTTCTACCGCAGTGATGGATATAGTGCATGACTTGGAAGACAGATTGTATCTTTCTGCAACGCTGTGTGGAGAGGCTGTTACCTGATGGCTTGCTACCGGTATCGTAGACATCATCATCTTCTTCATCCTCATCAACTGGTTCATCACTTTCTGTCATGACAGCTTCGGCTGCTTTTGCATATGTGTCAGGATTGAAATTGTACAAATGACTGAAAAAACGTAGTACAGGTTCAGGGATATTCATCTCGCTCAAGGAATGCTTTAGATCATGCGCATCACAAAAGCTATCGTCAAGGCCAAAATCATACTCATCTAGAGCCTTCCTAATCACACCAGCGCATACCTGAACAGGATCAAGGGAACGAATGCGCTCAGCTAACACTTTCTTTGGAACACTGAATACCATCATTGAGTTTTTGAACGAACTGGGATATGTAAAATCAATCTCATTACCAAAAGTGTTCAACGAGAAAACTTTTACATCTCTATTACGAAAGTTACATTTGTCATCAATATTGTTCAAAGAGTCTCTGATAGCACTAAGTTCATAACCCCTCCCTTCTTTTAGGCCTTGCTCTAACTCTTTAACAACCTGATTCCAAGCAAGCTGTTTCTCAGACACTTTTGGTATGGAAGCTTTATCACGAGTCATACTTATACAAGTATTTAGTCATGCAGTCCCTGTGGTAGTACAGATCTGCTCCAAACACAGAATGCGCATCTTGAAGGTCGCACGTTCGGGTGAACACATCATCTTGAAAGAAGTTTGTCGCAGCCAGAAAGGCTGAAGCACGGCCTGATTCACTAATGCGATATTTCGTGTACTGTTGTTTGTGTGATTTACTGTCACAGATAATACACTTCACTTGACGTAAGGCTGTTGTGGACGTCTCTGTATTCGGTGGATGTCGGACGGCCTTAGAACAAGTACTTCTATCTTCTTCCTGCTCAGAACGGGACAGGTCTTGGCATACAGCGAGACTCTTCCTTTTCCTATTGAGAACTGAAGTCATGGTGTATTTTTTGTAACAGTCATTGGTCACATGATAAACAAACCCATCTCCTTTAACCAGCTTAAGCCGTTTGGAAACTTGATCATTGTGGATGTAACTTGCTTCTCGTATCCTTTTGCAACCATTAGTTGTGCTCAGTTTTATCCCCCGCGCTTTTCTGGCAGATGATGCAGTTTGTCGCATCAAACGAACTGTCTTTGGGCGGTCCGGAGAGAGTAACAGACTCCATCGTCAGCGGCCACGCCTGAAAAACAAAAAATGGATTTTAGTTACGTTTGTACGGCTGTAAAAATCGGCAAGGTCGGACCATATGCTGAAAATATAAAATGTGAAAGACTGATAAGCCACAAAGAAACCCATGTTTATCCCTATTAAAGGGCTTCATAAGGAAGCTTCTGACAAATTTTGGCTGCTTTATCTACATAATTGGGTGTATGAGAGGTGATCGGATTTTGAGCGCCTATCAAACTGAAAGTGATTTTTGGAGAAAAAAAAGCTAAATGACGGGGTTTTTTTTCTAAAAAAGACAGTTTATAGTATTGAACCATGCTAAAAATGTGTTAGTTATGTCTAAACATGATAAATAAATGTTACATTTGAATCTAAAGCTGCCTACTCTTGAATTATTCCATGAAAACTGAATTTTGCTATTTCGGCTAATTGGCCTCAAGTCATAATCACGTATTGGGGTGTGCAGAAAAAACGTACTTGATCTGGGAGTGTTACCCAGATTTTTTCCAAGGGTCTCAACATATAGAACAGGAAAATCAAAAGTTTGGCCGTAGAAGAGAGATGTACACAAGCAACCCCCCAGAGCCAGGAGTAAAGTGCGAAAAGTGGTTTTTCCACACCAATACAAGTGCAAAATTGGTTTCCTGCACCAACACAAGTGCGAAAAGTGGTTTTTCAACACTAACACAAGTGCGAAAAGTGGTTTTTCAACACTAACACAAGTGCGAAAAGTGGTTTTTCCACACTAATACAAGTGCAAAAGTGGTTTCCTGCACCAACACAAGTGCGAAAAGTGGTTTTTGAACACTAACACAAGTGCGAAAAGTGGTTTTTCAACACTATCACAAGTGCAAAAAGTGTTTTTTCCACACTAATACAAGTGCAAAAGTGGTTTCCTGGACCAACACAAGTGCGAAAAGTGGTTTTTCAACACTAACACAAGTGCGAAAAGTGGTTTTTCAACACTATCACAAGTGCAAAAAGTGTTTTTTCCACACTAATACAAGTGCAAAAGTGGTTTCCTGCACCAACACAAGTGCGAAAAGTGGTTTTTGAACACTAACACAAGTGCGAAAAGTGGTTTTTCAACACTAACACAAGTGCGAAAGTGGTTTTTCCACACTAATACAAGTGCAAAAGTGGTTTCCTGCACCAACACAAGTGCGAAAAGTGGTTTTTGAACACTAACACAAGTGCGAAAAGTGGTTTTTCAACACTATCACAAGTGCAAAAAGTGTTTTTTCCACACTAATACAAGTGCAAAAGTGGTTTCCTGGACCAACACAAGTGGGAAAAGTGGTTTTTCAACACTAACACAAGTGCAAAAAGTGGTTTTTCAACACTATCACAAGTGCAAAAAGTGGTTTTTCCACACTAATACAAGTGCAAAAGTGGTTTCCTGCACCAACACAAGTGCGAAAAGTGGTTTTTCAACACTAACACAAGTGCGAAAAGTGGTTTTTCAACAATCACAAGTGCAAAAAGTGGTTTTTCCACACTAATACAAGTGCAAAAGTGGTTTCCTGCACCAACACAAGTGCGAAAAGTGGTTTTTCAACACTAACACAAGTGCGAAAAGTGGTTTTTCAACACTAATACAAGTGCAAAAGTGTTTTCCTGCACCAACACAAGTGCGAAAAGTGGTTTTTCAACACTATCACAAGTGCAAAAAGTGTTTTTTCCACACTAATACAAGTGCAAAAGTGTTTTCCTGCACCAACACAAGTGGGAAAAGTGGATTTTCAACACTATCACAAGTGCAAAAAGTGTTTTTTCCACACTAATACAAGTGCAAAAGTGGTTTCCTGCACCAACACAAGTGCGAAAAGTGGTTTTTCAACACTATCACAAGTGCAAAAAGTGTTTTTTCCACACTAATACAAGTGCAAAAGTGTTTTCCTGCACCAACACAAGTGGGAAAAGTGGATTTTCAACACTAACACAAGTGCGAAAAGTGGTTTTTCAACACTATCGCAAGTGCAAAAAGTGTTTTTTCCACACTAATACAAGTGCAAAAGTGGTTTCCTGCACCAACACAAGTGCGAAAAGTGGTTTTTCAACACTAACACAAGTGCGAAAAGTGGTTTTTCAAAACGATCACAAGCGCAAAAAGTGTTTTTTCCACATTAATACAAGTGCAAAAGTGGTTTCCTGCACCAACACAAGTGCGAAAAGTGGTTTTTCAACACTAGCACAAGTGCGAAAAGTGGGTTTTCAACACTAACACAAGTGTGAAAAGTGGTTTTTCCACACTAATACAAGTGCAAAAGTGGTTTCCTGCACCAACACAAGTGCGAAAAGTGGTTTTTGAACACTAACACAAGTGGGAAAAGTGGTTTTTCAACACTATCACAAGTGCAAAAAGTGTTTTTTCCACACTAATACAAGTGCAAAAGTGGTTTCCTGGACCAACACAAGTGCGAAAAGTGGTTTTTCAACACTAACACAAGTGCGAAAAGTGGTTTTTCAACACTATCACAAGTGCAAAAAGTGTTTTTTCCACACTAATACAAGTGCAAAAGTGGTTTCCTGCACCAACACAAGTGCGAAAAGTGGTTTTTGAACACACGCGAACAAGTGCGAAAAGTCGTTTTTCAACACTAACACAAGTGCGAAAAGTGGTTTTTCCACACTAATACAAGTGCAAAAGTGGTTTCCTGCACCAACACAAGTGCGAAAAGTCGTTTTTGAACACTAACACAAGTGCGAAAAGTGGTTTTTCAACACTATCACAAGTGCAAAAAGTGTTTTTTCCACACTAATACAAGTGCAAAAGTGGTTTCCTGGACCAACACAAGTGGGAAAAGTGGTTTTTCAACACTAACACAAGTGCGAAAAGTGGTTTTTCAACACTATCACAAGGGCAAAAAGTGTTTTTTCCACACTAATAAAGTGCAAAAGTGGTTTCCTGCACCAACACAAGTGCGAAAAGTGGTTTTTCAACACTAACACAAGTGCGAAAAGTGGTTTTTCAACACTATCACAAGTGCAAAAAGTGTTTTTTCCACACTAATACAAGTGCAAAAGTGGTTTCCTGCACCAACACAAGTGCAAAAAGTGGTTTTTCAACACTAACACAATTGCGAAAAGTGGTTTTTCAACACTAACACAAGTGCGAAAAGTGGTTTTTCCACACTAATACAAGTGCAAAAGTGGTTTCCTGCACCAACACAAGTGGGAAAAGTGGATTTTCAACACTAACACAAGTGCGAAAAGTGGTTTTTCAACACTATCACAAGTGCAAAAAGTGTTTTTTCCACACTAATACAAGCGCAAAAGTGGTTTCCTGCACCAACACAAGTGCGAAAAGTGGTTTTTCAACACTAACACAAGTGCGAAAAGTGGTTTTCCAACACTATCACAAGTGCAAAAAGTGTTTTTTCCACACTAATACAAGTGCAAAAGTGGTTTCCTGCACCAACACAAGTGCGAAAAGTGGTTTTTCAACACTAACACAAGTGCGAAAAGTGGTTTTTCAACACTATCACAAGTGCAAAAAGTGTTTTTTCATCACTAACACAAGTGCAAAAGTGGTTTTCTGCACCAACACAAGTGCGAAATGTGGTTTTTCAACACTAACACAAGTGTGAAAAGTGGTTTTTCAACACTAACACAAGTGCGAAAAGTGGTTTTTCCACACTAATACAAGTGCAAAAGTGGCTTTCCTGCACCAACACAAGTGCGAAAAGTGGTTTTTCAACACTAACACAAGTGCGAAAAGTGGTTTTTCAACACTATCACAAGTGCGAAAAGTGTTTTTTCCACACTAATACAAGTGCAAAAGTGGTTTCCTGCACCAACACAAGTGCGAAAAGTGGTTTTTGAACACTAACATAAGTGCAAAAAGTGTTTTTTCCACACTAATACAAGTGCAAATGTGGTTTCCTGCACCAACACAGTTGCGAAAAGTGGTTTTCAACACTAACACAAGTGCGAAAAGTGGTTTTTCAACACTATCACAAGTGCGAAAAGTGTTTTTTCCACACTAATACAAGTGCAAAAGTGGTTTCCTGCACCAAAACAAGTGCGAAAAGGGGTTTTTCAACATTAACACAAGTGCGAAAAGTGGTTTTTCAACACTAGCACAAGTGCAAAAAGTGTTTTTCCACACTAATACAAGTGCAAAAGTGGTTTCCTGCACCAACACAAGTGGGAAAAGTGGATTTTCAACACTAACACAAGTGCGAAAAGTTGGTTTTGAACACTAACACAAGTGCGAAAAGTGGTTTCGTTCACTAACACAAGTGCGAAAAGTGGTTTTTCAACACTAACACAAGTGTGAAAAGTGGTTTTTCAACACTATCACAAGTGCGAAAAGTGGTTTTTCACACCAATACAAGTGCAAAAGTGGTTTCCTGCACCAACACAAGTGCGAAAAGTGGTTTTTCAACACTAACACAAGTGCGAAAAGTGGTTTTTCAACACTATCACAAGTGCAAAAAGTGTTTTTTCCACACTAATACAAGTGCAAAAGTGGTTTCCTGCACCAACACAAGTGCGAAAAGTGGTTTTTCAACACTCACACAAGTGCGAAAAGTGGTTTTTCAAAACTATCACAAGTGCAAAAAGTGTTTTTTCCACATTAATACAAGTGCAAAAGTGGTTTCCTGCACCAACACAAGTGCGAAAAGTGGTTTTTTCCACACTAATACAAGTGCAAAAGTGGTTTCCTGCACCAACACAAGTGCGAAAAGTGGTTTTTGAACACTAACACAAGTGCGAAAAGTGGTTTTTCAACACTATCACAAGTGCAAAAAGTGTTTTTTCCACACGAATACAAGTGCAAAAGTGGTTTCCTGGACCAACACAAGTGGGAAAAGTGGTTTTTCAACACTAACACAAGTGCGAAAAGTGGTTTTTCAACACTATCACAAGTGCAAAAAGTGGTTTTTCCACACTAATACAAGTGCAAAAGTGGTTTCCTGCACCAACACAAGTGCGAAAAGTGGTTTTTCAACACTAACACAAGTGCGAAAAGTGGTTTTTCAACACTATCACAAGTGCAAAAAGTGGTTTTTCCACACTAATACAAGTGCAAAAGTGGTTTCCTGCACCAACACAAGTGCGAAAAGTGTTTTTTCAACACTAACACAAGTGCGAAAAGTGGTTTTTCAACACTAACACAAGTGCGAAAAGTGGTTTTTCAACACTAACACAAGTGCGAAAAGTGGTTTTTCAACACTAACACAAGTGCGAAGTGTTTTTTCCACACTAATACAAGTGCAAAAGTGGTTTCCTGCACCAACACAAGTGCAAAAAGTGGTTTTTCAACACTAACACAAGTGCGAAAATTGGTTTTTCAACACTATGACAAGTGCAAAAAGTGTTTTTTCCACACTCATACAAGTGCAAAAGTGGTTTCCTGCACCAACACAAGTGCGAAAAGTGGTTTTTCAACACTAACTCAAGTGCGAAAAGTGGTTTTTCAACACTAACACAAGTGCGAAAGTGGTTTTTCCACACTAATACAAGTGCAAAAGTGGTTTCCTGCACCAACACAAGTGCGAAAAGTGGTTTTTGAACACTAACACAAGTGCGAAAAGTGGTTTTTCAACACTATCACAAGTGCAAAAAGTGTTTTTTCCACACTAATACAAGTGCAAAAGTGGTTTCCTGGACCAACACAAGTGGGAAAAGTGGTTTTTCAACACTAACACAAGTGCGAAAAGTGGTTTTTCAACACTATCACAAGTGCAAAAAGTGGTTTTTCCACACTAATACAAGTGCAAAAGTGGTTTCCTGCACCAACGCAAGTGCGAAAAGTGGTTTTTCAACACTAACACAAGTGCGAAAAGTGGTTTTTCAACACTATCACAAGTGCAAAAAGTGTTTTTTCCACACTAATACAAGTGCAAAAGTGGTTTCCTGCACCAACACAAGTGGGAAAAGTGGATTTTCAACACTAACACAAGTGCGAAAAGTGGTTTTTCAACACTATCGCAAGTGCAAAAAGTGTTTTTTCCACACTAATACAAGTGCAAAAGTGGTTTCCTGCACCAACACAAGTGCGAAAAGTGGTTTTTCAACACTAACACAAGTGCGAAAAGTGGTTTTTCAAAACTATCACAAGTGCAAAAAGTGTTTTTTCCACATTAATACAAGTGCAAAAGTGGTTTCCTGCACCAACACAAGTGCGAAAAGTGGTTTTTCAACACTAGCACAAGTGCGAAAAGTGGTTTTTCAACACTAACACAAGTGCGAAAAGTGGTTTTTTTGCACACTAATACAAGTGCAAAAGTGGTTTCCTGCACCAACACAAGTGCGAAAAGTGGTTTTTGAACACTAACACAAGTGGGAAAAGTGGTTTTTCAACACTATCACAAGTGCAAAAAGTGTTTTTTCCACACTAATACAAGTGCAAAAGTGGTTTCCTGGACCAACACAAGTGCGAAAAGTGGTTTTTCAACACTAACACAAGTGCGAAAAGTGGTTTTTCAACACTATCACAAGTGCAAAAAGTGTTTTTTCCACACTAATACAAGTGCAAAAGTGGTTTCCTGCACCAACACAAGTGCGAAAAGTGGTTTTTGAACACACGCGAACAAGTGCGAAAAGTCGTTTTTCAACACTAACACAAGTGCGAAAAGTGGTTTTTCCACACTAATACAAGTGCAAAAGTGGTTTCCTGCACCAACACAAGTGCGAAAAGTGTTTTTTGAACACTAACACAAGTGCGAAAAGTGGTTTTTCAACACTATCACAAGTGCAAAAAGTGTTTTTTCCACACTAATACAAGTGCAAAAGTGGTTTCCTGGACCAACACAAGTGGGAAAAGTGGTTTTTCAACACTAACACAAGTGCGAAAAGTGGTTTTTCAACACTATCACAAGGGCAAAAAGTGTTTTTTCCACACTAATACAAGTGCAAAAGTGGTTTCCTGCACCAACACAAGTGCGAAAAGTGGTTTTTCAACACTAACACAAGTGCGAAAAGTGGTTTTTCAACACTATCACAAGTGCAAAAAGTGTTTTTTCCACACTAATACAAGTGCAAAAGTGGTTTCCTGCACCAACACAAGTGCAAAAAGTGGTTTTTCAACACTAACACAAGTGCGAAAAGTGGTTTTTCAACACTATCACAAGTGCAAAAAGTGTTTTTTCCACACTAATACAAGTGCAAAAGTGGTTTCCTGCACCAACACAAGTGCGAAAAGTGGTTTTTGAACACACGCGAACAAGTGCGAAAAGTCGTTTTTCAACACTAACACAAGTGCGAAAAGTGGTTTTTCCACACTAATACAAGTGCAAAAGTGGTTTCCTGCACCAACACAAGTGCGAAAAGTCGTTTTTGAACACTAACACAAGTGCGAAAAGTGGTTTTTCAACACTATCACAAGTGCAAAAAGTGTTTTTTCCACACTAATACAAGTGCAAAAGTGGTTTCCTGGACCAACACAAGTGGGAAAAGTGGTTTTTCAACACTAACACAAGTGCGAAAAGTGGTTTTTCAACACTATCACAAGGGCAAAAAGTGTTTTTTCCACACTAATACAAGTGCAAAAGTGGTTTCCTGCACCAACACAAGTGCGAAAAGTGGTTTTTGAACACTAACATAAGTGCAAAAAGTGTTTTTTCCACACTAATACAAGTGCAAATGTGGTTTCCTGCACCAACACAGTTGCGAAAAGTGGTTTTCAACACTAACACAAGTGCGAAAAGTGGTTTTTCAACACTATCACAAGTGCGAAAAGTGTTTTTTCCACACTAATACAAGTGCAAAAGTGGTTTCCTGCACCAAAACAAGTGCGAAAAGGGGTTTTTCAACATTAACACAAGTGCGAAAAGTGGTTTTTCAACACTAGCACAAGTGCAAAAAGTGTTTTTCCACACTAATACAAGTGCAAAAGTGGTTTCCTGCACCAACACAAGTGGGAAAAGTGGATTTTCAACACTAACACAAGTGCGAAAAGTTGGTTTTGAACACTAACACAAGTGCGAAAAGTGGTTTCCTTCACTAACACAAGTGCGAAAAGTGGTTTTTCAACACTAACACAAGTGTGAAAAGTGGTTTTTCAACACTATCACAAGTGCGAAAAGTGGTTTTTCACACCAATACAAGTGCAAAAGTGGTTTCCTGCACCAACACAAGTGCGAAAAGTGGTTTTTCAACACTAACACAAGTGCGAAAAGTGGTTTTTCAACACTATCACAAGTGCAAAAAGTGTTTTTTCCACACTAATACAAGTGCAAAAGTGGTTTCCTGCACCAACACAAGTGCGAAAAGTGGTTTTTCAACACTCACACAAGTGCGAAAAGTGGTTTTTCAAAACTATCACAAGTGCAAAAAGTGTTTTTTCCACATTAATACAAGTGCAAAAGTGGTTTCCTGCACCAACACAAGTGCGAAAAGTGGTTTTTTCCACACTAATACAAGTGCAAAAGTGGTTTCCTGCACCAACACAAGTGCGAAAAGTGGTTTTTGAACACTAACACAAGTGCGAAAAGTGGTTTTTCAACACTATCACAAGTGCAAAAAGTGTTTTTTCCACACGAATACAAGTGCAAAAGTGGTTTCCTGGACCAACACAAGTGGGAAAAGTGGTTTTTCAACACTAACACAAGTGCGAAAAGTGGTTTTTCAACACTATCACAAGTGCAAAAAGTGGTTTTTCCACACTAATACAAGTGCAAAAGTGGTTTCCTGCACCAACACAAGTGCGAAAAGTGGTTTTTCAACACTAACACAAGTGCGAAAAGTGGTTTTTCAACACTATCACAAGTGCAAAAAGTGGTTTTTCCACACTAATACAAGTGCAAAAGTGGTTTCCTGCACCAACACAAGTGCGAAAAGTGTTTTTTCAACACTAACACAAGTGCGAAAAGTGGTTTTTCAACACTAACACAAGTGCGAAAAGTGGTTTTTCAACACTAACACAAGTGCGAAAAGTGGTTTTTCAACACTAACACAAGTGCGAAGTGTTTTTTCCACACTAATACAAGTGCAAAAGTGGTTTCCTGCACCAACACAAGTGCAAAAAGTGGTTTTTCAACACTAACACAAGTGCGAAAAGTGGTTTTTCAACACTATGACAAGTGCAAAAAGTGTTTTTTCCACACTCATACAAGTGCAAAAGTGGTTTCCTGCACCAACACAAGTGCGAAAAGTGGTTTTTCAACACTAACTCAAGTGCGAAAAGTGGTTTTTCAACACTAACACAAGTGCGAAAGTGGTTTTTCCACACTAATACAAGTGCAAAAGTGGTTTCCTGCACCAACACAAGTGCGAAAAGTGGTTTTTGAACACTAACACAAGTGCGAAAAGTGGTTTTTCAACACTATCACAAGTGCAAAAAGTGTTTTTTCCACACTAATACAAGTGCAAAAGTGGTTTCCTGGACCAACACAAGTGGGAAAAGTGGTTTTTCAACACTAACACAAGTGCGAAAAGTGGTTTTTCAACACTATCACAAGTGCAAAAAGTGGTTTTTCCACACTAATACAAGTGCAAAAGTGGTTTCCTGCACCAACGCAAGTGCGAAAAGTGGTTTTTCAACACTAACACAAGTGCGAAAAGTGGTTTTTCAACACTATCACAAGTGCAAAAAGTGTTTTTTCCACACTAATACAAGTGCAAAAGTGGTTTCCTGCACCAACACAAGTGGGAAAAGTGGATTTTCAACACTAACACAAGTGCGAAAAGTGGTTTTTCAACACTATCGCAAGTGCAAAAAGTGTTTTTTCCACACTAATACAAGTGCAAAAGTGGTTTCCTGCACCAACACAAGTGCGAAAAGTGGTTTTTCAACACTAACACAAGTGCGAAAAGTGGTTTTTCAAAACTATCACAAGTGCAAAAAGTGTTTTTTCCACATTAATACAAGTGCAAAAGTGGTTTCCTGCACCAACACAAGTGCGAAAAGTGGTTTTTCAACACTAGCACAAGTGCGAAAAGTGGTTTTTCAACACTAACACAAGTGCGAAAAGTGGTTTTTTTGCACACTAATACAAGTGCAAAAGTGGTTTCCTGCACCAACACAAGTGCGAAAAGTGGTTTTTGAACACTAACACAAGTGGGAAAAGTGGTTTTTCAACACTATCACAAGTGCAAAAAGTGTTTTTTCCACACTAATACAAGTGCAAAAGTGGTTTCCTGGACCAACACAAGTGCGAAAAGTGGTTTTTCAACACTAACACAAGTGCGAAAAGTGGTTTTTCAACACTATCACAAGTGCAAAAAGTGTTTTTTCCACACTAATACAAGTGCAAAAGTGGTTTCCTGCACCAACACAAGTGCGAAAAGTGGTTTTTGAACACACGCGAACAAGTGCGAAAAGTCGTTTTTCAACACTAACACAAGTGCGAAAAGTGGTTTTTCCACACTAATACAAGTGCAAAAGTGGTTTCCTGCACCAACACAAGTGCGAAAAGTGTTTTTTGAACACTAACACAAGTGCGAAAAGTGGTTTTTCAACACTATCACAAGTGCAAAAAGTGTTTTTTCCACACTAATACAAGTGCAAAAGTGGTTTCCTGGACCAACACAAGTGGGAAAAGTGGTTTTTCAACACTAACACAAGTGCGAAAAGTGGTTTTTCAACACTATCACAAGGGCAAAAAGTGTTTTTTCCACACTAATACAAGTGCAAAAGTGGTTTCCTGCACCAACACAAGTGCGAAAAGTGGTTTTTCAACACTAACACAAGTGCGAAAAGTGGTTTTTCAACACTATCACAAGTGCAAAAAGTGTTTTTTCCACACTAATACAAGTGCAAAAGTGGTTTCCTGCACCAACACAAGTGCAAAAAGTGGTTTTTCAACACTAACACAAGTGCGAAAAGTGGTTTTTCAACACTATCACAAGTGCAAAAAGTGTTTTTTCCACACTAATACAAGTGCAAAAGTGGTTTCCTGCACCAACACAAGTGCGAAAAGTGGTTTTTGAACACACGCGAACAAGTGCGAAAAGTCGTTTTTCAACACTAACACAAGTGCGAAAAGTGGTTTTTCCACACTAATACAAGTGCAAAAGTGGTTTCCTGCACCAACACAAGTGCGAAAAGTCGTTTTTGAACACTAACACAAGTGCGAAAAGTGGTTTTTCAACACTATCACAAGTGCAAAAAGTGTTTTTTCCACACTAATACAAGTGCAAAAGTGGTTTCCTGGACCAACACAAGTGGGAAAAGTGGTTTTTCAACACTAACACAAGTGCGAAAAGTGGTTTTTCAACACTATCACAAGGGCAAAAAGTGTTTTTTCCACACTAATAAAGTGCAAAAGTGGTTTCCTGCACCAACACAAGTGCGAAAAGTGGTTTTTCAACACTAACACAAGTGCGAAAAGTGGTTTTTCAACACTATCACAAGTGCAAAAAGTGTTTTTTCCACACTAATACAAGTGCAAAAGTGGTTTCCTGCACCAACACAAGTGCAAAAAGTGGTTTTTCAACACTAACACAATTGCGAAAAGTGGTTTTTCAACACTAACACAAGTGCGAAAAGTGGTTTTTCCACACTAATACAAGTGCAAAAGTGGTTTCCTGCACCAACACAAGTGGGAAAAGTGGATTTTCAACACTAACACAAGTGCGAAAAGTGGTTTTTCAACACTATCACAAGTGCAAAAAGTGTTTTTTCCACACTAATACAAGCGCAAAAGTGGTTTCCTGCACCAACACAAGTGCGAAAAGTGGTTTTTCAACACTAACACAAGTGCGAAAAGTGGTTTTCCAACACTATCACAAGTGCAAAAAGTGTTTTTTCCACACTAATACAAGTGCAAAAGTGGTTTCCTGCACCAACACAAGTGCGAAAAGTGGTTTTTCAACACTAACACAAGTGCGAAAAGTGGTTTTTCAACACTATCACAAGTGCAAAAAGTGTTTTTTCATCACTAACACAAGTGCAAAAGTGGTTTTCTGCACCAACACAAGTGCGAAATGTGGTTTTTCAACACTAACACAAGTGTGAAAAGTGGTTTTTCAACACTAACACAAGTGCGAAAAGTGGTTTTTCCACACTAATACAAGTGCAAAAGTGGCTTTCCTGCACCAACACAAGTGCGAAAAGTGGTTTTTCAACACTAACACAAGTGCGAAAAGTGGTTTTTCAACACTATCACAAGTGCGAAAAGTGTTTTTTCCACACTAATACAAGTGCAAAAGTGGTTTCCTGCACCAACACAAGTGCGAAAAGTGGTTTTTGAACACTAACACAAGTGCAAAAAGTGTTTTTTCCACACTAATACAAGTGCAAATGTGGTTTCCTGCACCAACACAGTTGCGAAAAGTGGTTTTCAACACTAACACAAGTGCGAAAAGTGTTTTTTGAACACTAACACAAGTGCGAAAAGTGGTTTTTCAACACTATCACAAGTGCAAAAAGTGTTTTTTCCACACTAATACAAGTGCAAAAGTGGTTTCCTGCACCAACACAAGTGCGAAAAGTGTTTTTTGAACACTAACACAAGTGCGAAAAGTGGTTTTTCAACACTATCACAAGTGCAAAAAGTGTTTTTTCCACACTAATACAAGTGCAAAAGTGGTTTCCTGGACCAACACAAGTGGGAAAAGTGGTTTTTCAACACTAACACAAGTGCGAAAAGTGGTTTTTCAACACTATCACAAGGGCAAAAAGTGTTTTTTCCACACTAATACAAGTGCAAAAGTGGTTTCCTGCACCAACACAAGTGCGAAAAGTGGTTTTTCAACACTAACACAAGTGCGAAAAGTGGTTTTTCAACACTATCACAAGTGCAAAAAGTGTTTTTTCCACACTAATACAAGTGCAAAAGTGGTTTCCTGCACCAACACAAGTGCAAAAAGTGGTTTTTCAACACTAACACAAGTGCGAAAAGTGGTTTTTCAACACTATCACAAGTGCAAAAAGTGTTTTTTCCACACTAATACAAGTGCAAAAGTGGTTTCCTGCACCAACACAAGTGCGAAAAGTGGTTTTTGAACACACGCGAACAAGTGCGAAAAGTCGTTTTTCAACACTAACACAAGTGCGAAAAGTGGTTTTTCCACACTAATACAAGTGCAAAAGTGGTTTCCTGCACCAACACAAGTGCGAAAAGTCGTTTTTGAACACTAACACAAGCGCGAAAAGTGGTTTTTCAACACTATCACAAGTGCAAAAAGTGTTTTTTCCACACTAATACAAGTGCAAAAGTGGTTTCCTGGACCAACACAAGTGGGAAAAGTGGTTTTTCAACACTAACACAAGTGCGAAAAGTGGTTTTTCAACACTATCACAAGGGCAAAAAGTGTTTTTTCCACACTAATAAAGTGCAAAAGTGGTTTCCTGCACCAACACAAGTGCGAAAAGTGGTTTTTCAACACTAACACAAGTGCGAAAAGTGGTTTTTCAACACTATCACAAGTGCAAAAAGTGTTTTTTCCACACTAATACAAGTGCAAAAGTGGTTTCCTGCACCAACACTAGTGCAAAAAGTGGTTTTTCAACACTAACACAATTGCGAAAAGTGGTTTTTCAACACTAACACAAGTGCGAAAAGTGGTTTTTCCACACTAATACAAGTGCAAAAGTGGTTTCCTGCACCAACACAAGTGGGAAAAGTGGATTTTCAACACTAACACAAGTGCGAAAAGTGGTTTTTCAACACTATCACAAGTGCAAAAAGTGTTTTTTCCACACTAATACAAGCGCAAAAGTGGTTTCCTGCACCAACACAAGTGCGAAAAGTGGTTTTTCAACACTAACACAAGTGCGAAAAGTGGTTTTCCAACACTATCACAAGTGCAAAAAGTGTTTTTTCCACACTAATACAAGTGCAAAAGTGGTTTCCTGCACCAACACAAGTGCGAAAAGTGGTTTTTCAACACTAACACAAGTGCGAAAAGTGGTTTTTCAACACTATCACAAGTGCAAAAAGTGTTTTTTCATCACTAACACAAGTGCAAAAGTGGTTTTCTGCACCAACACAAGTGCGAAATGTGGTTTTTCAACACTAACACAAGTGTGAAAAGTGGTTTTTCAACACTAACACAAGTGCGAAAAGTGGTTTTTCCACACTAATACAAGTGCAAAAGTGGCTTTCCTGCACCAACACAAGTGCGAAAAGTGGTTTTTCAACACTAACACAAGTGCGAAAAGTGGTTTTTCAACACTATCACAAGTGCGAAAAGTGTTTTTTCCACACTAATACAAGTGCAAAAGTGGTTTCCTGCACCAACACAAGTGCGAAAAGTGGTTTTTGAACACTAACACAAGTGCAAAAAGTGTTTTTTCCACACTAATACAAGTGCAAATGTGGTTTCCTGCACCAACACAGTTGCGAAAAGTGGTTTTCAACACTAACACAAGTGCGAAAAGTGGTTTTTCAACACTATCACAAGTGCGAAAAGTGTTTTTTCCACACTAATACAAGTGCAAAAGTGGTTTCCTGCACCAAAACAAGTGCGAAAAGGGGTTTTTCAACATTAACACAAGTGCGAAAAGTGGTTTTTCAACACTAGCACAAGTGCAAAAAGTGTTTTTTCCACACTAATACAAGTGCAAAAGTGGTTTCCTGCACCAACACAAGTGGGAAAAGTGGATTTTCAACACTAACACAAGTGCGAAAAGTTGGTTTTGAACACTAACACAAGTGCGAAAAGTGGTTTCCTTCACTAACACAAGTGGGAAAAGTGGTTTTTCAACACTATCACAAGTGCAAAAAGTGTTTTTTCCACACTAATACAAGTGCAAAAGTGGTTTCCTGGACCAACACAAGTGCGAAAAGTGGTTTTTCAACACTAACACAAGTGCGAAAAGTGGTTTTTCAACACTATCACAAGTGCAAAAAGTGTTTTTTCCACACTAATACAAGTGCAAAAGTGGTTTCCTGCACCAACACAAGTGCGAAAAGTGGTTTTTGAACACACGCGAACAAGTGCGAAAAGTCGTTTTTCAACACTAACACAAGTGCGAAAAGTGGTTTTTCCACACTAATACAAGTGCAAAAGTGGTTTCCTGCACCAACACAAGTGCGAAAAGTGTTTTTTGAACACTAACACAAGTGCGAAAAGTGGTTTTTCAACACTATCACAAGTGCAAAAAGTGTTTTTTCCACACTAATACAAGTGCAAAAGTGGTTTCCTGGACCAACACAAGTGGGAAAAGTGGTTTTTCAACACTAACACAAGTGCGAAAAGTGGTTTTTCAACACTATCACAAGGGCAAAAAGTGTTTTTTCCACACTAATACAAGTGCAAAAGTGGTTTCCTGCACCAACACAAGTGCGAAAAGTGGTTTTTCAACACTAACACAAGTGCGAAAGTGGTTTTTCAACACTATCACAAGTGCAAAAAGTGTTTTTTCCACACTAACTAATACAAGTGCAAAAGTGGTTTCCTGCACCAACACAAGTGCGAAAAGTGGTTTTTCAACACTAACACAAGTGCGAAAAGTGGTTTTTCAACACTAACACAAGTGCGAAAAGTGGTTTTTCCACACTAATACAAGTGCAAAAGTGGTTGCCTGCACCAACACAAGTGGGAAAAGTGGATTTTCAACACTAACACAAGTGCGAAAAGTGGTTTTTCAACACTATCACAAGTGCAAAAAGTGTTTTTTCCACACTAATACAAGCGCAAAAGTGGTTTCCTGCACCAACACAAGTGCGAAAAGTGGTTTTTCAACACTAACACAAGTGCGAAAAGTGGTTTTCCAACACTATCACAAGTGCAAAAAGTGTTTTTTCCACACTAATACAAGTGCAAAAGTGGTTTCCTGCACCAACACAAGTGCGAAAAGTGGTTTTTCAACACTAACACAAGTGCGAAAAGTGGTTTTTCAACACTATCACAAGTGCAAAAAGTATTTTTTCATCACTAACACAAGTGCAAAAGTGGTTTTCTGCACCAACACAAGTGCGAAATGTGGTTTTTCAACACTAACACAAGTGTGAAAAGTGGTTTTTCAACACTATCACAAGTGCAAAAAGTGTTTTTTCCACACTAATACAAGTGCAAAAGTGGTTTCCTGCACCAACACAAGTGCGAAACGTGGTTTTTCAACACTAACACAATTGCGAAAAGTGGTATTTCAACACTATCACAAGTGCAAAAAGTGTTTTTTCATCACTAATACAAGTGCAAAAGTGGTTTCCTGCACCAACACTAGTGCGAAAAGTGGTTTTTCAACACTAACACAAGTGCGAAAAGTGGTTTTTCAACACTATCACAAGTGCAAAAAGTGTTTTTTCCACACAAATACAAGTGCAAAAGTGGTTTCCTGCACCAACACAAGTGCGAAAAGTGGTTTTTCAACACTAACACAAGTGCGAAAAGTGGTTTTTCAACACTATCACAAGTGCAAAAAGTGTTTTTTCCACACTAATACAAGTGCAAAAGTGGTTTCCTGCACCAACACAAGTGGGAAAAGTGGATTTTCAACACTAACACAAGTGCGAAAAGTGGTTTTTCAACACTATCACAAGTGCAAAAAGTGTTTTTTCCACACTAACTAATACAAGTGCAAAAGTGGTTTCCTGCACCAACACAAGTGCGAAAAGTGGTTTTTCAACACTAACTCAAGTGCGAAAAGTGGTTTTTCAACACTAACACAAGTGCGAAAGTGGTTTTTCCACACTAATACAAGTGCAAAAGTGGTTTCCTGCACCAACACAAGTGCGAAAAGTGGTTTTTGAACACTAACACAAGTGCGAAAAGTGGTTTTTCAACACTATCACAAGTGCAAAAAGTGTTTTTTCCACACTAATACAAGTGCAAAAGTGGTTTCCTGGACCAACACAAGTGGGAAAAGTGGTTTTTCAACACTAACACAAGTGCGAAAAGTGGTTTTTCAACACTATCACAAGTGCAAAAAGTGGTTTTTCCACACTAATACAAGTGCAAAAGTGGTTTCCTGCACCAACGCAAGTGCGAAAAGTGGTTTTTCAACACTAACACAAGTGCGAAAAGTGGTTTTTCAACACTATCACAAGTGCAAAAAGTGTTTTTTCCACACTAATACAAGTGCAAAAGTGGTTTCCTGCACCAACACAAGTGGGAAAAGTGGATTTTCAACACTAACACAAGTGCGAAAAGTGGTTTTTCAACACTATCGCAAGTGCAAAAAGTGTTTTTTCCACACTAATACAAGTGCAAAAGTGGTTTCCTGCACCAACACAAGTGCGAAAAGTGGTTTTTCAACACTAACACAAGTGCGAAAAGTGGTTTTTCAAAACTATCACAAGTGCAAAAAGTGTTTTTTCCACATTAATACAAGTGCAAAAGTGGTTTCCTGCACCAACACAAGTGCGAAAAGTGGTTTTTCAACACTAGCACAAGTGCGAAAAGTGGTTTTTCAACACTAACACAAGTGCGAAAAGTGGTTTTTCCACACTAATACAAGTGCAAAAGTGGTTTCCTGCACCAACACAAGTGCGAAAAGTGGTTTTTGAACACTAACACAATGGGAAAAGTGGTTTTTCAACACTATCACAAGTGCAAAAAGTGTTTTTTCCACACTAATACAAGTGCAAAAGTGGTTTCCTGGACCAACACAAGTGCGAAAAGTGGTTTTTCAACACTAACACAAGTGCGAAAAGTGGTTTTTCAACACTATCACAAGTGCAAAAAGTGTTTTTTCCACACTAATACAAGTGCAAAAGTGGTTTCCTGCACCAACACAAGTGCGAAAAGTGGTTTTTGAACACACGCGAACAAGTGCGAAAAGTCGTTTTTCAACACTAACACAAGTGCGAAAAGTGGTTTTTCCACACTAATACAAGTGCAAAAGTGGTTTCCTGCACCAACACAAGTGCGAAAAGTGTTTTTTGAACACTAACACAAGTGCGAAAAGTGGTTTTTCAACACTATCACAAGTGCAAAAAGTGTTTTTTCCACACTAATACAAGTGCAAAAGTGGTTTCCTGGACCAACACAAGTGGGAAAAGTGGTTTTTCAACACTAACACAAGTGCGAAAAGTGGTTTTTCAACACTATCACAAGGGCAAAAAGTGTTTTTTCCACACTAATACAAGTGCAAAAGTGGTTTCCTGCACCAACACAAGTGCGAAAAGTGGTTTTTCAACACTAACACAAGTGTGAAAAGTGGTTTTTCAACACTATCACAAGTGCAAAAAGTGTTTTTTCCACACTAATACAAGTGCAAAAGTGGTTTCCTGCACCAACACAAGTGCAAAAAGTGGTTTTTCAACACTAACACAAGTGCGAAAAGTGGTTTTTCAACACTAACACAAGTGCGAAAAGTGGTTTTTCCACACTAATACAAGTGCAAAAGTGGTTGCCTGCACCAACACAAGTGGGAAAAGTGGATTTTCAACACTAACACAAGTGCGAAAAGTGGTTTTTCAACACTATCACAAGTGCAAAAAGTGTTTTTTCCACACTAATACAAGCGCAAAAGTGGTTTCCTGCACCAACACAAGTGCGAAAAGTGGTTTTTCAACACTAACACAAGTGCGAAAAGTGGTTTTCCAACACTATCACAAGTGCAAAAAGTGTTTTTTCCACACTAATACAAGTGCAAAAGTGGTTTCCTGCACCAACACAAGTGCGAAAAGTGGTTTTTCAACACTAACACAAGTGCGAAAAGTGGTTTTTCAACACTATCACAAGTGCAAAAAGTGTTTTTTCATCACTAACACAAGTGCAAAAGTGGTTTTCTGCACCAACACAAGTGCGAAATGTGGTTTTTCAACACTAACACAAGTGCGAAAAGTGGTTTTTCAACACTATCACAAGTGCAAAAAGTGTTTTTTCCACACTAATACAAGTGCAAAAGTGGTTTCCTGCACCAACACAAGTGCGAAACGTGGTTTTTCAACACTAACACAATTGCGAAAAGTGGTTTTTCAACACTATCACAAGTGCAAAAAGTGTTTTTTCATCACTAATACAAGTGCAAAAGTGGTTTCCTGCACCAACACTAGTGTGAAAAGTGGTTTTTCAACACTAACACAAGTGCGAAAAGTGGTTTTTCAACACTATCACAAGTGCAAAAAGTGTTTTTTCCACACTAATACAAGCGCAAAAGTGGTTTCCTGCACCAACACAAGTGCGAAAAGTGGTTTTTCAACACTAACACAAGTGCAAAAGTGGTTGCCTGCACCAACACAAGTGGGAAAAGTGGATTTTCAACACTAACACAAGTGCGAAAAGTGGTTTTTCAACACTATCACAAGTGCAAAAAGTGTTTTTTCCACACTAATACAAGCGCAAAAGTGGTTTCCTGCACCAACACAAGTGCGAAAAGTGGTTTTTCAACACTAACACAAGTGCGAAAAGTGGTTTTCCAACACTATCACAAGTGCAAAAAGTGTTTTTTCCACACTAATACAAGTGCAAAAGTGGTTTCCTGCACCAACACAAGTGCGAAAAGTGGTTTTTCAACACTAACACAAGTGCGAAAAGTGGTTTTTCAACACTATCACAAGTGCAAAAAGTGTTTTTTCATCACTAACACAAGTGCAAAAGTGGTTTTCTGCACCAACACAAGTGCGAAATGTGGTTTTTCAACACTAACACAAGTGCGAAAAGTGGTTTTTCAACACTATCACAAGTGCAAAAAGTGTTTTTTCCACACTAATACAAGTGCAAAAGTGGTTTCCTGCACCAACACAAGTGCGAAACGTGGTTTTTCAACACTAACACAATTGCGAAAAGTGGTTTTTCAACACTATCACAAGTGCAAAAAGTGTTTTTTCATCACTAATACAAGTGCAAAAGTGGTTTCCTGCACCAACACTAGTGCGAAAAGTGGTTTTTCAACACTAACACAAGTGCGAAAAGTGGTTTTTCAACACTATCACAAGTGCAAAAAGTGTTTTTTCCACACAAATACAAGTGCAAAAGTGGTTTCCTGCACCAACACAAGTGCGAAAAGTGGTTTTTCAACACTAACACAAGTGCGAAAAGTGGTTTTTCAACACTATCACAAGTGCAAAAAGTGTTTTTTCCACACTAATACAAGTGCAAAAGTGGTTTCCTGCACCAACACAAGTGGGAAAAGTGGATTTTCAACACTAACACAAGTGCGAAAAGTGGTTTTTCAACACTATCACAAGTGCAAAAAGTGTTTTTTCCACACTAACTAATACAAGTGCAAAAGTGGTTTCCTGCACCAACACAAGTGCGAAAAGTGGTTTTTCAACACTAACTCAAGTGCGAAAAGTGGTTTTTCAACACTAACACAAGTGCGAAAGTGGTTTTTCCACACTAATACAAGTGCAAAAGTGGTTTCCTGCACCAACACAAGTGCGAAAAGTGGTTTTTGAACACTAACACAAGTGCGAAAAGTGGTTTTTCAACACTATCACAAGTGCAAAAAGTGTTTTTTCCACACTAATACAAGTGCAAAAGTGGTTTCCTGGACCAACACAAGTGGGAAAAGTGGTTTTTCAACACTAACACAAGTGCGAAAAGTGGTTTTTCAACACTATCACAAGGGCAAAAAGTGTTTTTTCCACACTAATACAAGTGCAAAAGTGGTTTCCTGCACCAACACAAGTGCGAAAAGTGGTTTTTCAACACTAACACAAGTGCGAAAAGTGGTTTTTCAACACTATCACAAGTGCAAAAAGTGTTTTTTCCACACTAATACAAGTGCAAAAGTGGTTTCCTGCACCAACACAAGTGCAAAAAGTGGTTTTTCAACACTAACACAAGTGCGAAAAGTGGTTTTTCAACACTAACACAAGTGCGAAAAGTGGTTTTTCCACACTAATACAAGTGCAAAAGTGGTTGCCTGCACCAACACAAGTGGGAAAAGTGGATTTTCAACACTAACACAAGTGCGAAAAGTGGTTTTTCAACACTATCACAAGTGCAAAAAGTGTTTTTTCCACACTAATACAAGCGCAAAAGTGGTTTCCTGCACCAACACAAGTGCGAAAAGTGTTTTTTCAACACTAACACAAGTGCGAAAAGTGGTTTTCCAACACTATCACAAGTGCAAAAAGTGTTTTTTCCACACTAATACAAGTGCAAAAGTGGTTTCCTGCACCAACACAAGTGCGAAAAGTGGTTTTTCAACACTAACACAAGTGCGAAAAGTGGTTTTTCAACACTATCACAAGTGCAAAAAGTGTTTTTTCATCACTAACACAAGTGCAAAAGTGGTTTTCTGCACCAACACAAGTGCGAAATGTGGTTTTTCAACACTAACACAAGTGCGAAAAGTGGTTTTTCAACACTATCACAAGTGCAAAAAGTGTTTTTTCCACACTAATACAAGTGCAAAAGTGGTTTCCTGCACCAACACAAGTGCGAAACGTGGTTTTTCAACACTAACACAATTGCGAAAAGTGGTTTTTCAACACTATCACAAGTGCAAAAAGTGTTTTTTCATCACTAATACAAGTGCAAAAGTGGTTTCCTGCACCAACACTAGTGCGAAAAGTGGTTTTTCAACACTAACACAAGTGCGAAAAGTGGTTTTTCAACACTATCACAAGTGCAAAAAGTGTTTTTTCCACACAAATACAAGTGCAAAAGTGGTTTCCTGCACCAACACAAGTGCGAAAAGTGGTTTTTCAACACTAACACAAGTGCGAAAAGTGGTTTTTCAACACTATCAAAAGTGCAAAAAGTGTTTTTTCCACACTAATACAAGTGCAAAAGTGGTTTCCTGCACCAACACAAGTGGGAAAAGTGGATTTTCAACACTAACACAAGTGCGAAAAGTGGTTTTTCAACACTATCACAAGTGCAAAAAGTGTTTTTTCCACACTAACTAATACAAGTGCAAAAGTGGTTTCCTGCACCAACACAAGTGCGAAAAGTGGTTTTTCAACACTAACTCAAGTGCGAAAAGTGGTTTTTCAACACTAACACAAGTGCGAAAGTGGTTTTTCCACACTAATACAAGTGCAAAAGTGGTTTCCTGCACCAACACAAGTGCGAAAAGTGGTTTTTGAACACTAACACAAGTGCGAAAAGTGGTTTTTCAACACTATCACAAGTGCAAAAAGTGTTTTTTCCACACTAATACAAGTGCAAAAGTGGTTTCCTGGACCAACACAAGTGGGAAAAGTGGTTTTTCAACACTAACACAAGTGCGAAAAGTGGTTTTTCAACACTATCACAAGGGCAAAAAGTGTTTTTTCCACACTAATACAAGTGCAAAAGTGGTTTCCTGCACCAACACAAGTGCGAAAAGTGGTTTTTCAACACTAACACAAGTGCGAAAAGTGGTTTTTCAACACTATCACAAGTGCAAAAAGTGTTTTTTCCACACTAATACAAGTGCAAAAGTGGTTTCCTGCACCAACACAAGTGCAAAAAGTGGTTTTTCAACACTAACACAAGTGCGAAAAGTGGTTTTTCAACACTAACACAAGTGCGAAAAGTGGTTTTTCCACACTAATACAAGTGCAAAAGTGGTTGCCTGCACCAACACAAGTGGGAAAAGTGGATTTTCAACACTAACACAAGTGCGAAAAGTGGTTTTTCAACACTATCACAAGTGCAAAAAGTGTTTTTTCCACACTAATACAAGCGCAAAAGTGGTTTCCTGCACCAACACAAGTGCGAAAAGTGTTTTTTCAACACTAACACAAGTGCGAAAAGTGGTTTTCCAACACTATCACAAGTGCAAAAAGTGTTTTTTCCACACTAATACAAGTGCAAAAGTGGTTTCCTGCACCAACACAAGTGCGAAAAGTGGTTTTTCAACACTAACACAAGTGCGAAAAGTGGTTTTTCAACACTATCACAAGTGCAAAAAGTGTTTTTTCATCACTAACACAAGTGCAAAAGTGGTTTTCTGCACCAACACAAGTGCGAAATGTGGTTTTTCAACACTAACACAAGTGCGAAAAGTGGTTTTTCAACACTATCACAAGTGCAAAAAGTGTTTTTTCCACACTAATACAAGTGCAAAAGTGGTTTCCTGCACCAACACAAGTGCGAAACGTGGTTTTTCAACACTAACACAATTGCGAAAAGTGGTTTTTCAACACTATCACAAGTGCAAAAAGTGTTTTTTCATCACTAATACAAGTGCAAAAGTGGTTTCCTGCACCAACACTAGTGCGAAAAGTGGTTTTTCAACACTAACACAAGTGCGAAAAGTGGTTTTTCAACACTATCACAAGTGCAAAAAGTGTTTTTTCCACACAAATACAAGTGCAAAAGTGGTTTCCTGCACCAACACAAGTGCGAAAAGTGGTTTTTCAACACTAACACAAGTGCGAAAAGTGGTTTTTCAACACTATCACAAGTGCAAAAAGTGTTTTTTCCACACTAATACAAGTGCAAAAGTGGTTTCCTGCACCAACACAAGTGGGAAAAGTGGATTTTCAACACTAACACAAGTGCGAAAAGTGGTTTTTCAACACTATCACAAGTGCAAAAAGTGTTTTTTCCACACTAACTAATACAAGTGCAAAAGTGGTTTCCTGCACCAACACAAGTGCGAAAAGTGGTTTTTCAACACTAACTCAAGTGCGAAAAGTGGTTTTTCAACACTAACACAAGTGCGAAAGTGGTTTTTCCACACTAATACAAGTGCAAAAGTGGTTTCCTGCACCAACACAAGTGCGAAAAGTGGTTTTTGAACACTAACACAAGTGCGAAAAGTGGTTTTTCAACACTATCACAAGTGCAAAAAGTGTTTTTTCCACACTAATACAAGTGCAAAAGTGGTTTCCTGGACCAACACAAGTGGGAAAAGTGGTTTTTCAACACTAACACAAGTGCGAAAAGTGGTTTTTCAACACTATCACAAGTGCAAAAAGTGGTTTTTCCACACTAATACAAGTGCAAAAGTGGTTTCCTGCACCAACGCAAGTGCGAAAAGTGGTTTTTCAACACTAACACAAGTGCGAAAAGTGGTTTTTCAACACTATCACAAGTGCAAAAAGTGTTTTTTCCACACTAATACAAGTGCAAAAGTGGTTTCCTGCACCAACACAAGTGGGAAAAGTGGATTTTCAACACTAACACAAGTGCGAAAAGTGGTTTTTCAACACTATCGCAAGTGCAAAAAGTGTTTTTTCCACACTAATACAAGTGCAAAAGTGGTTTCCTGCACCAACACAAGTGCGAAAAGTGGTTTTTCAACACTAACACAAGTGCGAAAAGTGGTTTTTCAAAACTATCACAAGTGCAAAAAGTGTTTTTTCCACATTAATACAAGTGCAAAAGTGGTTTCCTGCACCAACACAAGTGCGAAAAGTGGTTTTTCAACACTAGCACAAGTGCGAAAAGTGGTTTTTCAACACTAACACAAGTGCCAAAAGTGGTTTTTCCACACTAATACAAGTGCAAAAGTGGTTTCCTGCACCAACACAAGTGCGAAAAGTGGTTTTTGAACACTAACACAAGTGGGAAAAGTGGTTTTTCAACACTATCACAAGTGCAAAAAGTGTTTTTTCCACACTAATACAAGTGCAAAAGTGGTTTCCTGGACCAACACAAGTGCGAAAAGTGGTTTTTCAACACTAACACAAGTGCGAAAAGTGGTTTTTCAACACTATCACAAGTGCAAAAAGTGTTTTTTCCACACTAATACAAGTGCAAAAGTGGTTTCCTGCATCAACACAAGTGCGAAAAGTGGTTTTTGAACACACGCGAACAAGTGCGAAAAGTCGTTTTTCAACACTAACACAAGTGCGAAAAGTGGTTTTTCCACACTAATACAAGTGCAAAAGTGGTTTCCTGCACCAACACAAGTGCGAAAAGTGTTTTTTGAACACTAACACAAGTGCGAAAAGTGGTTTTTCAACACTATCACAAGTGCAAAAAGTGTTTTTTCCACACTAATACAAGTGCAAAAGTGGTTTCCTGGACCAACACAAGTGGGAAAAGTGGTTTTTCAACACTAACACAAGTGCGAAAAGTGGTTTTTCAACACTATCACAAGGGCAAAAAGTGTTTTTTCCACACTAATACAAGTGCAAAAGTGGTTTCCTGCACCAACACAAGTGCGAAAAGTGGTTTTTCAACACTAACACAAGTGCGAAAAGTGGTTTTTCAACACTATCACAAGTGCAAAACGTGTTTTTTCCACACTAATACAAGTGCAAAAGTGGTTTCCTGCACCAACACAAGTGCAAAAAGTGGTTTTTCAACACTAACACAAGTGCGAAAAGTGGTTTTTCAACACTAACACAAGTGCGAAAAGTGGTTTTTCCACACTAATACAAGTGCAAAAGTGGTTGCCTGCACCAACACAAGTGCGAAAAGTGGTTTTTCAACACTAACACAAGTGCGAAAAGTGGTTTTTCAACACTATCACAAGTGCAAAAAGTGTTTTTTCATCACTAACACAAGTGCAAAAGTGGTTTTCTGCACCAACACAAGTGCGAAATGTGGTTTTTCAACACTAACACAAGTGCGAAAAGTGGTTTTTCAACACTATCACAAGTGCAAAAAGTGTTTTTTCCACACTAATACAAGTGCAAAAGTGGTTTCCTGCACCAACACAAGTGCGAAACGTGGTTTTTCAACACTAACACAATTGCGAAAAGTGGTTTTTCAACACTATCACAAGTGCAAAAAGTGTTTTTTCATCACTAATACAAGTGCAAAAGTGGTTTCCTGCACCAACACTAGTGCGAAAAGTCGTTTTTCAACACTAACACAAGTGCGAAAAGTGGTTTTTCAACACTATCACAAGTGCAAAAAGTGTTTTTTTCCACACTAATACAAGCGCAAAAGTGGTTTCCTGCACCAACACAAGTGCGAAAAGTGGTTTTTCAACACTAACACAAGTGCAAAAGTGGTTGCCTGCACCAACACAAGTGGGAAAAGTGGATTTTCAACACTAACACAAGTGCGAAAAGTGGTTTTTCAACACTATCACAAGTGCAAAAAGTGTTTTTTCCACACTAATACAAGCGCAAAAGTGGTTTCCTGCACCAACACAAGTGCGAAAAGTGGTTTTTCAACACTAACACAAGTGCGAAAAGTGGTTTTCCAACACTATCACAAGTGCAAAAAGTGTTTTTTCCACACTAATACAAGTGCAAAAGTGGTTTCCTGCACCAACACAAGTGCGAAAAGTGGTTTTTCAACACTAACACAAGTGCGAAAAGTGGTTTTTCAACACTATCACAAGTGCAAAAAGTGTTTTTTCATCACTAACACAAGTGCAAAAGTGGTTTTCTGCACCAACACAAGTGCGAAATGTGGTTTTTCAACACTAACACAAGTGCGAAAAGTGGTTTTTCAACACTATCACAAGTGCAAAAAGTGTTTTTTCCACACTAATACAAGTGCAAAAGTGGTTTCCTGCACCAACACAAGTGCGAAACGTGGTTTTTCAACACTAACACAATTGCGAAAAGTGGTTTTTCAACACTATCACAAGTGCAAAAAGTGTTTTTTCATCACTAATACAAGTGCAAAAGTGGTTTCCTGCACCAACACTAGTGCGAAAAGTGGTTTTTCAACACTAACACAAGTGCGAAAAGTGGTTTTTCAACACTATCACAAGTGCAAAAAGTGTTTTTTCCACACAAATACAAGTGCAAAAGTGGTTTCCTGCACCAACACAAGTGCGAAAAGTGGTTTTTCAACACTAACACAAGTGCGAAAAGTGGTTTTTCAACACTATCACAAGTGCAAAAAGTGTTTTTTCCACACTAATACAAGTGCAAAAGTGGTTTCCTGCACCAACACAAGTGGGAAAAGTGGATTTTCAACACTAACACAAGTGCGAAAAGTGGTTTTTCAACACTATCACAAGTGCAAAAAGTGTTTTTTCCACACTAACTAATACAAGTGCAAAAGTGGTTTCCTGCACCAACACAAGTGCGAAAAGTGGTTTTTCAACACTAACTCAAGTGCGAAAAGTGGTTTTTCAACACTAACACAAGTGCGAAAGTGGTTTTTCCACACTAATACAAGTGCAAAAGTGGTTTCCTGCACCAACACAAGTGCGAAAAGTGGTTTTTGAACACTAACACAAGTGCGAAAAGTGGTTTTTCAACACTATCACAAGTGCAAAAAGTGTTTTTTCCACACTAATACAAGTGCAAAAGTGGTTTCCTGGACCAACACAAGTGGGAAAAGTGGTTTTTCAACACTAACACAAGTGCGAAAAGTGGTTTTTCAACACTATCACAAGTGCAAAAAGTGGTTTTTCCACACTAATACAAGTGCAAAAGTGGTTTCCTGCACCACCGCAAGTGCGAAAAGTGGTTTTTCAACACTAACACAAGTACGAAAAGTGGTTTTTCAACACTATCACAAGTGCAAAAAGTGTTTTTTCCACACTAATACAAGTGCAAAAGTGGTTTCCTGCACCAACACAAGTGGGAAAAGTGGATTTTCAACACTAACACAAGTGCGAAAAGTGGTTTTTCAACACTATCGCAAGTGCAAAAAGTGTTTTTTCCACACTAATACAAGTGCAAAAGTGGTTTCCTGCACCAACACAAGTGCGAAAAGTGGTTTTTCAACACTAACACAAGTGCGAAAAGTGGTTTTTCAAAACTATCACAAGTGCAAAAAGTGTTTTTTCCACATTAATACAAGTGCAAAAGTGGTTTCCTGCACCAACACAAGTGCGAAAAGTGGTTTTTCAACACTAGCACAAGTGCGAAAAGTGGTTTTTCAACACTAACACAAGTGCGAAAAGTGGTTTTTCCACACTAATACAAGTGCAAAAGTGGTTTCCTGCACCAACACAAGTGCGAAAAGTGGTTTTTGAACACTAACACAAGTGGGAAAAGTCGTTTTTCAACACTATCACAAGTGCAAAAAGTGTTTTTTCCACACTAATACAAGTGCAAAAGTGGTTTCCTGGACCAACACAAGTGCGAAAAGTGGTTTTTCAACACTAACACAAGTGCGAAAAGTGGTTTTTCAACACTATCACAAGTGCAAAAAGTGTTTTTTCCACACTAATACAAGTGCAAAAGTGGTTTCCTGCACCAACACAAGTGCGAAAAGTGGTTTTTGAACACACGCGAACAAGTGCGAAAAGTCGTTTTTCAACACTAACACAAGTGCGAAAAGTGGTTTTTCCACACTAATACAAGTGCAAAAGTGGTTTCCTGCACCAACACAAGTGCGAAAAGTGTTTTTTGAACACTAACACAAGTGCGAAAAGTGGTTTTTCAACACTATCACAAGTGCAAAAAGTGTTTTTTCCACACTAATACAAGTGCAAAAGTGGTTTGCTGGACCAACACAAGTGGGAAAAGTGGTTTTTCAACACTAACACAAGTGCGAAAAGTGGTTTTTCAACACTATCACAAGGGCAAAAAGTGTTTTTTCCACACTAATACAAGTGCAAAAGTGGTTTCCTGCACCAACACAAGTGCGAAAAGTGGTTTTTCAACACTAACACAAGTGCGAAAAGTGGTTTTTCAACACTAACACAAGTGCGAAAAGTGGTTTTTCAACACTAACACAAGTGCGAAAAGTGGTTTTTCCACACTAATACAAGTGCAAAAGTGGTTGCCTGCACCAACACAAGTGGGAAAAGTGGATTTTCAACACTAACACAAGTGCGAAAAGTGGTTTTTCAACACTAACACAAGTGCGAAAAGTGGTTTTTCCACACTAATACAAGTGCAAAAGTGGTTTCCTGCACCAACACAAGTGCAAAAAGTGGTTTTTCAACACTAACACAAGTGCGAAAAGTGGTTTTTCAACACTAACACAAGTGCGAAAAGTGGTTTTTCCACACTAATACAAGTGCAAAAGTGGTTGCCTGCACCAACACAAGTGGGAAAAGTGGATTTTCAACACTAACACAAGTGCGAAAAGTGGTTTTTCAACACTATCACAAGTGCAAAAAGTGTTTTTTCCACACTAATACAAGCGCAAAAGTGGTTTCCTGCACCAACACAAGTGCGAAAAGTGGTTTTTCAACACTAACACAAGTGCGAAAAGTGGTTTTCCAACACTATCACAAGTGCAAAAAGTGTTTTTTCCACACTAATACAAGTGCAAAAGTGGTTTCCTGCACCAACACAAGTGCGAAAAGTGGTTTTTCAACACTAACACAAGTGCGAAAAGTGGTTTTTCAACACTATCACAAGTGCAAAAAGTGTTTTTTCATCACTAACACAAGTGCAAAAGTGGTTTTCTGCACCAACACAAGTGCGAAATGTGGTTTTTCAACACTAACACAAGTGCGAAAAGTGGTTTTTCAACACTATCACAAGTGCAAAAAGTGTTTTTTCCACACTAATACAAGTGCAAAAGTGGTTTCCTGCACCAACACAAGTGCGAAACGTGGTTTTTCAACACTAACACAATTGCGAAAAGTCGTTTTTCAACACTATCACAAGTGCAAAAAGTGTTTTTTCATCACTAATACAAGTGCAAAAGTGGTTTCCTGCACCAACACTAGTGCGAAAAGTGGTTTTTCAACACTAACACAAGTGCGAAAAGTGGTTTTTCAACACTATCACAAGTGCAAAAAGTGTTTTTTCCACACTAATACAAGTGCAAAAGTGGTTTCCTGCACCAACACAAGTGCGAAAAGTGGTTTTTCAACACTAACACAAGTGCAAAAGTGGTTGCCTGCACCAACACAAGTGGGAAAAGTGGATTTTCAACACTAACACAAGTGCGAAAAGTGGTTTTTCAACACTATCGCAAGTGCAAAAAGTGTTTTTTCCACACTAATACAAGTGCAAAAGTGGTTTCCTGCACCAACACAAGTGCGAAAAGTGGTTTTTCAACACTAACACAAGTGCGAAAAGTGGTTTTTCAAAACTATCACAAGTGCAAAAAGTGTTTTTTCCACATTAATACAAGTGCAAAAGTGGTTTCCTGCACCAACACAAGTGCGAAAAGTGGTTTTTCAACACTAGCACAAGTGCGAAAAGTGGTTTTTCAACACTAACACAAGTGCGAAAATTGGTTTTTCCACACTAATACAAGTGCAAAAGTGGTTTCCTGCACCAACACAAGTGCGAAAAGTGGTTTTTGAACACTAACACAAGTGGGAAAAGTGGTTTTTCAACACTATCACAAGTGCAAAAAGTGTTTTTTCCACACTAATACAAGTGCAAAAGTGGTTTCCTGGACCAACACAAGTGCGAAAAGTGGTTTTTCAACACTAACACAAGTGCGAAAAGTGGTTTTTCAACACTATCACAAGTGCAAAAAGTGTTTTTCCACACTAATACAATACAAGTGCAAAAGTGGTTTCCTGCACCAACACAAGTGCGAAAAGTGGTTTTTGAACACACGCGAACAAGTGCGAAAAGTCGTTTTTCAACACTAACACAAGTGCGAAAAGTGGTTTTTCCACACTAATACAAGTGCAAAAGTGGTTTCCTGCACCAACACAAGTGCGAAAAGTGTTTTTTGAACACTAACACAAGTGCGAAAAGTGGTTTTTCAACACTATCACAAGTGCAAAAAGTGTTTTTTCCACACTAATACAAGTGCAAAAGTGGTTTCCTGGACCAACACAAGTGGGAAAAGTGGTTTTTCAACACTAACACAAGTGCGAAAAGTGGTTTTTCAACACTATCACAAGTGCAAAAAGTGGTTTTTCCACACTAATACAAGTGCAAAAGTGGTTTCCTGCACCAACGCAAGTGCGAAAAGTGGTTTTTCAACACTAACACAAGTGCGAAAAGTGGTTTTTCAACACTATCACAAGTGCAAAAAGTGTTTTTTCCACACTAATACAAGTGCAAAAGTGGTTTCCTGCACAAACACAAGTGGGAAAAGTGGATTTTCAACACTAACACAAGTGCGAAAAGTGGTTTTTCAACACTATCGCAAGTGCAAAAAGTGTTTTTTCCACACTAATACAAGTGCAAAAGTGGTTTGCTGGACCAACACAAATGCGAAAAGTGGTTTTTCAACACTAACACAAGTGCGAAAAGTGGTTTTTCAACACTATCACAAGTGCAAAAAGTGTTTTTTCCACACTAATACAAGTGCAAAAGTGGTTTCCTGCACCAACACAAGTGCGAAAAGTGGTTTTTCAACACTAACACAAGTGCGAAAAGTGGTTTTTCAACACTATCACAAGTGCAAAAAGTGTTTTTTCATCACTAACACAAGTGCAAAAGTGGTTTTCTGCACCAACACAAGTGCGAAATGTGGTTTTTCAACACTAACACAAGTGCGAAAAGTGGTTTTTCAACACTATCACAAGTGCAAAAAGTGTTTTTTCCACACTAATACAAGTGCAAAAGTGGTTTCCTGCACCAACACAAGTGCGAAACGTGGTTTTTCAACACTAACACAATTGCGAAAAGTCGTTTTTCAACACTATCACAAGTGCAAAAAGTGTTTTTTCATCACTAATACAAGTGCAAAAGTGGTTTCCTGCACCAACACTAGTGCGAAAAGTGGTTTTTCAACACTAACACAAGTGCGAAAAGTGGTTTTTCAACACTATCACAAGTGCAAAAAGTGTTTTTTCCACACTAATACAAGTGCAAAAGTGGTTTCCTGCACCAACACAAGTGCGAAAAGTGGTTTTTCAACACTAACACAAGTGCAAAAGTGGTTGCCTGCACCAACACAAGTGGGAAAAGTGGATTTTCAACACTAACACAAGTGCGAAAAGTGGTTTTTCAACACTATCGCAAGTGCAAAAAGTGTTTTTTCCACACTAATACAAGTGCAAAAGTGGTTTCCTGCACCAACACAAGTGCGAAAAGTGGTTTTTCAACACTAACACAAGTGCGAAAAGTGGTTTTTCAAAACTATCACAAGTGCAAAAAGTGTTTTTTCCACATTAATACAAGTGCAAAAGTGGTTTCCTGCACCAACACAAGTGCGAAAAGTGGTTTTTCAACACTAGCACAAGTGCGAAAAGTGGTTTTTCAACACTAACACAAGTGCGAAAATTGGTTTTTCCACACTAATACAAGTGCAAAAGTGGTTTCCTGCACCAACACAAGTGCGAAAAGTGGTTTTTGAACACTAACACAAGTGGGAAAAGTGGTTTTTCAACACTATCACAAGTGCAAAAAGTGTTTTTTCCACACTAATACAAGTGCAAAAGTGGTTTCCTGGACCAACACAAGTGCGAAAAGTGGTTTTTCAACACTAACACAAGTGCGAAAAGTGGTTTTTCAACACTATCACAAGTGCAAAAAGTGTTTTTCCACACTAATACAATACAAGTGCAAAAGTGGTTTCCTGCACCAACACAAGTGCGAAAAGTGGTTTTTGAACACACGCGAACAAGTGCGAAAAGTCGTTTTTCAACACTAACACAAGTGCGAAAAGTGGTTTTTCCACACTAATACAAGTGCAAAAGTGGTTTCCTGCACCAACACAAGTGCGAAAAGTGTTTTTTGAACACTAACACAAGTGCGAAAAGTGGTTTTTCAACACTATCACAAGTGCAAAAAGTGTTTTTTCCACACTAATACAAGTGCAAAAGTGGTTTCCTGGACCAACACAAGTGGGAAAAGTGGTTTTTCAACACTAACACAAGTGCGAAAAGTGGTTTTTCAACACTATCACAAGTGCAAAAAGTGGTTTTTCCACACTAATACAAGTGCAAAAGTGGTTTCCTGCACCAACGCAAGTGCGAAAAGTGGTTTTTCAACACTAACACAAGTGCGAAAAGTGGTTTTTCAACACTATCACAAGTGCAAAAAGTGTTTTTTCCACACTAATACAAGTGCAAAAGTGGTTTCCTGCACAAACACAAGTGGGAAAAGTGGATTTTCAACACTAACACAAGTGCGAAAAGTGGTTTTTCAACACTATCGCAAGTGCAAAAAGTGTTTTTTCCACACTAATACAAGTGCAAAAGTGGTTTGCTGGACCAACACAAATGCGAAAAGTGGTTTTTCAACACTAACACAAGTGCGAAAAGTGGTTTTTCAACACTATCACAAGTGCAAAAAGTGTTTTTTCCACACTAATACAAGTGCAAAAGTGGTTTCCTGCACCAACACAAGTGCGAAAAGTGGTTTTTGAACACACGCGAACAAGTGCGAAAAGTCGTTTTTCAACACTAACACAAGTGCGAAAAGTGGTTTTTCCACACTAATACAAGTGCAAAAGTGGTTTCCTGCACCAACACAAGTGCGAAAAGTGTTTTTTGAACACTAACACAAGTGCAAAAAGTGGTTTTTCAACACTATCACAAGTGCAAAAAGTGTTTTTTCCACACTAATACAAGTGCAAAAGTGGTTTCCTGGACCAACACAAGCGGGAAAAGTGGTTTTTCAACACTAACACAAGTGCGAAAAGTGGTTTTTCAACACTATCACAAGGGCAAAAAGTGTTTTTTCCACACTAATACAAGTGCAAATGTGGTTTCCTGCACCAACACAAGTGCGAAAAGTGGTTTTTCAACACTAACACAAGTGCGAAAAGTGGTTTTTCAACACTATCACAAGTGCAAAAAGTGTTTTTTCCACACTAATACAAGTGCAAAAGTGGTTTCCTGCACCAACACAAGTGCAAAAAGTGGTTTTTCAACACTAACACAAGTGCGAAAAGTGGTTTTTCAACACTAACACAAGTGCGAAAAGTGGTTTTTCCACACTAATACAAGTGCAAAAGTGGTTTGCTGGACCAACACAAATGCGAAAAGTGGTTTTTCAACACTAACACAAGTGCGAAAAGTGGTTTTTCAACACTATCACAAGTGCAAAAAGTGGTTTTTCCACACTAATACAAGTGCAAAAGTGGTTTCCTGCACCAACGCAAGTGCGAAAAGTGGTTTTTCAACACTAACACAAGTGCGAAAAGTGGTTTTTCAACACTATCACAAGTGCAAAAAGTGTTTTTTCCACACTAATACAAGTGCAAAAGTGGTTTCCTGCACAAACACAAGTGGGAAAAGTGGATTTTCAACACTAACACAAGTGCGAAAAGTGGTTTTTCAACACTATCGCAAGTGCAAAAAGTGTTTTTTCCACACTAATACAAGTGCAAAAGTGGTTTGCTGGACCAACACAAATGCGAAAAGTGGTTTTTCAACACTAACACAAGTGCGAAAAGTGGTTTTTCAACACTATCACAAGTGCAAAAAGTGTTTTTTCCACACTAATACAAGTGCAAAAGTGGTTTCCTGCACCAACACAAGTGCGAAAAGTGGTTTTTCAACACTAACACAAGTGCGAAAAGTGGTTTTTCAACACTATCACAAGTGCAAAAAGTGTTTTTTCATCACTAACACAAGTGCAAAAGTGGTTTTCTGCACCAACACAAGTGCGAAATGTGGTTTTTCAACACTAACACAAGTGCGAAAAGTGGTTTTTCAACACTATCACAAGTGCAAAAAGTGTTTTTTCCACACTAATACAAGTGCAAAAGTGGTTTCCTGCACCAACACAAGTGCGAAACGTGGTTTTTCAACACTAACACAATTGCGAAAAGTCGTTTTTCAACACTATCACAAGTGCAAAAAGTGTTTTTTCATCACTAATACAAGTGCAAAAGTGGTTTCCTGCACCAACACTAGTGCGAAAAGTGGTTTTTCAACACTAACACAAGTGCGAAAAGTGGTTTTTCAACACTATCACAAGTGCAAAAAGTGTTTTTTCCACACTAATACAAGTGCAAAAGTGGTTTCCTGCACCAACACAAGTGCGAAAAGTGGTTTTTCAACACTAACACAAGTGCAAAAGTGGTTGCCTGCACCAACACAAGTGGGAAAAGTGGATTTTCAACACTAACACAAGTGCGAAAAGTGGTTTTTCAACACTATCGCAAGTGCAAAAAGTGTTTTTTCCACACTAATACAAGTGCAAAAGTGGTTTCCTGCACCAACACAAGTGCGAAAAGTGGTTTTTCAACACTAACACAAGTGCGAAAAGTGGTTTTTCAAAACTATCACAAGTGCAAAAAGTGTTTTTTCCACATTAATACAAGTGCAAAAGTGGTTTCCTGCACCAACACAAGTGCGAAAAGTGGTTTTTCAACACTAGCACAAGTGCGAAAAGTGGTTTTTCAACACTAACACAAGTGCGAAAATTGGTTTTTCCACACTAATACAAGTGCAAATGTGGTTTCCTGCACCAACACAAGTGCGAAAAGTGGTTTTTCAACACTAACACAAGTGCGAAAAGTGGTTTTTCAACACTATCACAAGTGCAAAAAGTGTTTTTTCCACACTAATACAAGTGCAAAAGTGGTTTCCTGCACCAACACAAGTGCAAAAAGTGGTTTTTCAACACTAACACAAGTGCGAAAAGTGGTTTTTCAACACTAACACAAGTGCGAAAAGTGGTTTTTCCACACTAATACAAGTGCAAAAGTGGTTGCCTGCACCAACACAAGTGGGAAAAGTGGATTTTCAACACTAACACAAGTGCGAAAAGTGGTTTTTCAACACTATCACAAGTGCAAAAAGTGTTTTTTCCACACTAATACAAGCGCAAAAGTGGTTTCCTGCACCAACACAAGTGCGAAAAGTGGTTTTTCAACACTAACACAAGTGCGAAAAGTGGTTTTCCAACACTATCACAAGTGCAAAAAGTGTTTTTTCCACACTAATACAAGTGCAAAAGTGGTTTCCTGCACCAACACAAGTGCGAAAAGTGGTTTTTCAACACTATCACAAGTGCAAAAAGTGTTTTTCCACACTAATACAATACAAGTGCAAAAGTGGTTTCCTGCACCAACACAAGTGCGAAAAGTGGTTTTTGAACACACGCGAACAAGTGCGAAAAGTCGTTTTTCAACACTAACACAAGTGCGAAAAGTGGTTTTTCCACACTAATACAAGTGCAAAAGTGGTTTCCTGCACCAACACAAGTGCGAAAAGTGTTTTTTGAACACTAACACAAGTGCGAAAAGTGGTTTTTCAACACTATCACAAGTGCAAAAAGTGTTTTTTCCACACTAATACAAGTGCAAAAGTGGTTTCCTGGACCAACACAAGTGGGAAAAGTGGTTTTTCAACACTAACACAAGTGCGAAAAGTGGTTTTTCAACACTATCACAAGTGCAAAAAGTGGTTTTTCCACACTAATACAAGTGCAAAAGTGGTTTCCTGCACCAACGCAAGTGCGAAAAGTGGTTTTTCAACACTAACACAAGTGCGAAAAGTGGTTTTTCAACACTATCACAAGTGCAAAAAGTGTTTTTTCCACACTAATACAAGTGCAAAAGTGGTTTCCTGCACAAACACAAGTGGGAAAAGTGGATTTTCAACACTAACACAAGTGCGAAAAGTGGTTTTTCAACACTATCGCAAGTGCAAAAAGTGTTTTTTCCACACTAATACAAGTGCAAAAGTGGTTTGCTGGACCAACACAAATGCGAAAAGTGGTTTTTCAACACTAACACAAGTGCGAAAAGTGGTTTTTCAACACTATCACAAGTGCAAAAAGTGTTTTTTCCACACTAATACAAGTGCAAAAGTGGTTTCCTGCACCAACACAAGTGCGAAAAGTGGTTTTTGAACACACGCGAACAAGTGCGAAAAGTCGTTTTTCAACACTAACACAAGTGCGAAAAGTGGTTTTTCCACACTAATACAAGTGCAAAAGTGGTTTCCTGCACCAACACAAGTGCGAAAAGTGTTTTTTGAACACTAACACAAGTGCGAAAAGTGGTTTTTCAACACTATCACAAGTGCAAAAAGTGTTTTTTCCACACTAATACAAGTGCAAAAGTGGTTTCCTGGACCAACACAAGCGGGAAAAGTGGTTTTTCAACACTAACACAAGTGCGAAAAGTGGTTTTTCAACACTATCACAAGGGCAAAAAGTGTTTTTTCCACACTAATACAAGTGCAAATGTGGTTTCCTGCACCAACACAAGTGCGAAAAGTGGTTTTTCAACACTAACACAAGTGCGAAAAGTGGTTTTTCAACACTATCACAAGTGCAAAAAGTGTTTTTTCCACACTAATACAAGTGCAAAAGTGGTTTCCTGCACCAACACAAGTGCAAAAAGTGGTTTTTCAACACTAACACAAGTGCGAAAAGTGGTTTTTCAACACTAACACAAGTGCGAAAAGTGGTTTTTCCACACTAATACAAGTGCAAAAGTGGTTGCCTGCACCAACACAAGTGGGAAAAGTGGATTTTCAACACTAACACAAGTGCGAAAAGTGGTTTTTCAACACTATCACAAGTGCAAAAAGTGTTTTTTCCACACTAATACAAGCGCAAAAGTGGTTTCCTGCACCAACACAAGTGCGAAAAGTGGTTTTTCAACACTAACACAAGTGCGAAAAGTGGTTTTCCAACACTATCACAAGTGCAAAAAGTGTTTTTTCCACACTAATACAAGTGCAAAAGTGGTTTCCTGCACCAACACAAGTGCGAAAAGTGGTTTTTCAACACTATCACAAGTGCAAAAAGTGTTTTGTCATCACTAACACAAGTGCAAAAGTGGTTTTCTGCACCAACACAAGTGCGAAATGTGGTTTTTCAACACTAACACAAGTGCGAAAAGTGGTTTTTCAACACTATCACAAGTGCAAAAAGTGTTTTTTCCACACTAATACAAGTGCAAAAGTGGTTTCCTGCACCAACACAAGTGCGAAACGTGGTTTTTCAACACTAACACAATTGCGAAAAGTGGTTTTTCAACACTATCACAAGTGCAAAAAGTGTTTTTTCATCACTAATACAAGTGCAAAAGTGGTTTCCTGCACCAACACTAGTGCGAAAAGTGGTTTTTCAACACTAACACAAGTGCGAAAAGTGGTTTTTCAACACTATCACAAGTGCAAAAAGTGTTTTTTCCACACAAATACAAGTGCAAAAGTGGTTTCCTGCACCAACACAAGTGCGAAAAGTGGTTTTTCAACACTAACACAAGTGCGAAAAGTGGTTTTTCAACACTATCACAAGTGCAAAAAGTGTTTTTTCCACACTAATACAAGTGCAAAAGTGGTTTCCTGCACCAACACAAGTGGGAAAAGTGGATTTTCAACACTAACACAAGTGCGAAAAGTGGTTTTTCAACACTATCACAAGTGCAAAAAGTGTTTTTTCCACACTAACTAATACAAGTGCAAAAGTGGTTTCCTGCACCAACACAAGTGCGAAAAGTGGTTTTTCAACACTAACTCAAGTGCGAAAAGTGGTTTTTCAACACTAACACAAGTGCGAAAGTGGTTTTTCCACACTAATACAAGTGCAAAAGTGGTTTCCTGCACCAACACAAGTGCGAAAAGTGGTTTTTGAACACTAACACAAGTGCGAAAAGTGGTTTTTCAACACTATCACAAGTGCAAAAAGTGTTTTTTCCACACTAATACAAGTGCAAAAGTGGTTTCCTGGACCAACACAAGTGGGAAAAGTGGTTTTTCAACACTAACACAAGTGCGAAAAGTGGTTTTTCAACACTATCACAAGTGCAAAAAGTGGTTTTTCCACACTAATACAAGTGCAAAAGTGGTTTCCTGCACCACCGCAAGTGCGAAAAGTGGTTTTTCAACACTAACACAAGTACGAAAAGTGGTTTTTCAACACTATCACAAGTGCAAAAAGTGTTTTTTCCACACTAATACAAGTGCAAAAGTGGTTTCCTGCACCAACACAAGTGGGAAAAGTGGATTTTCAACACTAACACAAGTGCGAAAAGTGGTTTTTCAACACTATCGCAAGTGCAAAAAGTGTTTTTTCCACACTAATACAAGTGCAAAAGTGGTTTCCTGCACCAACACAAGTGCGAAAAGTGGTTTTTCAACACTAACACAAGTGCGAAAAGTGGTTTTTCAAAACTATCACAAGTGCAAAAAGTGTTTTTTCCACATTAATACAAGTGCAAAAGTGGTTTCCTGCACCAACACAAGTGCGAAAAGTGGTTTTTCAACACTAGCACAAGTGCGAAAAGTGGTTTTTCAACACTAACACAAGTGCGAAAAGTGGTTTTTCCACACTAATACAAGTGCAAAAGTGGTTTCCTGCACCAACACAAGTGCGAAAAGTGGTTTTTGAACACTAACACAAGTGGGAAAAGTCGTTTTTCAACACTATCACAAGTGCAAAAAGTGTTTTTTCCACACTAATACAAGTGCAAAAGTGGTTTCCTGGACCAACACAAGTGCGAAAAGTGGTTTTTCAACACTAACACAAGTGTGAAAAGTGGTTTTTCAACACTATCACAAGTGCAAAAAGTGTTTTTTCCACACTAATACAAGTGCAAAAGTGGTTTCCTGCACCAACACAAGTGCGAAAAGTGGTTTTTGAACACACGCGAACAAGTGCGAAAAGTCGTTTTTCAACACTAACACAAGTGCGAAAAGTGGTTTTTCCACACTAATACAAGTGCAAAAGTGGTTTCCTGCACCAACACAAGTGCGAAAAGTGTTTTTTGAACACTAACACAAGTGCGAAAAGTGGTTTTTCAACACTATCACAAGTGCAAAAAGTGTTTTTTCCACACTAATACAAGTGCAAAAGTGGTTTGCTGGACCAACACAAGTGGGAAAAGTGGTTTTCAACACTAACACAAGTGCGAAAAGTGGTTTTTCAACACTATCACAAGGGCAAAAAGTGTTTTTTCCACACTAATACAAGTGCAAAAGTGGTTTCCTGCACCAACACAAGTGCGAAAAGTGGTTTTTCAACACTAACACAAGTGCGAAAAGTGGTTTTTCAACACTAACACAAGTGCGAAAAGTGGTTTTTCAACACTAACACAAGTGCGAAAAGTGGTTTTTCCACACTAATACAAGTGCAAAAGTGGTTGCCTGCACCAACACAAGTGGGAAAAGTGGATTTTCAACACTAACACAAGTGCGAAAAGTGGTTTTTCAACACTAACACAAGTGCGAAAAGTGGTTTTTCCACACTAATACAAGTGCAAAAGTGGTTTCCTGCACCAACACAAGTGCAAAAAGTGGTTTTTCAACACTAACACAAGTGCGAAAAGTGGTTTTTCAACACTAACACAAGTGCGAAAAGTGGTTTTTCCACACTAATACAAGTGCAAAAGTGGTTGCCTGCACCAACACAAGTGGGAAAAGTGGATTTTCAACACTAACACAAGTGCGAAAAGTGGTTTTTCAACACTATCACAAGTGCAAAAAGTGTTTTTTCCACACTAATACAAGCGCAAAAGTGGTTTCCTGCACCAACACAAGTGCGAAAAGTGGTTTTTCAACACTAACACAAGTGCGAAAAGTGGTTTTCCAACACTATCACAAGTGCAAAAAGTGTTTTTTCCACACTAATACAAGTGCAAAAGTGGTTTCCTGCACCAACACAGGTGCGAAAAGTGGTTTTTCAACACTAACACAAGTGCGAAAAGTGGTTTTTCAACACTATCACAAGTGCAAAAAGTGTTTTTTCATCACTAACACAAGTGCAAAAGTGGTTTTCTGCACCAACACAAGTGCGAAATGTGGTTTTTCAACACTAACACAAGTGCGAAAAGTGGTTTTTCAACACTATCACAAGTGCAAAAAGTGTTTTTTCCACACTAATACAAGTGCAAAAGTGGTTTCCTGCACCAACACAAGTGCGAAACGTGGTTTTTCAACACTAACACAATTGCGAAAAGTGGTTTTTCAACACTATCACAAGTGCAAAAAGTGTTTTTTCATCACTAATACAAGTGCAAAAGTGGTTTCCTGCACCAACACTAGTGCGAAAAGTGGTTTTTCAACACTAACACAAGTGCGAAAAGTGGTTTTTCAACACTATCACAAGTGGAAAAAGTGTTTTTTCCACACTAATACAAGTGCAAAAGTGGTTTCCTGCACCAACACAAGTGCGAAAAGTGGTTTTTCAACACTAACACAAGTGCAAAAGTGGTTGCCTGCACCAACACAAGTGGGAAAAGTGGATTTTCAACACTAACACAAGTGCGAAAAGTGGTTTTTCAACACTATCGCAAGTGCAAAAAGTGTTTTTTCCACACTAATACAAGTGCAAAAGTGGTTTCCTGCACCAACACAAGTGCGAAAAGTGGTTTTTCAACACTAACACAAGTGCGAAAAGTGGTTTTTCAAAACTATCACAAGTGCAAAAAGTGTTTTTTCCACATTAATACAAGTGCAAAAGTGGTTTCCTGCACCAACACAAGTGCGAAAAGTGGTTTTTCAACACTAGCACAAGTGCGAAAAGTGGTTTTTCAACACTAACACAAGTGCGAAAATTGGTTTTTCCACACTAATACAAGTGCAAAAGTGGTTTCCTGCACCAACACAAGTGCGAAAAGTGGTTTTTGAACACTAACACAAGTGGGAAAAGTGGTTTTTCAACACTATCACAAGTGCAAAAAGTGTTTTTTCCACACTAATACAAGTGCAAAAGTGTTTTCCTGGACCAACACAAGTGCGAAAAGTGGTTTTTCAACACTAACACAAGTGCGAAAAGTGGTTTTTCAACACTATCACAAGTGCAAAAAGTGTTTTTCCACACTAATACAATACAAGTGCAAAAGTGGTTTCCTGCACCAACACAAGTGCGAAAAGTGGTTTTTGAACACACGCGAACAAGTGCGAAAAGTCGTTTTTCAACACTAACACAAGTGCGAAAAGTGGTTTTTCCACACTAATACAAGTGCAAAAGTGGTTTCCTGCACCAACACAAGTGCGAAAAGTGTTTTTTGAACACTAACACAAGTGCGAAAAGTGGTTTTTCAACACTATCACAAGTGCAAAAAGTGTTTTTTCCACACTAATACAAGTGCAAAAGTGGTTTCCTGGACCAACACAAGTGGGAAAAGTGGTTTTTCAACACTAACACAAGTGCGAAAAGTGGTTTTTCAACACTATCACAAGGGCAAAAAGTGTTTTTTCCACACTAATACAAGTGCAAAAGTGGTTTCCTGCACCAACACAAGTGCGAAAAGTGGTTTTTCAACACTAACACAAGTGCGAAAAGTGGTTTTTCAACACTATCACAAGTGCAAAAAGTGTTTTTTCCACACTAATACAAGTGCAAAAGTGGTTTCCTGCACCAACACAAGTGCAAAAAGTGGTTTTTCAACACTAACACAAGTGCGAAAAGTGGTTTTTCAACACTAACACAAGTGCGAAAAGTGTTTTTTCCACACTAATACAAGTGCAAAAGTGGTTGCCTGCACCAACACAAGTGGGAAAAGTGGATTTTCAACACTAACACAAGTGCGAAAAGTGGTTTTTCAACACTATCACAAGTGCAAAAAGTGTTTTTTCCACACTAATACAAGCGCAAAAGTGGTTTCCTGCACCAACACAAGTGCGAAAAGTGGTTTTTCAACACTAACACAAGTGCGAAAAGTGGTTTTCCAACACTATCACAAGTGCAAAAAGTGTTTTTTCCACACTAATACAAGTGCAAAAGTGGTTTCCTGCACCAACACAAGTGCGAAAAGTGGTTTTTCAACACTAACACAAGTGCGAAAAGTGGTTTTTCAACACTATCACAAGTGCAAAAAGTGTTTTTTCATCACTAACACAAGTGCAAAAGTGGTTTTCTGCACCAACACAAGTGCGAAATGTGGTTTTTCAACACTAACACAAGTGCGAAAAGTGGTTTTTCAACACTATCACAAGTGCAAAAAGTGTTTTTTCCACACTAATACAAGTGCAAAAGTGGTTTCCTGCACCAACACAAGTGCGAAACGTGGTTTTTCAACACTAACACAATTGCGAAAAGTGGTTTTTCAACACTATCACAAGTGCAAAAAGTGTTTTTTCATCACTAATACAAGTGCAAAAGTGGTTTCCTGCACCAACACTAGTGCGAAAAGTGGTTTTTCAACACTAACACAAGTGCGAAAAGTGGTTTTTCAACACTATCACAAGTGCAAAAAGTGTTTTTTCCACACAAATACAAGTGCAAAAGTGGTTTCCTGCACCAACACAAGTGCGAAAAGTGGTTTTTCAACACTAACACAAGTGCGAAAAGTGGTTTTTCAACACTATCACAAGTGCAAAAAGTGTTTTTTCCACACTAATACAAGTGCAAAAGTGGTTTCCTGCACCAACACAAGTGGGAAAAGTGGACTTTCAACACTAACACAAGTGCGAAAAGTGGTTTTTCAACACTATCACAAGTGCAAAAAGTGTTTTTTCCACACTAACTAATACAAGTGCAAAAGTGGTTTCCTGCACCAACACAAGTGCGAAAAGTAGTTTTTCAACACTAACACAAGTGCAAAAAGTGGGTTTTCAACACTATCACAAGTACAAAAAGTGTTTTTTCCACACTAATACAAGTGCAAAAGTGGTTTCCTGCACAAACACAAGTGCGAAAAGTGGTTTTTCAACACCAACACAAGTGTGAAAAGTGGTTTTTCAACACTAACACAAGTGCGAAAAGTGGTTTTCCACACTAATACAAGTGCAAAAGTGGCTTTCCTGCACCAACACAAGTGCGAAAAGTGGTTTTTCAACACTAACACAAGTGCAAAAAGTGGGTTTTTAACACTATCACAAGTACAAAAAGTGTTTTTTCCACACTAATACAAGTGCAAAAGTGGTTTCCTGCACAAACACAAGTGCGAAAAGTGGTTTTTCAACACTAACACAAGTGCGAAAAGTGGTTTTTCAACACTATCACAAGTGCAAAAAGTGTTTTTTCCACACTAATACAAGCGCAAAAGTGGTTTCCTGCACCAACACAAGTGCGAAAAGTGGTTTTTCAACACTAACACAAGTGCGAAAAGTGGTTTTTCAACACTAACACAAGTGCGAAAAGTGGTTTTTCAACACTATCACAAGTGCAAAAAGTGTTTTGTCATCACTAACACAAGTGCAAAAGTGGTTTTCTGCACCAACACAAGTGCGAAATGTGGTTTTTCAACACTAACACAAGTGCGAAAAGTGGTTTTTCAACACTATCACAAGTGCAAAAAGTGTTTTTTCCACACTAATACAAGTGCAAAAGTGGTTTCCTGCACCAACACAAGTGCGAAACGTGGTTTTTCAACACTAACACAATTGCGAAAAGTGGTTTTTCAACACTATCACAAGTGCAAAAAGTGTTTTTTCATCACTAATACAAGTGCAAAAGTGGTTTCCTGCACCAACACTAGTGCGAAAAGTGGTTTTTCAACACTAACACAAGTGCGAAAAGTGGTTTTTCAACACTATCACAAGTGCAAAAAGTGTTTTTTCCACACAAATACAAGTGCAAAAGTGGTTTCCTGCACCAACACAAGTGCGAAAAGTGGTTTTTCAACACTAACACAAGTGCGAAAAGTGGTTTTTCAACACTATCACAAGTGCAAAAAGTGTTTTTTCCACACTAATACAAGTGCAAAAGTGGTTTCCTGCACCAACACAAGTGGGAAAAGTGGATTTTCAACACTAACACAAGTGCGAAAAGTGGTTTTTCAACACTATCACAAGTGCAAAAAGTGTTTTTTCCACACTAACTAATACAAGTGCAAAAGTGGTTTCCTGCACCAACACAAGTGCGAAAAGTGGTTTTTCAACACTAACTCAAGTGCGAAAAGTGGTTTTTCAACACTAACACAAGTGCGAAAGTGGTTTTTCCACACTAATACAAGTGCAAAAGTGGTTTCCTGCACCAACACAAGTGCGAAAAGTGGTTTTTGAACACTAACACAAGTGCGAAAAGTGGTTTTTCAACACTATCACAAGTGCAAAAAGTGTTTTTTCCACACTAATACAAGTGCAAAAGTGGTTTCCTGGACCAACACAAGTGGGAAAAGTGGTTTTTCAACACTAACACAAGTGCGAAAAGTGGTTTTTCAACACTATCACAAGTGCAAAAAGTGGTTTTTCCACACTAATACAAGTGCAAAAGTGGTTTCCTGCACCACCGCAAGTGCGAAAAGTGGTTTTTCAACACTAACACAAGTACGAAAAGTGGTTTTTCAACACTATCACAAGTGCAAAAAGTGTTTTTTCCACACTAATACAAGTGCAAAAGTGGTTTCCTGCACCAACACAAGTGGGAAAAGTGGATTTTCAACACTAACACAAGTGCGAAAAGTGGTTTTTCAACACTATCGCAAGTGCAAAAAGTGTTTTTTCCACACTAATACAAGTGCAAAAGTGGTTTCCTGCACCAACACAAGTGCGAAAAGTGGTTTTTCAACACTAACACAAGTGCGAAAAGTGGTTTTTCAAAACTATCACAAGTGCAAAAAGTGTTTTTTCCACATTAATACAAGTGCAAAAGTGGTTTCCTGCACCAACACAAGTGCGAAAAGTGGTTTTTCAACACTAGCACAAGTGCGAAAAGTGGTTTTTCAACACTAACACAAGTGCGAAAAGTGGTTTTTCCACACTAATACAAGTGCAAAAGTGGTTTCCTGCACCAACACAAGTGCGAAAAGTGGTTTTTGAACACTAACACAAGTGGGAAAAGTCGTTTTTCAACACTATCACAAGTGCAAAAAGTGTTTTTTCCACACTAATACAAGTGCAAAAGTGGTTTCCTGGACCAACACAAGTGCGAAAAGTGGTTTTTCAACACTAACACAAGTGCGAAAAGTGGTTTTTCAACACTATCACAAGTGCAAAAAGTGTTTTTTCCACACTAATACAAGTGCAAAAGTGGTTTCCTGCACCAACACAAGTGCGAAAAGTGGTTTTTGAACACACGCGAACAAGTGCGAAAAGTCGTTTTTCAACACTAACACAAGTGCGAAAAGTGGTTTTTCCACACTAATACAAGTGCAAAAGTGGTTTCCTGCACCAACACAAGTGCGAAAAGTGTTTTTTGAACACTAACACAAGTGCGAAAAGTGGTTTATCAACACTATCACAAGTGCAAAAAGTGTTTTTTCCACACTAATACAAGTGCAAAAGTGGTTTGCTGGACCAACACAAGTGGGAAAAGTGGTTTTTCAACACTAACACAAGTGCGAAAAGTGGTTTTTCAACACTATCACAAGGGCAAAAAGTGTTTTTCCACACTAATACAAGTGCAAAAGTGGTTTCCTGCACCAACACAAGTGCGAAAAGTGGTTTTTCAACACTAACACAAGTGCGAAAAGTGGTTTTTCAACACTAACACAAGTGCGAAAAGTGGTTTTTCAACACTAACACAAGTGTAAAAAGTGGTTTTTCCACACTAATACAAGTGCAAAAGTGGTTGCCTGCACCAACACAAGTGGGAAAAGTGGATTTTCAACACTAACACAAGTGCGAAAAGTGGTTTTTCAACACTAACACAAGTGCGAAAAGTGGTTTTTCCACACTAATACAAGTGCAAAAGTGGTTTCCTGCACCAACACAAGTGCAAAAAGTGGTTTTTCAACACTAACACAAGTGCGAAAAGTGGTTTTTCAACACTAACACAAGTGCGAAAAGTGGTTTTTCCACACTAATACAAGTGCAAAAGTGGTTGCCTGCACCAACACAAGTGGGAAAAGTGGATTTTCAACACTAACACAAGTGCGAAAAGTGGTTTTTCAACACTATCACAAGTGCAAAAAGTGTTTTTTCCACACTAATACAAGCGCAAAAGTGGTTTCCTGCACCAACACAAGTGCGAAAAGTGGTTTTTCAACACTAACACAAGTGCGAAAAGTGGTTTTCCAACACTATCACAAGTGCAAAAAGTGTTTTTTCCACACTAATACAAGTGCAAAAGTGGTTTCCTGCACCAACACAAGTGCGAAAAGTGGTTTTTCAACACTAACACAAGTGCGAAAAGTGGTTTTTCAACACTATCACAAGTGCAAAAAGTGTTTTTTCATCACTAACACAAGTGCAAAAGTGGTTTTCTGCACCAACACAAGTGCGAAATGTGGTTTTTCAACACTAACACAAGTGCGAAAAGTGGTTTTTCAACACTATCACAAGTGCAAAAAGTGTTTTTTCCACACTAATACAAGTGCAAAAGTGGTTTCCTGCACCAACACAAGTGCGAAACGTGGTTTTTCAACACTAACACAATTGCGAAAAGTGGTTTTTCAACACTATCACAAGTGCAAAAAGTGTTTTTTCATCACTAATACAAGTGCAAAAGTGGTTTCCTGCACCAACACTAGTGCGAAAAGTGGTTTTTCAACACTAACACAAGTGCGAAAAGTGGTTTTTCAACACTATCACAAGTGCAAAAAGTGTTTTTTCCACACTAATACAAGTGCAAAAGTGGTTTCCTGCACCAACACAAGTGCGAAAAGTGGTTTTTCAACACTAACACAAGTGCAAAAGTGGTTGCCTGCACCAACACAAGTGGGAAAAGTGGATTTTCAACACTAACACAAGTGCGAAAAGTGGTTTTTCAACACTATCGCAAGTGCAAAAAGTGTTTTTTCCACACTAATACAAGTGCAAAAGTGGTTTCCTGCACCAACACAAGTGCGAAAAGTGGTTTTTCAACACTAACACAAGTGCGAAAAGTGGTTTTTCAAAACTATCACAAGTGCAAAAAGTGTTTTTTCCACATTAATACAAGTGCAAAAGTGGTTTCCTGCACCAACACAAGTGCGAAAAGTGGTTTTTCAACACTAGCACAAGTGCGAAAAGTGGTTTTTCAACACTAACACAAGTGCGAAAAGTGGTTTTTCCACACTAATACAAGTGCAAAAGTGGTTTCCTGCACCAACACAAGTGCGAAAAGTGGTTTTTGAACACTAACACAAGTGGGAAAAGTGGTTTTTCAACACTATCACAAGTGCAAAAAGTGTTTTTTCCACACTAATACAAGTGCAAAAGTGGTTTCCTGGACCAACACAAGTGCGAAAAGTGGTTTTTCAACACTAACACAAGTGCGAAAAGTGGTTTTTCAACACTATCACAAGTGCAAAAAGTGTTTTTCCACAGTAATACAATACAAGTGCAAAAGTGGTTTCCTGCACCAACACAAGTGCGAAAAGTGGTTTTTGAACACACGCGAACAAGTGCGAAAAGTCGTTTTTCAACACTAACACAAGTGCGAAAAGTGGTTTTTCCACACTAATACAAGTGCAAAAGTGGTTTCCTGCACCAACACAAGTGCGAAAAGTGTTTTTTGAACACTAACACAAGTGCGAAAAGTGGTTTTTCAACACTATCACAAGTGCAAAAAGTGTTTTTTCCACACTAATACAAGTGCAAAAGTGGTTTCCTGGACCAACACAAGTGGGAAAAGTGGTTTTTCAACACTAACACAAGTGCGAAAAGTGGTTTTTCAACACTATCACAAGGGCAAAAAGTGTTTTTTCCACACTAATACAAGTGCAAAAGTGGTTTCCTGCACCAACACAAGTGCGAAAAGTGGTTTTTCAACACTAACACAAGTGCGAAAAGTGGTTTTTCAACACTATCACAAGTGCAAAAAGTGGTTTTTCCACACTAATACAAGTGCAAAAGTGGTTTCCTGCACCAACACAAGTGCAAAAAGTGGTTTTTCAACACTAACACAAGTGCGAAAAGTGGTTTTTCAACACTAACACAGGTGCGAAAAGTGGTTTTTCCACACTAATACAAGTGCAAAAGTGGTTGCCTGCACCAACACAAGTGGGAAAAGTGGATTTTCAACACTAACACAAGTGCGAAAAGTGGTTTTTCAACACTATCACAAGTGCAAAAAGTGTTTTTTCCACACTAATACAAGCGCAAAAGTGGTTTCCTGCACCAACACAAGTGCGAAAAGTGGTTTTTCAACACTAACACAAGTGCGAAAAGTGGTTTTCCAACACTATCACAAGTGCAAAAAGTGTTTTTTCCACACTAATACAAGTGCAAAAGTGGTTTCCTGCACCAACACAAGTGCGAAAAGTGGTTTTTCAACACTAACACAAGTGCGAAAAGTGGTTTTTCAACACTATCACAAGTGCAAAAAGTGTTTTTTCATCACTAACACAAGTGCAAAAGTGGTTTTCTGCACCAACACAAGTGCGAAATGTGGTTTTTCAACACTAACACAAGTGCGAAAAGTGGTTTTTCAACACTATCACAAGTGCAAAAAGTGTTTTTTCCACACTAATACAAGTGCAAAAGTGGTTTCCTGCACCAACACAAGTGCGAAACGTGGTTTTTCAACACTAACACAATTGCGAAAAGTGGTTTTTGAACACTATCACAAGTGCAAAAAGTGTTTTTTCATCACTAATACAAGTGCAAAAGTGGTTTCCTGCACCAACACTAGTGCGAAAAGTGGTTTTTCAACACTAACACAAGTGCGAAAAGTGGTTTTTCAACACTATCACAAGTGCAAAAAGTGTTTTTTCCACACAAATACAAGTGCAAAAGTGGTTTCCTGCACCAACACAAGTGCGAAAAGTGGTTTTTCAACACTAACACAAGTGCGAAAAGTGGTTTTTCAACACTATCACAAGTGCAAAAAGTGTTTTTTCCACACTAATACAAGTGCAAAAGTGGTTTCCTGCACCAACACAAGTGGGAAAAGTGGATTTTCAACACTAACACAAGTGCGAAAAGTGGTTTTTCAACACTATCACAAGTGCAAAAAGTGTTTTTTCCACACTAACTAATACAAGTGCAAAAGTGGTTTCCTGCACCAACACAAGTGCGAAAAGTAGTTTTTCAACACTAACACAAGTGCAAAAAGTGGGTTTTCAACACTATCACAAGTACAAAAAGTGTTTTTTCCACACTAATACAAGTGCAAAAGTGGTTTCCTGCACAAACACAAGTGCGAAAAGTGGTTTTTCAACACTAACACAAGTGTGAAAAGTGGTTTTTCAACACTAACACAAGTGCGAAAAGTGGTTTTTCCACACTAATACAAGTGCAAAAGTGGCTTTCCTGCACCAACACAAGTGCGAAAAGTGGTTTTTCAACACTAACACAAGTGCAAAAAGTGGGTTTTTAACACTATCACAAGTACAAAAAGTGTTTTTTCCACACTAATACAAGTGCAAAAGTGGTTTCCTGCACAAACACAAGTGCGAAAAGTGGTTTTTCAACACTAACACAAGTGTGAAAAGTGGTTTTTCAACACTAACACAAGTGCGAAAAGTGGTTTTTCCACACTAATACAAGTGCAAAAGTGGCTTTCCTGCACCAACACAAGTGCGAAAAGTGGTTTTTCAACACTAACACAAGTGCGAAAAGTGGTTTTTCAACACTATCACAAGTGCAAAAAGTGTTTTTTCCACACTAATACAAGTGCAAAAGTGGTTTCCTGCACCAACACAAGTGCGAAAAGTGGTTTTTCAACACTAACACAAGTGCGAAAAGTGGTTTTTCAACACTATCACAAGTGCGAAAAGTGTTTTTTCCACACTAATACAAGTGCAAAAGTGGTTTCCTGCACCAACACAAGTGCGAAAAGTGGTTTTTGAACACTAACACAAGTGCAAAAAGTGTTTTTCCACACTAATACAAGTGCAAATGTGGTTTCCTGCACCAACACAAGTGCGAAAAGTGGTTTTCAACACTAACACAAGTGCGAAAAGTGGTTTTTCAACACTATCACAAGTGCGAAAAGTGTTTTTTCCACACTAATACAAGTGCAAAAGTGGTTTCCTGCACCAAAACAAGTGCGAAAAGGGGTTTTTCAACATTAACACAAGTGCGAAAAGTGGTTTTTCAACACTAGCACAAGTGCAAAAAGTGTTTTTTCCACACTAATACAAGTGCAAAAGTGGTTTCCTGCACCAACACAAGTGGGAAAAGTGGATTTTCAACACTAACACAAGTGTGAAAAGTTGGTTTTGAACACTAACACAAGTGCGAAAAGTGGTTTCCTTCACTAACACAAGTGCGAAAAGTGGTTTTTCAACTCTAACACAAGTGTGAAAAGTGGTTTTTCAACACTATCACAAGTGCGAAAAATGGTTTTTCACACCAATACAAGTGCAAAAGTGGTTTCCTGCACCAACAGAAGTGCGAAAAGTGGTTTTTTAACACTAACACAAGTGCGAAAAGTGGTTTTTCAACACTATCACAAGTGCAAAAAGTGTTTTTTCCACACTAATACAAGTGCAAAAGTGGTTTCCTGCACCAACACAAGTGCGAAAAGTGGTTTTTCAACACTAACACAAGTGCGAAAAGTGGTTTTTCAAAACTATCACAAGTGCAAAAAGTGTTTTTTCCACATTAATACAAGTGCAAAAGTGGTTTCCTGCACCAACACAAGTGCGAAAAGTGGTTTTTCAACACTAACACAAGTGCGAAAAGTGGTTTTTCAACACTAACACAAGTGCGAAAAGTGGTTTTTCCACACTAATACAAGTGCAAAAGTGGTTTCCTGCACCAACACAAGTGCGAAAAGTGGTTTTTGAACACTAACACAAGTGCGAAAAGTGGTTTTTCAACACTATCACAAGTGCAAAAAGTGTTTTTTCCACACTAATACAAGTGCAAAAGTGGTTTCCTGGACCAACACAAGTGCGAAAAGTGGTTTTTCAACACTAACACAAGTGCGAAAAGTGGTTTTTCAACACTATCACAAGTGCAAAAAGTGTTTTTTCCACACTAATACAAGTGCAAAAGTGGTTTCCTGCACCAACACAAGTGCAAAAAGTGGTTTTTCAACACTAACACAAGTGCGAAAAGTGGTTTTTCAACACTATCACAAGTGCAAAAAGTGTTTTTTCCACACTAATACAAGTGCAAAAGTGGTTTCCTGCACCAACACAAGTGCGAAAAGTGGTTTTTGAACACACGCGAAAAAGTGCGAAAAGTCGTTTTTCAACACTAACACAAGTGCGAAAAGTGGTTTTTCCACACTAATACAAGTGCAAAAGTGGTTTCCTGCACCAACACAAGTGCGAAAAGTGGTTTTTCAACACTAACACAAGTGCGAAAAGTGGTTTTTCAACACTAACACAAGTGTGAAAAGTGGTTTTTCCACACTAATACAAGTGCAAAAGTGGTTTCCTGCACCAACACAAGTGCGAAAAGTGGTTTTTGAACACTAACACAAGTGCGAAAAGTGGTTTTTCAACACTATCACAAGTGCAAAAAGTGTTTTTTCCACACTAATACAAGTGCAAAAGTGGTTTCCTGGACCAACACAAGTGCGAAAAGTGGTTTTTCAACACTAACACAAGTGCGAAAAGTGGTTTTTCAACACTATCACAAGTGCAAAAAGTGTTTTTTCCACACTAATACAAGTGCAAAAGTGGTTTCCTGCACCAACACAAGTGCAAAAAGTGGTTTTTCAACACTAACACAAGTGCGAAAAGTGGTTTTTCAACACTATCACAAGTGCAAAAAGTGTTTTTTCCACACTAATACAAGTGCAAAAGTGGTTTCCTGCACCAACACAAGTGCGAAAAGTGGTTTTTGAACACACGCGAACAAGTGCGAAAAGTCGTTTTTCAACACTAACACAAGTGCGAAAAGTGTTTTTTCCACACTAATACAAGTGCAAAAGTGGTTTCCTGCACCAACACAAGTGCGAAAAGTGGTTTTTCAACACTAACACAAGTGCGAAAAGTGGTTTTTCAACACTATCACAAGTGCAAAAAGTGTTTTTTCCACACTAATACAAGTGCAAAAGTGGTTTCCTGCACCAACACAAGTGCAAAAAGTGGTTTTTCAACACTAACACAAGTGCGAAAAGTGGTTTTTCAACACTAACACAAGTGCGAAAAGTGGTTTTTCCACACTAATACAAGTGCAAAAGTGGTTGCCTGCACCAACACAAGTGGGAAAAGTGGATTTTCAACACTAACACAAGTGCGAAAAGTGGTTTTTCCACACTAATACAAGCGCAAAAGTGGTTTCCTGCACCAACACAAGTGCGAAAAGTGGTTTTTCAACACTAACACAAGTGCGAAAAGTGGTTTTCCAACACTATCACAAGTGCAAAAAGTGTTTTTTCCACACTAATACAAGTGCAAAAGTGGTTTCCTGCACCAACACAAGTGCGAAAAGTGGTTTTTCAACACTAACACAAGTGCGAAAAGTGGTTTTTCAACACTATCACAAGTGCAAAAAGTGTTTTTTCATCACTAACACAAGTGCAAAAGTGGTTTTCTGCACCAACACAAGTGCGAAATGTGGTTTTTCAACACTAACACAAGTGCGAAAAGTGGTTTTTCAACACTATCACAAGTGCAAAAAGTGTTTTTCCACACTAATACAAGTGCAAAAGTGGTTTCCTGCACCAACACAAGTGCGAAACGTGGTTTTTCAACACTAACACAATTGCGAAAAGTGGTTTTTCAACACTATCACAAGTGCAAAAAGTGTTTTTTCATCACTAATACAAGTGCAAAAAGTGGTTTCCTGCACCAACACTAGTGCGAAAAGTGGTTTTTCAACACTAACACAAGTGCGAAAAGTGGTTTTTCAACACTATCACAAGTGCAAAAAGTGTTTTTTCCACACAAATACAAGTGCAAAAGTGGTTTCCTGCACCAACACAAGTGCGAAAAGTGGTTTTTCAACACTAACACAAGTGCGAAAAGTGGTTTTTCAACACTATCACAAGTGCAAAAAGTGTTTTTTCCACACTAATACAAGTGCAAAAGTGGTTTCCTGCACCAACACAAGTGGGAAAAGTGGATTTTCAACACTAACACAAGTGCGAAAAGTGGTTTTTCAACACTATCACAAGGGCAAAAAGTGTTTTTTCCACACTAATACAAGTGCAAAAGTGGTTTCCTGCACCAACACAAGTGCGAAAAGTGGTTTTTCAACACTAACACAAGTGCGAAAAGTGGTTTTTCAACACTATCACAAGTGCAAAAAGTGTTTTTTCCACACTAATACAAGTGCAAAAGTGGTTTCCTGCACCAACACAAGTGCAAAAAGTGGTTTTTCAACACTAACACAAGTGCGAAAAGTGGTTTTTCAACACTAACACAAGTGCGAAAAGTGGTTTTTCCACACTAATACAAGTGCAAAAGTGGTTGCCTGCACCAACACAAGTGGGAAAAGTGGATTTTCAACACTAACACAAGTGCGAAAAGTGGTTTTTCAACACTATCACAAGTGCAAAAAGTGTTTTTTCCACACTAATACAAGCGCAAAAGTGGTTTCCTGCACCAACACAAGTGCGAAAAGTGGTTTTTCAACACTAACACAAGTGCGAAAAGTGGTTTTCCAACACTATCACAAGTGCAAAAAGTGTTTTTTCCACACTAATACAAGTGCAAAAGTGGTTTCCTGCACCAACACAAGTGCGAAAAGTGGTTTTTCAACACTAACACAAGTGCGAAAAGTGGTTTTTCAACACTATCACAAGTGCAAAAAGTGTTTTTTCATCACTAACACAAGTGCAAAAGTGGTTTTCTGCACCAACACAAGTGCGAAATGTGGTTTTTCAACACTAACACAAGTGCGAAAAGTGGTTTTTCAACACTATCACAAGTGCAAAAAGTGTTTTTTCCACACTAATACAAGTGCAAAAGTGGTTTCCTGCACCAACACAAGTGCGAAACGTGGTTTTTCAACACTAACACAATTGCGAAAAGTGGTTTTTGAACACTATCACAAGTGCAAAAAGTGTTTTTTCATCACTAATACAAGTGCAAAAGTGGTTTCCTGCACCAACACTAGTGCGAAAAGTGGTTTTTCAACACTAACACAAGTGCGAAAAGTGGTTTTTCAACACTATCACAAGTGCAAAAAGTGTTTTTTCCACACAAATACAAGTGCAAAAGTGGTTTCCTGCACCAACACAAGTGCGAAAAGTGGTTTTTCAACACTAACACAAGTGCGAAAAGTGGTTTTTCAACACTATCACAAGTGCAAAAAGTGTTTTTTCCACACTAATACAAGTGCAAAAGTGGTTTCCTGCACCAACACAAGTGGGAAAAGTGGATTTTCAACACTAACACAAGTGCGAAAAGTGGTTTTTCAACACTATCACAAGTGCAAAAAGTGTTTTTTCCACACTAACTAATACAAGTGCAAAAGTGGTTTCCTGCACCAACACAAGTGCGAAAAGTAGTTTTTCAACACTAACACAAGTGCAAAAAGTGGGTTTTCAACACTATCACAAGTACAAAAAGTGTTTTTTCCACACTAATACAAGTGCAAAAGTGGTTTCCTGCACAAACACAAGTGCGAAAAGTGGTTTTTCAACACTAACACAAGTGTGAAAAGTGGTTTTTCAACACTAACACAAGTGCGAAAAGTGGTTTTTCCACACTAATACAAGTGCAAAAGTGGCTTTCCTGCACCAACACAAGTGCGAAAAGTGGTTTTTCAACACTAACACAAGTGCAAAAAGTGGGTTTTTAACACTATCACAAGTACAAAAAGTGTTTTTTCCACACTAATACAAGTGCAAAAGTGGTTTCCTGCACAAACACAAGTGCGAAAAGTGGTTTTTCAACACTAACACAAGTGTGAAAAGTGGTTTTTCAACACTAACACAAGTGCGAAAAGTGGTTTTTCCACACTAATACAAGTGCAAAAGTGGCTTTCCTGCACCAACACAAGTGCGAAAAGTGGTTTTTCAACACTAACACAAGTGTGAAAAGTGGTTTTTCAACACTATCACAAGTGCAAAAAGTGTTTTTTCCACACTAATACAAGTGCAAAAGTGGTTTCCTGCACCAACACAAGTGCGAAAAGTGGTTTTTCAACACTAACACAAGTGCGAAAAGTGGTTTTTCAACACTATCACAAGTGCGAAAAGTGTTTTTTCCACACTAATACAAGTGCAAAAGTGGTTTCCTGCACCAACACAAGTGCGAAAAGTGGTTTTTGAACACTAACACAAGTGCAAAAAGTGTTTTTCCACACTAATACAAGTGCAAATGTGGTTTCCTGCACCAACACAAGTGCGAAAAGTGGTTTTCAACACTAACACAAGTGCGAAAAGTGGTTTTTCAACACTATCACAAGTGCGAAAAGTGTTTTTTCCACACTAATACAAGTGCAAAAGTGGTTTCCTGCACCAAAACAAGTGCGAAAAGGGGTTTTTCAACATTAACACAAGTGCGAAAAGTGGTTTTTCAACACTAGCACAAGTGCAAAAAGTGTTTTTTCCACACTAATACAAGTGCAAAAGTGGTTTCCTGCACCAACACAAGTGGGAAAAGTGGATTTTCAACACTAACACAAGTGTGAAAAGTTGGTTTTGAACACTAACACAAGTGCGAAAAGTGGTTTCCTTCACTAACACAAGTGCGAAAAGTGGTTTTTCAACACTAACACAAGTGTGAAAAGTGGTTTTTCAACACTATCACAAGTGCGAAAAATGGTTTTTCACACCAATACAAGTGCAAAAGTGGTTTCCTGCACCAACACAAGTGCGAAAAGTGGTTTTTTAACACTAACACAAGTGCGAAAAGTGGTTTTTCAACACTATCACAAGTGCAAAAAGTGTTTTTTCCACACTAATACAAGTGCAAAAGTGGTTTCCTGCACCAACACAAGTGCGAAAAGTGGTTTTTCAACACTAACACAAGTGCGAAAAGTGGTTTTTCAAAACTATCACAAGTGCAAAAAGTGTTTTTTCCACATTAATACAAGTGCAAAAGTGGTTTCCTGCACCAACACAAGTGCGAAAAGTGGTTTTTCAACACTAACACAAGTGCGAAAAGTGGTTTTTCAACACTAACACAAGTGCGAAAAGTGGTTTTTCCACACTAATACAAGTGCAAAAGTGGTTTCCTGCACCAACACAAGTGCGAAAAGTGGTTTTTGAACACTAACACAAGTGCGAAAAGTGGTTTTTCAACACTATCACAAGTGCAAAAAGTGTTTTTTCCACACTAATACAAGTGCAAAAGTGGTTTCCTGGACCAACACAAGTGCGAAAAGTGGTTTTTCAACACTAACACAAGTGCGAAAAGTGGTTTTTCAACACTATCACAAGTGCAAAAAGTGTTTTTTCCACACTAATACAAGTGCAAAAGTGGTTTCCTGCACCAACACAAGTGCAAAAAGTGGTTTTTCAACACTAACACAAGTGCGAAAAGTGGTTTTTCAACACTATCACAAGTGCAAAAAGTGTTTTTTCCACACTAATACAAGTGCAAAAGTGGTTTCCTGCACCAACACAAGTGCGAAAAGTGGTTTTTGAACACACGCGAACAAGTGCGAAAAGTCGTTTTTCAACACTAACACAAGTGCGAAAAGTGGTTTTTCCACACTAATACAAGTGCAAAAGTGGTTTCCTGCACCAACACAAGTGCGAAAAGTGGTTTTTCAACACTAACACAAGTGCGAAAAGTGGTTTTTCAACACTAACACAAGTGTGAAAAGTGGTTTTTCCACACTAATACAAGTGCAAAAGTGGTTTCCTGCACCAACACAAGTGCGAAAAGTGGTTTTTGAACACTAACACAAGTGCGAAAAGTGGTTTTTCAACACTATCACAAGTGCAAAAAGTGTTTTTTCCACACTAATACAAGTGCAAAAGTGGTTTCCTGGACCAACACAAGTGCGAAAAGTGGTTTTTCAACACTAACACAAGTGCGAAAAGTGGTTTTTCAACACTATCACAAGTGCAAAAAGTGTTTTTTCCACACTAATACAAGTGCAAAAGTGGTTTCCTGCACCAACACAAGTGCAAAAAGTGGTTTTTCAACACTAACACAAGTGCGAAAAGTGGTTTTTCAACACTATCACAAGTGCAAAAAGTGTTTTTTCCACACTAATACAAGTGCAAAAGTGGTTTCCTGCACCAACACAAGTGCGAAAAGTGGTTTTTGAACACACGCGAACAAGTGCGAAAAGTCGTTTTTCAACACTAACACAAGTGCGAAAAGTGTTTTTTCCACACTAATACAAGTGCAAATGTGGTTTCCTGCACCAACACAAGTGCGAAAAGTGGTTTTCAACACTAACACAAGTGCGAAAAGTGGTTTTTCAACACTATCACAAGTGCGAAAAGTGTTTTTTCCACACTAATACAAGTGCAAAAGTGGTTTCCTGCACCAAAACAAGTGCGAAAAGGGGTTTTTCAACATTAACACAAGTGCGAAAAGTGGTTTTTCAACACTAGCACAAGTGCAAAAAGTGTTTTTTCCACACTAATACAAGTGCAAAAGTGGTTTCCTGCACCAACACAAGTGGGAAAAGTGGATTTTCAACACTAACACAAGTGTGAAAAGTTGGTTTTGAACACTAACACAAGTGCGAAAAGTGGTTTCCTTCACTAACACAAGTGCGAAAAGTGGTTTTTCAACACTAACACAAGTGTGAAAAGTGGTTTTTCAACACTATCACAAGTGCGAAAAATGGTTTTTCACACCAATACAAGTGCAAAAGTGGTTTCCTGCACCAACACAAGTGCGAAAAGTGGTTTTTTAACACTAACACAAGTGCGAAAAGTGGTTTTTCAACACTATCACAAGTGCAAAAAGTGTTTTTTCCACACTAATACAAGTGCAAAAGTGGTTTCCTGCACCAACACAAGTGCGAAAAGTGGTTTTTCAACACTAACACAAGTGCGAAAAGTGGTTTTTCAAAACTATCACAAGTGCAAAAAGTGTTTTTTCCACATTAATACAAGTGCAAAAGTGGTTTCCTGCACCAACACAAGTGCGAAAAGTGGTTTTTCAACACTAACACAAGTGCGAAAAGTGGTTTTTCAACACTAACACAAGTGCGAAAAGTGGTTTTTCCACACTAATACAAGTGCAAAAGTGGTTTCCTGCACCAACACAAGTGCGAAAAGTGGTTTTTGAACACTAACACAAGTGCGAAAAGTGGTTTTTCAACACTATCACAAGTGCAAAAAGTGTTTTTTCCACACTAATACAAGTGCAAAAGTGGTTTCCTGGACCAACACAAGTGCGAAAAGTGGTTTTTCAACACTAACACAAGTGCGAAAAGTGGTTTTTCAACACTATCACAAGTGCAAAAAGTGTTTTTTCCACACTAATACAAGTGCAAAAGTGGTTTCCTGCACCAACACAAGTGCAAAAAGTGGTTTTTCAACACTAACACAAGTGCGAAAAGTGGTTTTTCAACACTATCACAAGTGCAAAAAGTGTTTTTTCCACACTAATACAAGTGCAAAAGTGGTTTCCTGCACCAACACAAGTGCGAAAAGTGGTTTTTGAACACACGCGAACAAGTGCGAAAAGTCGTTTTTCAACACTAACACAAGTGCGAAAAGTGGTTTTTCCACACTAATACAAGTGCAAAAGTGGTTTCCTGCACCAACACAAGTGCGAAAAGTGGTTTTTCAACACTAACACAAGTGCGAAAAGTGGTTTTTCAACACTAACACAAGTGTGAAAAGTGGTTTTTCCACACTAATACAAGTGCAAAAGTGGTTTCCTGCACCAACACAAGTGCGAAAAGTGGTTTTTGAACACTAACACAAGTGCGAAAAGTGGTTTTTCAACACTATCACAAGTGCAAAAAGTGTTTTTTCCACACTAATACAAGTGCAAAAGTGGTTTCCTGGACCAACACAAGTGCGAAAAGTGGTTTTTCAACACTAACACAAGTGCGAAAAGTGGTTTTTCAACACTATCACAAGTGCAAAAAGTGTTTTTTCCACACTAATACAAGTGCAAAAGTGGTTTCCTGCACCAACACAAGTGCAAAAAGTGGTTTTTCAACACTAACACAAGTGCGAAAAGTGGTTTTTCAACACTATCACAAGTGCAAAAAGTGTTTTTTCCACACTAATACAAGTGCAAAAGTGGTTTCCTGCACCAACACAAGTGCGAAAAGTGGTTTTTGAACACACGCGAACAAGTGCGAAAAGTCGTTTTTCAACACTAACACAAGTGCGAAAAGTGTTTTTTCCACACTAATACAAGTGCAAAAGTGGTTTCCTGCACCAACACAAGTGCGAAAAGTGGTTTTTCAACACTAACACAAGTGCGAAAAGTGGTTTTTCAACACTATCACAAGTGCAAAAAGTGTTTTTTCCACACTAATACAAGTGCAAAAGTGGTTTCCTGCACCAACACAAGTGCAAAAAGTGGTTTTTCAACACTAACACAAGTGCGAAAAGTGGTTTTTCAACACTAACACAAGTGCGAAAAGTGGTTTTTCCACACTAATACAAGTGCAAAAGTGGTTGCCTGCACCAACACAAGTGGGAAAAGTGGATTTTCAACACTAACACAAGTGCGAAAAGTGGTTTTTCCACACTAATACAAGCGCAAAAGTGGTTTCCTGCACCAACACAAGTGCGAAAAGTGGTTTTTCAACACTAACACAAGTGCGAAAAGTGGTTTTCCAACACTATCACAAGTGCAAAAAGTGTTTTTTCCACACTAATACAAGTGCAAAAGTGGTTTCCTGCACCAACACAAGTGCGAAAAGTGGTTTTTCAACACTAACACAAGTGCGAAAAGTGGTTTTTCAACACTATCACAAGTGCAAAAAGTGTTTTTTCATCACTAACACAAGTGCAAAAGTGGTTTTCTGCACCAACACAAGTGCGAAATGTGGTTTTTCAACACTAACACAAGTGCGAAAAGTGGTTTTTCAACACTATCACAAGTGCAAAAAGTGTTTTTCCACACTAATACAAGTGCAAAAGTGGTTTCCTGCACCAACACAAGTGCGAAACGTGGTTTTTCAACACTAACACAATTGCGAAAAGTGGTTTTTCAACACTATCACAAGTGCAAAAAGTGTTTTTTCATCACTAATACAAGTGCAAAAAGTGGTTTCCTGCACCAACACTAGTGCGAAAAGTGGTTTTTCAACACTAACACAAGTGCGAAAAGTGGTTTTTCAACACTATCACAAGTGCAAAAAGTGTTTTTTCCACACAAATACAAGTGCAAAAGTGGTTTCCTGCACCAACACAAGTGCGAAAAGTGGTTTTTCAACACTAACACAAGTGCGAAAAGTGGTTTTTCAACACTATCACAAGTGCAAAAAGTGTTTTTTCCACACTAATACAAGTGCAAAAGTGGTTTCCTGCACCAACACAAGTGGGAAAAGTGGATTTTCAACACTAACACAAGTGCGAAAAGTGGTTTTTCAACACTATCACAAGTGCAAAAAGTGTTTTTTCCACACTAACTAATACAAGTGCAAAAGTGGTTTCCTGCACCAACACAAGTGCGAAAAGTAGTTTTTCAACACTAACACAAGTGCAAAAAGTGGGTTTTCAACACTATCACAAGTACAAAAAGTGTTTTTTCCACACTAATACAAGTGCAAAAGTGGTTTCCTGCACAAACACAAGTGCGAAAAGTGGTTTTTCAACACTAACACAAGTGTGAAAAGTGGTTTTTCAACACTAACACAAGTGCGAAAAGTGGTTTTTCCACACTAATACAAGTGCAAAAGTGGCTTTCCTGCACCAACACAAGTGCGAAAAGTGGTTTTTCAACACTAACACAAGTGCGAAAAGTGGTTTTTCAACACTATCACAAGTGCAAAAAGTATTTTTTCCACACTAATACAAGTGCAAAAGTGGTTTCCTGCACCAACACAAGTGCGAAAAGTGGTTTTTCAACACTAACACAAGTGCGAAAAGTGGTTTTTCAACACTATCACAAGTGCGAAAAGTGTTTTTTCCACACTAATACAAGTGCAAAAGTGGTTTCCTGCACCAACACAAGTGCGAAAAGTGGTTTTTGAACACTAACACAAGTGCAAAAAGTGTTTTTCCACACTAATACAAGTGCAAATGTGGTTTCCTGCACCAACACAAGTGCGAAAAGTGGTTTTCAACACTAACACAAGTGCGAAAAGTGGTTTTTCAACACTATCACAAGTGCGAAAAGTGTTTTTTCCACACTAATACAAGTGCAAAAGTGGTTTCCTGCACCAACACAAGTGCGAAAAGTGGTTTTTGAACACTAACACAAGTGCAAAAAGTGTTTTTCCACACTAATACAAGTGCAAATGTGGTTTCCTGCACCAACACAAGTGCGAAAAGTGGTTTTCAACACTAACACAAGTGCGAAAAGTGGTTTTTCAACACTATCACAAGTGCAAAAAGTGTTTTTTCCACACTAATACAAGTGCAAAAGTGGTTTCCTGCACCAACACAAGTGCAAAAAGTGGTTTTTCAACACTAACACAAGTGCGAAAAGTGGTTTTTCAACACTATCACAAGTGCGAAAAGTGTTTTTTCCACACTAATACAAGTGCAAAAGTGGTTTCCTGCACCAACACAAGTGCGAAAAGTGGTTTTTGAACACTAACACAAGTGCAAAAAGTGTTTTTCCACACTAATACAAGTGCAAATGTGGTTTCCTGCACCAACACAAGTGCGAAAAGTGGTTTTCAACACTAACACAAGTGCGAAAAGTGGTTTTTCAACACTATCACAAGTGCGAAAAGTGTTTTTTCCACACTAATACAAGTGCAAAAGTGGTTTCCTGCACCAAAACAAGTGCGAAAAGGGGTTTTTCAACATTAACACAAGTGCGAAAAGTGGTTTTTCAACACTAGCACAAGTGCAAAAAGTGTTTTTTCCACACTAATACAAGTGCAAAAGTGGTTTCCTGCACCAACACAAGTGGGAAAAGTGGATTTTCAACACTAACACAAGTGTGAAAAGTTGGTTTTGAACACTAACACAAGTGCGAAAAGTGGTTTCCTTCACTAACACAAGTGCGAAAAGTGGTTTTTCAACACTAACACAAGTGTGAAAAGTGGTTTTTCAACACTATCACAAGTGCGAAAAGTGGTTTTTCACACCAATACAAGTGCAAAAGTGGTTTCCTGCACCAACACAAGTGCGAAAAGTGGTTTTTTAACACTAAAACAAGTGCGAAAAGTGGTTTTTCAACACTATCACAAGTGCAAAAAGTGTTTTTTCCACACTAATACAAGTGCAAAAGTGGTTTCCTGCACCAACACAAGTGCGAAAAGTGGTTTTTCAACACTAACACAAGTGCGAAAAGTGGTTTTTCAAAACTATCACAAGTGCAAAAAGTGTTTTTTCCACATTAATACAAGTGCAAAAGTGGTTTCCTGCACCAACACAAGTGCGAAAAGTGGTTTTTGAACACTAACACAAGTGCGAAAAGTGGTTTTTCAACACTAACACAAGTGCGAAAAGTGGTTTTTCCACACTAATACAAGTGCAAAAGTGGTTTCCTGCACCAACACAAGTGCGAAAAGTGGTTTTTGAACACTAACACAAGTGCGAAAAGTGGTTTTTCAACACTATCACAAGTGCAAAAAGTGTTTTTTCCACACTAATACAAGTGCAAAAGTGGTTTCCTGGACCAACACAAGTGCGAAAAGTGGTTTTTCAACACTAACACAAGTGCGAAAAGTGGTTTTTCAACACTATCACAAGTGCAAAAAGTGTTTTTTCCACACTAATACAAGTGCAAAAGTGGTTTCCTGCACCAACACAAGTGCAAAAAGTGGTTTTTCAACACTAACACAAGTGCGAAAAGTGGTTTTTCAACACTATCACAAGTGCAAAAAGTGTTTTTTCCACACTAATACAAGTGCAAAAGTGGTTTCCTGCACCAACACAAGTGCGAAAAGTGGTTTTTGAACACACGCGAACAAGTGCGAAAAGTCGTTTTTCAACACTAACACAAGTGCGAAAAGTGGTTTTTCCACACTAATACAAGTGCAAAAGTGGTTTCCTGCACCAACACAAGTGCGAAAAGTGGTTTTTCAACACTAACACAAGTGCGAAAAGTGGTTTTTCAACACTAACACAAGTGTGAAAAGTGGTTTTTCCACACTAATACAAGTGCAAAAGTGGTTTCCTGCACCAACACAAGTGCGAAAAGTGGTTTTTGAACACTAACACAAGTGCGAAAAGTGGTTTTTCAACACTATCACAAGTGCAAAAAGTGTTTTTTCCACACTAATACAAGTGCAAAAGTGGTTTCCTGGACCAACACAAGTGCAAAAAGTGGTTTTTCAACACTAACACAAGTGCGAAAAGTGGTTTTTCAACACTATCACAAGTGCAAAAAGTGTTTTTTCCACACTAATACAAGTGCAAAAGTGGTTTCCTGCACCAACACAAGTGCAAAAAGTGGTTTTTCAACACTAACACAAGTGCGAAAAGTGGTTTTTCAACACTATCACAAGTGCAAAAAGTGTTTTTTCCACACTAATACAAGTGCAAAAGTGGTTTCCTGCACCAACACAAGTGCGAAAAGTGGTTTTTGAACACACGCGAACAAGTGCGAAAAGTCGTTTTTCAACACTAACACAAGTGCGAAAAGTGTTTTTTCCACACTAATACAAGTGCAAAAGTGGTTTCCTGCACCAACACAAGTGCGAAAAGTGGTTTTTCAACACTAACACAAGTGCGAAAAGTGGTTTTTCAACACTATCACAAGTGCAAAAAGTGTTTTTTCCACACTAATACAAGTGCAAAAGTGGTTTCCTGCACCAACACAAGTGCAAAAAGTGGTTTTTCAACACTAACACAAGTGCGAAAAGTGGTTTTTCAACACTAACACAAGTGCGAAAAGTGGTTTTTCCACACTAATACAAGTGCAAAAGTGGTTGCCTGCACCAACACAAGTGGGAAAAGTGGATTTTCAACACTAACACAAGTGCGAAAAGTGGTTTTTCCACACTAATACAAGCGCAAAAGTGGTTTCCTGCACCAACACAAGTGCGAAAAGTGGTTTTTCAACACTAACACAAGTGCGAAAAGTGGTTTTCCAACACTATCACAAGTGCAAAAAGTGTTTTTTCCACACTAATACAAGTGCAAAAGTGGTTTCCTGCACCAACACAAGTGCGAAAAGTGGTTTTTCAACACTAACACAAGTGCGAAAAGTGGTTTTTCAACACTATCACAAGTGCAAAAAGTGTTTTTTCATCACTAACACAAGTGCAAAAGTGGTTTTCTGCACCAACACAAGTGCGAAATGTGGTTTTTCAACACTAACACAAGTGCGAAAAGTGGTTTTTCAACACTATCACAAGTGCAAAAAGTGTTTTTTCCACACTAATACAAGTGCAAAAGTGGTTTCCTGCACCAACACAAGTGCGAAACGTGGTTTTTCAACACTAACACAATTGCGAAAAGTGGTTTTTCAACACTATCACAAGTGCAAAAAGTGTTTTTTCATCACTAATACAAGTGCAAAAAGTGGTTTCCTGCACCAACACTAGTGCGAAAAGTGGTTTTTCAACACTAACACAAGTGCGAAAAGTGGTTTTTCAACAGTATCACAAGTGCGAAAAGTGGTTTTTCCACACTAATACAAGTGCAAAAGTGGTTTCCTGCACCAACACAAGTGCGAAAAGTGTTTTTCAACACTATCACAAGTGCAAAAAGTGTTTTTTCCACACTAATACAAGTGCAAAAGTGGTTTCCTGGACCAACACAAGTGCGAAAAGTGGTTTTTCAACACTAACACAAGTGCGAAAAGTGGTTTTTCAACACTATCACAAGTGCAAAAAGTGTTTTTTCCACACTAATACAAGTGCAAAAGTGGTTTCCTGCACCAACACAAGTGCAAAAAGTGGTTTTTCAACACTAACACAAGTGCGAAAAGTGGTTTTTCAACACTATCACAAGTGCAAAAAGTGTTTTTTCCACACTAATACAAGTGCAAAAGTGGTTTCCTGCACCAACACAAGTGCGAAAAGTGGTTTTTGAACACACGCGAACAAGTGCGAAAAGTCGTTTTTCAACACTAACAGAAGTGCGAAAAGTGGTTTTTCCACACTAATACAAGTGCAAAAGTGGTTTCCTGCACCAACACAAGTGCGAAAAGTGGTTTTTCAACACTAACACAAGTGCGAAAAGTGGTTTTTCAACACTAACACAAGTGTGAAAAGTGGTTTTTCCACACTAATACAAGTGCAAAAGTGGTTTCCTGCACCAACACAAGTGCGAAAAGTGGTTTTTGAACACTAACACAAGTGCGAAAAGTGGTTTTTCAACACTATCACAAGTGCAAAAAGTGTTTTTTCCACACTAATACAAGTGCAAAAGTGGTTTCCTGGACCAACACAAGTGCGAAAAGTGGTTTTTCAACACTAACACAAGTGCGAAAAGTGGTTTTTCAACACTATCACAAGTGCAAAAAGTGTTTTTTCCACACTAATACAAGTGCAAAAGTGGTTTCCTGCACCAACACAAGTGCAAAAAGTGGTTTTTCAATACTAACACAAGTGCGAAAAGTGGTTTTTCAACACTATCACAAGTGCAAAAAGTGTTTTTTCCACACTAATACAAGTGCAAAAGTGGTTTCCTGCACCAACACAAGTGCGAAAAGTGGTTTTTGAACACACGCGAACAAGTGCGAAAAGTCGTTTTTCAACACTAACACAAGTGCGAAAAGTGTTTTTTCCACACTAATACAAGTGCAAAAGTGGTTTCCTGCACCAACACAAGTGCGAAAAGTGGTTTTTCAACACTAACACAAGTGCGAAAAGTGGTTTTTCAACACTATCACAAGTGCAAAAAGTGTTTTTTCCACACTAATACAAGTGCAAAAGTGGTTTCCTGCACCAACACAAGTGCAAAAAGTGGTTTTTCAACACTAACACAAGTGCGAAAAGTGGTTTTTCAACACTAACACAAGTGCGAAAAGTGGTTTTTCCACACTAATACAAGTGCAAAAGTGGTTGCCTGCACCAACACAAGTGGGAAAAGTGGATTTTCAACACTAACACAAGTGCGAAAAGTGGTTTTTCCACACTAATACAAGCGCAAAAGTGGTTTCCTGCACCAACACAAGTGCGAAAAGTGGTTTTTCAACACTAACACAAGTGCGAAAAGTGGTTTTCCAACACTATCACAAGTGCAAAAAGTGTTTTTTCCACACTAATACAAGTGCAAAAGTGGTTTCCTGCACCAACACAAGTGCGAAAAGTGGTTTTTCAACACTAACACAAGTGCGAAAAGTGGTTTTTCAACACTATCACAAGTGCAAAAAGTGTTTTTTCATCACTAACACAAGTGCAAAAGTGGTTTTCTGCACCAACACAAGTGCGAAATGTGGTTTTTCAACACTAACACAAGTGCGAAAAGTGGTTTTTCAACACTATCACAAGTGCAAAAAGTGTTTTTTCCACACTAATACAAGTGCAAAAGTGGTTTCCTGCACCAACACAAGTGCGAAACGTGGTTTTTCAACACTAACACAATTGCGAAAAGTGGTTTTTCAACACTATCACAAGTGCAAAAAGTGTTTTTTCATCACTAATACAAGTGCAAAAAGTGGTTTCCTGCACCAACACTAGTGCGAAAAGTGGTTTTTCAACACTAACACAAGTGCGAAAAGTGGTTTTTCAACACTATCACAAGTGCAAAAAGTGTTTTTTCCACACAAATACAAGTGCAAAAGTGGTTTCCTGCACCAACACAAGTGCGAAAAGTGGTTTTTCAACACTAACACAAGTGCGAAAAGTGGTTTTTCAACACTATCACAAGTGCAAAAAGTGTTTTTTCCACACTAATACAAGTGCAAAAGTGGTTTCCTGCACCAACACAAGTGGGAAAAGTGGATTTTCAACACTAACACAAGTGCGAAAAGTGGTTTTTCAACACTATCACAAGTGCAAAAAGTGTTTTTTCCACACTAACTAATACAAGTGCAAAAGTGGTTTCCTGCACCAACACAAGTGCGAAAAGTAGTTTTTCAACACTAACACAAGTGCAAAAAGTGGGTTTTCAACACTATCACAAGTACAAAAAGTGTTTTTTCCACACTAATACAAGTGCAAAAGTGGTTTCCTGCACAAACACAAGTGCGAAAAGTGGTTTTTCAACACTAACACAAGTGTGAAAAGTGGTTTTTCAACACTAACACAAGTGCGAAAAGTGGTTTTTCCACACTAATACAAGTGCAAAAGTGGCTTTCCTGCACCAACACAAGTGCGAAAAGTGGTTTTTCAACACTAACACAAGTGCGAAAAGTGGTTTTTCAACACTATCACAAGTGCAAAAAGTATTTTTTCCACACTAATACAAGTGCAAAAGTGGTTTCCTGCACCAACACAAGTGCGAAAAGTGGTTTTTCAACACTAACACAAGTGCGAAAAGTGGTTTTTCAACACCATCACAAGTGCGAAAAGTGTTTTTTCCACACTAATACAAGTGCAAAAGTGGTTTCCTGCACCAACACAAGTGCGAAAAGTGGTTTTTGAACACTAACACAAGTGCAAAAAGTGTTTTTCCACACTAATACAAGTGCAAATGTGGTTTCCTGCACCAACACAAGTGCGAAAAGTGGTTTTCAACACTAACACAAGTGCGAAAAGTGGTTTTTCAACACTATCACAAGTGCGAAAAGTGTTTTTTCCACACTAATACAAGTGCAAAAGTGGTTTCCTGCACCAAAACAAGTGCGAAAAGGGGTTTTTCAACATTAACACAAGTGCGAAAAGTGGTTTTTCAACACTAGCACAAGTGCAAAAAGTGTTTTTTCCACACTAATACAAGTGCAAAAGTGGTTTCCTGCACCAACACTAGTGGGAAAAGTGGATTTTCAACACTAACACAATGCGAAAAGTGGTTTTTCAACACTATCACAAGTGCAAAAAGTGTTTTTTCCACACAAATACAAGTGCAAAAGTGGTTTCCTGCACCAACACAAGTGCGAAAAGTGGTTTTTGAACACTAACACAAGTGCGAAAAGTGGTTTTTCAACACTAACACAAGTGCGAAAAGTGGTTTTTCCACACTAATACAAGTGTAAAAGTGGTTTCCTGCACCAACACAAGGGCGAAAAGTGGTTTTTGAACACTAACACAAGTGCGAAAAGTGGTTTTTCAACACTATCACAAGTGCAAAAAGTGTTTTTTCCACACTAATACAAGTGCAAAAGTGGTTTCCTGGACCAACACAAGTGGGAAAAGTGGTTTTTCAACACTAACACAAGTGCGAAAAGTGGTTTTTCAACACTATCACAAGTGCAAAAAGTGGTTTTTCCACACTAATACAAGTGCAAAAGTGGTTTCCTGCACCAACACAAGTGCGAAAAGTGGTTTTTCAACACTAACACAAGTGCGAAAAGTGGTTTTTCAACACTATCACAAGTGCAAAAAGTGGTTTTTCCACACTAATACAAGTGCAAAAGTGGTTTCCTGCACCAACACAAGTGCGAAAAGTGGTTTTTCAACACTAACACAAGTGCGAAAAGTGGTTTTTCAACACTAACACAAGTGCGAAAAGTGGTTTTTCAACACTAACACAAGTGCGAAAAGTGGTTTTTCAACACTAACACAAGTGCGAAGTGTTTTTTCCACACTAATACAAGTGTAAAAGTGGTTTCCTGCACCAACACAAGTGCGAAAAGTGGTTTTTCAACACTAACTCAAGTGCGAAAAGTGGTTTTTCAACACTAACACAAGTGCGAAAGTGGTTTTTTCCACACTAATACAAGTGCAAAAGTGGTTTCCTGCACCAACACAAGTGCGAAAAGTGGTTTTTGAACACTAACACAAGTGCGAAAAGTGGTTTTTCAACACTATCACAAGTGCAAAAAGTGTTTTTTCCACACTAATACAAGTGCAAAAGTGGTTTCCTGGACCAACACAAGTGGGAAAAGTGGTTTTTGAACACTAACACAAGTGCGAAAAGTGGTTTTTCAACACTATGACAAGTGCAAAAAGTGTTTTTTCCACACTAATACAAGTGCAAAAGTGGTTTCCTGGACCAACACAAGTGGGAAAAGTGGTTTTTCAACACTAACACAAGTGCGAAAAGTGGTTTTTCAACACTATCACAAGTGCGAAAAGTGGTTTTTCAACACTAACACAAGTGCGAAAAGTCGTTTTTCAACACTATCACAAGTGCAAAAAGTGTTTTTTCCACACTAATACAAGTGCAAAAGTGGTTTCCTGCACCAACACAAGTGGGAAAAGTGGATTTTCAACACTAACACAAGTGCGAAAAGTGGTTTTTCAACACTAACACAAGTGCGAAAAGTGATTTTTCAACACTATGACAAGTGCAAAAAGTGTTTTTTCCACACTCATACAAGTGCAAAAGTGGTTTCCTGCACCAACACAAGTGCGAAAAGTGGTTTTTCAACACTAACTCAAGTGCGAAAAGTGGTTTTTCAACACTAACACAAGTGCGAAAGTGGTTTTTCCACACTAATACAAGTGCAAAAGTGGTTTCCTGCACCAACACAAGTGCGAAAAGTGGTTTTTGAACACTAACACAAGTGCGAAAAGTGGTTTTTCAACACTATCACAAGTGCAAAAAGTGTTTTTTCCACACTAATACAAGTGCAAAAGTGGTTTCCTGGACCAACACAAGTGGGAAAAGTGGTTTTTCAACACTAACACAAGTGCGAAAAGTGGTTTTTCAACACTATCACAAGTGCAAAAAGTGGTTTTTCCACACTAATACAAGTGCAAAAGTGGTTTCCTGCACCAACGCAAGTGCGAAAAGTGGTTTTTCAACACTAACACAAGTGCGAAAAGTGGTTTTTCAACACTATCACAAGTGCGAAAAGTGTTTTTTCCACACTAATACAAGTGCAAAAGTGGTTTCCTGCACCAACACAAGTGGGAAAAGTGGATTTTCAACACTAACACAAGTGCGAAAAGTGGTTTTTCAACACTATCGCAAGTGCAAAAAGTGTTTTTTCCACACTAATACAAGTGCAAAAGTGGTTTCCTGCACCAACACAAGTGCGAAAAGTGATTTTTCAACACTAACACAAGTGCGAAAAGTGGTTTTAAAAAACTATCACAAGTGCAAAAAGTGTTTTTTCCACATTAATACAAGTGCAAAAGTGGTTTCCTGCACCAACACAAGTGCGAAAAGTGGTTTTTCAACACTAGCACAAGTGCGAAAAGTGGTTTTTCAACACTAACACAAGTGCGAAAAGTGGTTTTCCACACTACTATAAGTGCAAAAGTGGTTTCCTGCACCAACACAAGTGCGAAAAGTGGTTTTTGAACACTAACACAAGTGGGAAAAGTGGTTTTTCAACACTATCACAAGTGCAAAAAGTGTTTTTTCCACACTAATACAAGTGCAAAAGTGGTTTCCTGGACCAACACAAGTGCGAAAAGTGGTTTTTCAACACTAACACAAGTGCGAAAAGTGGTTTTTCAACACTATCACAAGTGCAAAAAGTGTTTTTTCCACACTAATACAAGTGCAAAAGTGGTTTCCTGCACCAACACAAGTGCGAAAAGTGGTTTTTGAACACACGCGAACAAGTGCGAAAAGTCGTTTTTCAACACTAACACAAGTGCGAAAAGTGGTTTTTCCATACTAATACAAGTGCAAAAGTGGTTTCCTGCACCAACACAAGTGCGAAAAGTGGTTTTTGAACACTAACACAAGTGCGAAAAGTGGTTTTTCAACACTATCACAAGTGCAAAAAGTGTTTTTTCCACTCTAATACAAGTGCAAAAGTGGTTTCCTGGACCAACACAAGTGGGAAAAGTGGTTTTTCAACACTAACACAAGTGCGAAAAGTGGTTTTTCAACACTATCACAAGGGCAAAAAGTGTTTTTTCCACACTAATACAAGTGCAAAAGTGGTTTCCTGCACCAACACAAGTGCGAAAAGTGGTTTTTCAACACTAACACAAGTGCGAAAAGTGGTTTTTCAACACTATCACAAGTGCAAAAAGTGTTTTTTCCACACTAATACAAGTGCAAAAGTGGTTTCCTGCACCAACACAAGTGCAAAAAGTGGTTTTTCAACACTAACACAAGTGCAAAAAGTGGTTTTTCAACACTAACACAAGTGCGAAAAGTGGTTTTTCCACACTAATACAAGTGCAAAAGTGGTTTCCTGCACCAACACAAGTGGGAAAAGTGGATTTTCAACACTAACACAAGTGCGAAAAGTGGTTTTTCAACACTATCACAAGTGCAAAAAGTTTTTTTTTCCACACTAATACAAGCGCAAAAGTGGTTTCCTGCACCAACACAAGTGCAAAAAGTGGTTTTTCAACACTAACATAAGTGCGAAAAGTGGTTTTCCAACACTATCACAAGTGCAAAAAGTGTTTTTTCCACACTAATACAAGTGCAAAAGTGGTTTCCTGCACCAACACAAGTGCGAAAAGTGGTTTTTCAACACTAACACAAGTGCGAAAAGTGGTTTTTCAACACTATCACAAGTGCAAAAAGTGTTTTTTCATCACTAACACAAGTGCAAAAGTGGTTTTCTGCACCAACACAAGTGCGAAATGTGGTTTTTCAACACTAACACAAGTGCGAAAAGTGGTTTTTCAACACTATCACAAGTGCAAAAAGTGTTTTTTCCACACTAATACAAGTGCAAAAGTGGTTTCCTGCACCAACACAAGTGCGAAAAGTGGTTTTTCAACACTAACACAATTGCGAAAAGTGGTTTTTCAACACTATCACAAGTGCAAAAAGTGTTTTTTCATCACTAATACAAGTGCAAAAGTGGTTTCCTGCACCAACACTAGTGCGAAAAGTGGTTTTTCAACACTAACACAATGCGAAAAGTGGTTTTTCAACACGATCACAAGTGCAAAAAGTGTTTTTTCCACACAAATACAAGTGCAAAAGTGGTTTCCTGCACCAACACAAGTGCGAAAAGTGGTTTTTCAACACTAACACAAGTGCGAAAAGTGGTTTTTCAACACTATCACAAGTGCAAAAAGTGTTTTTTCCACACTAATACAAGTGCAAAAGTGGTTTCCTGCACCAACACAAGTGGTAAAAGTGGATTTTCAACACTAACACAAGTGCGAAAAGTGGTTTTTCAACACTATCACAAGTGCAAAAAGTGATTTTTTCACACTAACTAATACAAGTGCAAAAGTGGTTTCCTGCACCAACACAAGTGCGAAAAGTAGTTTTTCAACACTAACACAAGTGCAAAAAGTGGGTTTTCAACACTATCACAAGTACAAAAAGTGTTTTTTCCACACTAATACAAGTGCAAAAGTGGTTTCCTGCACAAACACAAGTGCGAAAAGTGGTTTTTCAACACTAACACAAGTGCGAAAAGTGGTTTTTCAACACTAACACAAGTGCGAAAAGTGGTTTTTCAACACTATCACAAGTGCAAAAAGTGTTTTTTCCACACTAATACAAGCGCAAAAGTGGTTTCCTGCGCCAACACAAGTGCGAAAAGTGGTTTTTCAACACTAACACAAGTGCGAAAAGTGGTTTTCCAACACTATCACAAGTGCAAAAAGTGTTTTTTCCACACTAATACAAGTGCAAAAGTGGTTTCCTGCACCAACACAAGTGCGAAAAGTGGTTTTTCAACACTAACACAAGTGCGAAAAGTGGTTTTTCAACACTATCACAAGTGCAAAAAGTGTTTTTTCATCACTAACACAAGTGCAAAAGTGGTTTTCTGCACCAACACAAGTGCGAAATGTGGTTTTTCAACACTAACACAAGTGCGAAAAGTGGTTTTTCAACACTATCACAAGTGCAAAAAGTGTTTTTTCCACACTAATACAAGTGCAAAAGTGGTTTCCTGCACCAACACAAGTGGGAAAAGTGGATTTTCAACACTAACACAAGTGCGAAAATTGGTTTTTCAACACTATCACAAGTGCAAAAAGTGTTTTTTCCACACTAACTAATACAAGTGCAAAAGTGGTTTCCTGCACCAACACAAGTGCGAAAAGTAGTTTTTCAACACTAACACAAGTGCAAAAAGTGGGTTTTCAACACTATCACAAGTACAAAAAGTGTTTTTTCCACACTAATACAAGTGCAAAAGTGGTTTCCTGCACAAACACAAGTGCGAAAAGTGGTTTTTCAACACTAACACAAGTGTGAAAAGTGGTTTTTCAACACTAACACAAGTGCGAAAAGTGGTTTTTCCACACTAATACAAGTGCAAAAGTGGTTTCCTGCACCAACACAAGTGCGAAAAGTGGTTTTTGAACATTAACACAAGTGCAAAAAGTGTTTTTTCCACACTAATACAAGTGCAAATGTGGTTTCCTGCACCAACACAAGTGCGAAAAGTGGTTTTCAACACTAACACAAGTGCGAAAAGTGGTTTTTCAACACTATCACAAGTGCGAAAAGTGTTTTTTCCACACTAATACAAGTGCAAAAGTGGTTTCCTGCACCAAAACAAGTGCGAAAAGGGGTTTTTCAACATTAACACAAGTGCGAAAAGTGGTTTTTCAACACTAGCACAAGTGCAAAAAGTGTTTTTTCCACACTAATACAAGTGCAAAAGTGGTTTCCTGCACCAACACAAATGGGAAAAGTGGATTTTCAACACTAACACAAGTGCGAAAAGTTGGTTTTGAACACTAACACAAGTGCGAAAAGTGGTTTCCTTCACGAACACAAGTGCGAAAAGTGGTTTTTCAACACTAACACAAGTGTGAAAAGTGGTTTTTCAACACTATCACAAGTGCGAAAAGTGGTTTTTCACACCAATACAAGTGCAAAAGTGGTTTCCTGCACCAACACAAGTGCGAAAAGTGGTTTTTCAACACTAACACAAGTGCGAAAAGTGGTTTTTCAACACTATCACAAGTGCAAAAAGTGTTTTTCCACACTAATACAAGTGCAAAAGTGGTTTCCTGCACCAACACAAGTGCGAAAAGTGGTTTTTCAACACTAACACAAGTGCGAAAAGTGGTTTTTCAAAACTATCACAAGTGCAAAAAGTGTTTTTTCCACATTAATACAAGTGCAAAAGTGGTTTCCTGCACCAACACAAGTGCGAAAAGTGGTTTTTCAACACTAACACAAGTGCGAAAAGTGGTTTTTCAACACTAACACAAGTGCGAAAAGTGGTTTTTCCACACTAATACAAGTGCAAAAGTGGTTTCCTGCACCAACACAAGTGCGAAAAGTGGTTTTTGAACACTAACACAAGTGCGAAAAGTGGTTTTTCAACACTATCACAAGTGCAAAAAGTGTTTTTTCCACACTAATACAAGTGCAAAAGTGGTTTCCTGGACCAACACAAGTGCGAAAAGTGGTTTTTCAACACTAACACAAGTGCAAAAAGTGGTTTTTCAACACTATCACAAGTGCAAAAAGTGTTTTTTCCACACTAATACAAGTGCAAAAGTGGTTTCCTGCACCAACACAAGTGCAAAAAGTGGTTTTTCAACACTAACACAAGTGCGAAAAGTGGTTTTTCAACACTAACACAAGTGCAAAAAGTGGTTTTCCACACTAATACAAGTGCAAAAGTGGTTTCCTGCACCAAAACAAGTGCGAAAAGTGGTTTTCCAACACTATCACAAGTGCAAAAAGTGTTTTTTCCACACTAATACAAGTGCAAAAGTGGTTTCCTGCACCAACACAAGTGCGAAAAGTGGTTTTTCAACACTAACACAAGTGCGAAAAGTGGTTTTTCAACACTATCACAAGTGCAAAAAGTGTTTTTTCATCACTAACACAAGTGCAAAAGTGGTTTTCTGCACCAACACAAGTGCGAAATGTGGTTTTTCAACACTAACACAAGTGCGAAAAGTGGTTTTTCAACACTATCACAAGTGCAAAAAGTGTTTTTTCCACACTAATACAAGTGCAAAAGTGGTTTCCTGCACCAACACAAGTGCGAAAAGTGGTTTTTCAACACTAACACAATTGCGAAAAGTGGTTTTTCAACACTATCACAAGTGCAAAAAGTGTTTTTTCATCACTAATACAAGTGCAAAAGTGGTTTCCTGCACCAACACTAGTGCGAAAAGTGGTTTTTCAACACTAACACAATGCGAAAAGTGGTTTTTCAACACTATCACAAGTGCAAAAAGTGTTTTTTCCACACAAATACAAGTGCAAAAGTGGTTTCCTGCACCAACACAAGTGCGAAAAGTGGTTTTTCAACACTAACACAAGTGCGAAAAGTGGTTTTTCAACACTATCACAAGTGCAAAAAGTGTTTTTTCCACACTAATACAAGTGCAAAAGTGGTTTCCTGCACCAACACAAGTGGGAAAAGTGGTTTCCTGCACCAACACAAGTGGGAAAAGTGGATTTTCAACACTAACACAAGTGCGAAAAGTGGTTTTTCAACACTATCACAAGTGCAAAAAGTGATTTTTCCACACTAACTAATACAAGTGCAAAAGTGGTTTCCTGCACCAACACAAGTGCGAAAAGTAGTTTTTCAACACTAACACAAGTGCAAAAAGTGGGTTTTCAACACTATCACAAGTACAAAAAGTGTTTTTTCCACACTAATACAAGTGCAAAAGTGGTTTCCTGCACAAACACAAGTGCGAAAAGTGGTTTTTCAACACTAACACAAGTGCGAAAAGTGGTTTTTCAACACTAACACAAGTGCGAAAAGTGGTTTTTCAACACTATCACAAGTGCAAAAAGTGTTTTTTCCACACTAATACAAGCGCAAAAGTGGTTTCCTGCACCAACACAAGTGCGAAAAGTGGTTTTTCAACACTAACACAAGTGCGAAAAGTGGTTTTCCAACACTATCACAAGTGCAAAAAGTGTTTTTTCCACACTAATACAAGTGCAAAAGTGGTTTCCTGCACCAACACAAGTGCGAAAAGTGGTTTTTCAACACTAACACAAGTGCGAAAAGTGGTTTTTCAACACTATCACAAGTGCAAAAAGTGTTTTTTCATCACTAACACAAGTGCAAAAGTGGTTTTCTGCACCAACACAAGTGCGAAATGTGGTTTTTCAACACTAACACAAGTGCGAAAAGTGGTTTTTCAACACTATCACAAGTGCAAAAAGTGTTTTTTCCACACTAATACAAGTGCAAAAGTGGTTTCCTGCACCAACACAAGTGCGAAAAGTGGTTTTTCAACACTAACACAATTGCGAAAAGTGGTTTTTCAACACTATCACAAGTGCAAAAAGTGTTTTTTCATCACTAATACAAGTGCAAAAGTGGTTTCCTGCACCAACACTAGTGCGAAAAGTGGTTTTTCAACATTAACACAAGTGCGAAAAGTGGTTTTTCAACACTATCACAAGTGCAAAAAGTGTTTTTTCCACACAAATACAAGTGCAAAAGTGGTTTCCTGCACCAACACAAGTGCGAAAAGTGGTTTTTCAACACTAACACAAGTGCGAAAAGTGGTTTTTCAACACTATCACCAGTGCAAAAAGTGTTTTTTCCACACTAATACAAGTGCAAAAGTGGTTTCCTGCACCAACACAAGTGGGAAAAGTGGATTTTCAACACTAACACAAGTGTGAAAAGTGGTTTTTCAACACTATCACAAGTGCAAAAAGTGTTTTTTCCACACTAACTAATACAAGTGCAAAAGTGGTTTCCTGCACCAACACAAGTGCGAAAAGTAGTTTTTCAACACTAACACAAGTGCAAAAAGTGGGTTTTCAACACTATCACAAGTACAAAAAGTGTTTTTTCCACACTAATACAAGTGCAAAAGTGGTTTCCTGCACAAACACAAGTGCGAAAAGTGGTTTTTCAACACTAACACAAGTGTGAAAAGTGGTTTTTCAACACTAACACAAGTGCGAAAAGTGGTTTTTCCACACTAATACAAGTGCAAAAGTGGCTTTCCTGCACCAACACAAGTGCGAAAAGTGGTTTTTCAACACTAACACAAGTGCGAAAAGTGGTTTTTCAACACTATCACAAGTGCAAAAAGTGTTTTTTCCACACTAATACAAGTGCAAAAGTGGTTTCCTGCACCAACACAAGTGCGAAAAGTGGTTTTTCAACACTAACACAAGTGCGAAAAGTGGTTTTTCAACACTATCACAAGTGCGAAAAGTGTTTTTTCCACACTAATACAAGTGCAAAAGTGGTTTCCTGCACCAACACAAGTGCGAAAAGTGGTTTTTGAACACTAACACAAGTGCAAAAAGTGTTTTTTCCACACTAATACAAGTGCAAATGTGGTTTCCTGCACCAACACAAGTGCGAAAAGTGGTTTTCAACACTAACACAAGTGCGAAAAGTGGTTTTTCAACACTATCACAAGTGCGAAAAGTGTTTTTTCCACACTAATACAAGTGCAAAAGTGGTTTCCTGCACCAAAACAAGTGCGAAAAGGGGTTTTTCAACATTAACACAAGTGCGAAAAGTGGTTTTTCAACACTAGCACAAGTGCAAAAAGTGTTTTTTCCACACTAATACAAGTGCAAAAGTGGTTTCCTGCACCAACACAAGTGGGAAAAGTGGATTTTCAACACTAACACAAGTGCGAAAAGTTGGTTTTGAACACTAACACAAGTGCGAAAAGTGGTTTCCTTCACGAACACAAGTGCGAAAAGTGGTTTTTCAACACTAACACAAGTGCGAAAAGTGGTTTTTCAACACTATCACAAGTGCAAAAAGTGTTTTTTCATCACTAACACAAGTGCAAAAGTGGTTTTCTGCACCAACACAAGTGCGAAATGTGGTTTTTCAACACTAACACAAGTGCGAAAAGTGGTTTTTCAACACTATCACAAGTGCAAAAAGTGTTTTTTCCACACTAATACAAGTGCAAAAGTGGTTTCCTGCACCAACACAAGTGGGAAAAGTGGATTTTCAACACTAACACAAGTGCGAAAATTGGTTTTTCAACACTATCACAAGTGCAAAAAGTGTTTTTTCCACACTAACTAATACAAGTGCAAAAGTGGTTTCCTGCACCAACACAAGTGCGAAAAGTAGTTTTTCAACACTAACACAAGTGCAAAAAGTGGGTTTTCAACACTATCACAAGTACAAAAGGTGTTTTTTCCACACTAATACAAGTGCAAAAGTGGTTTCCTGCACAAACACAAGTGCGAAAAGTGGTTTTTCAACACTAACACAAGTGTGAAAAGTGGTTTTTCAACACTAACACAAGTGCGAAAAGTGGTTTTTCCACACTAATACAAGTGCAAAAGTGGCTTTCCTGCACCAACACAAGTGCGAAAAGTGGTTTTTCAACACTAACACAAGTGCGAAAAGTGGTTTTTCAACACTATCACAAGTGCAAAAAGTGTTTTTTCCACACTAATACAAGTGCAAAAGTGGTTTCCTGCACCAACACAAGTGCGAAAAGTGGTTTTTCAACACTAACACAAGTGCGAAAAGTGGTTTTTCAACACTATCACAAGTGCGAAAAGTGTTTTTTCCACACTAATACAAGTGCAAAAGTGGTTTCCTGCACCAACACAAGTGCGAAAAGTGGTTTTTGAACATTAACACAAGTGCAAAAAGTGTTTTTTCCACACTAATACAAGTGCAAATGTGGTTTCCTGCACCAACACAAGTGCGAAAAGTGGTTTTCAACACTAACACAAGTGCGAAAAGTGGTTTTTCAACACTATCACAAGTGCGAAAAGTGTTTTTTCCACACTAATACAAGTGCAAAAGTGGTTTCCTGCACCAAAACAAGTGCGAAAAGGGGTTTTTCAACATTAACACAAGTGCGAAAAGTGGTTTTTCAACACTAGCACAAGTGCAAAAAGTGTTTTTTCCACACTAATACAAGTGCAAAAGTGGTTTCCTGCACCAACACAAATGGGAAAAGTGGATTTTCAACACTAACACAAGTGCGAAAAGTTGGTTTTGAACACTAACACAAGTGCGAAAAGTGGTTTCCTTCACGAACACAAGTGCGAAAAGTGGTTTTTCAACACTAACACAAGTGTGAAAAGTGGTTTTTCAACACTATCACAAGTGCGAAAAGTGGTTTTTCACACCAATACAAGTGCAAAAGTGGTTTCCTGCACCAACACAAGTGCGAAAAGTGGTTTTTCAACACTAACACAAGTGCGAAAAGTGGTTTTTCAACACTATCACAAGTGCAAAAAGTGTTTTTCCACACTAATACAAGTGCAAAAGTGGTTTCCTGCACCAACACAAGTGCGAAAAGTGGTTTTTCAACACTAACACAAGTGCGAAAAGTGGTTTTCAAAACTATCACAAGTGCAAAAAGTGTTTTTTCCACATTAATACAAATGCAAAAGTGGTTTCCTGCACCAACACAAGTGCGAAAAGTGGTTTTTAAACACTAACACAAGTGCGAAAAGTGGTTTTTCAACACTAACACAAGTGCGAAAAGTGGGTTTTCCACACTAATACAAGTGCAAAAGTGGTTTCCTGCACCAACACAAGTGCGAAAAGTGGTTTTTGAACACTAACACAAGTGCGAAAAGTGGTTTTTCAACACTATCACAAGTGCAAAAAGTGTTTTTTCCACACTAATACAAGTGCAAAAGTGGTTTCCTGGACCAACACAAGTGCGAAAAGTGGTTTTTCAACACTAACACAAGTGCAAAAAGTGGTTTTTCAACACTATCACAAGTGCAAAAAGTGTTTTTTCCACACTAATACAAGTGCAAAAGTGGTTTCCTGCACCAACACAAGTGCAAAAAGTGGTTTTTCAACACTAACACAAGTGCGAAAAGTGGTTTTTCAACACTAACACAAGTGCAAAAAGTGGTTTTTCCACACTAATACAAGTGCAAAAGTGGTTTCCTGCACCAAAACAAGTGCGAAAAGTGGTTTTCCAACACTATCACAAGTGCAAAAAGTGTTTTTTCCACACTAATACAAGTGCAAAAGTGGTTTCCTGCACCAACACAAGTGCGAAAAGTGGTTTTTCAACACTAACACAAGTGCGAAAAGTGGTTTTTCAACACTATCACAAGTGCAAAAAGTGTTTTTTCATCACTAACACAAGTGCAAAAGTGGTTTTCTGCACCAACACAAGTGCGAAATGTGGTTTTTCAACACTAACACAAGTGCGAAAAGTGGTTTTTCAACACTATCACAAGTGCAAAAAGTGTTTTTTCCACACTAATACAAGTGCAAAAGTGGTTTCCTGCACCAACACAAGTGCGAAAAGTGGTTTTTCAACACTAACACAATTGCGAAAAGTGGTTTTTCAACACTATCACAAGTGCAAAAAGTGTTTTTTCATCACTAATACAAGTGCAAAAGTGGTTTCCTGCACCAACACTAGTGCGAAAAGTGGTTTTTCAACACTAACACAATGCGAAAAGTGGTTTTTCAACACTATCACAAGTGCAAAAAGTGTTTTTTCCACACAAATACAAGTGCAAAAGTGGTTTCCTGCACCAACACAAGTGCGAAAAGTGGTTTTTCAACACTAACACAAGTGCGAAAAGTGGTTTTTCAACACTATCACAAGTGCAAAAAGTGTTTTTTCCACACTAATACAAGTGCAAAAGTGGTTTCCTGCACCAACACAAGTGGGAAAAGTGGATTTTCAACACTAACACAAGTGCGAAAAGTGGTTTTTCAACACTATCACAAGTGCAAAAAGTGATTTTTCCACACTAACTAATACAAGTGCAAAAGTGGTTTCCTGCACCAACACAAGTGCGAAAAGTAGTTTTTCAACACTAACACAAGTGCAAAAAGTGGGTTTTCAACACTATCACAAGTACAAAAAGTGTTTTTTCCACACTAATACAAGTGCAAAAGTGGTTTCCTGCACAAACACAAGTGCGAAAAGTGGTTTTTCAACACTAACACAAGTGCGAAAAGTGGTTTTTCAACACTAACACAAGTGCGAAAAGTGGTTTTTCAACACTATCACAAGTGCAAAAAGTGTTTTTTCCACACTAATACAAGTGCAAAAGTGGTTTCCTGCACCAACACAAGTGCGAAAAGTGGTTTTTCAACACTAACACAAGTGCGAAAAGTGGTTTTTCAACACTATCACAAGTGCAAAAAGTGTTTTTTCATCACTAACACAAGTGCAAAAGTGGTTTTCTGCACCAACACAAGTGCGAAATGTGGTTTTTCAACACTAACACAAGTGCGAAAAGTGGTTTTTCAACACTATCACAAGTGCAAAAAGTGTTTTTTCCACACTAATACAAGTGCAAAAGTGGTTTCCTGCACCAACACAAGTGCGAAAAGTGGTTTTTCAACACTAACACAATTGCGAAAAGTGGTTTTTCAACACTATCACAAGTGCAAAAAGTGTTTTTTCATCACTAATACAAGTGCAAAAGTGGTTTCCTGCACCAACACTAGTGCGAAAAGTGGTTTTTCAACATTAACACAAGTGCGAAAAGTGGTTTTTCAACACTATCACAAGTGCAAAAAGTGTTTTTTCCACACAAATACAAGTGCAAAAGTGGTTTCCTGCACCAACACAAGTGCGAAAAGTGGTTTTTCAACACTAACACAAGTGCGAAAAGTGGTTTTTCAACACTATCACCAGTGCAAAAAGTGTTTTTTCCACACTAATACAAGTGCAAAAGTGGTTTCCTGCACCAACACAAGTGGGAAAAGTGGATTTTCAACACTAACACAAGTGTGAAAAGTGGTTTTTCAACACTATCACAAGTGCAAAAAGTGTTTTTTCCACACTAACTAATACAAGTGCAAAAGTGGTTTCCTGCACCAACACAAGTGCGAAAAGTAGTTTTTCAACACTAACACAAGTGCAAAAAGTGGGTTTTCAACACTATCACAAGTACAAAAAGTGTTTTTTCCACACTAATACAAGTGCAAAAGTGGTTTCCTGCACAAACACAAGTGCGAAAAGTGGTTTTTCAACACTAACACAAGTGTGAAAAGTGGTTTTTCAACACTAACACAAGTGCGAAAAGTGGTTTTTCCACACTAATACAAGTGCAAAAGTGGCTTTCCTGCACCAACACAAGTGCGAAAAGTGGTTTTTCAACACTAACACAAGTGCGAAAAGTGGTTTTTCAACACTATCACAAGTGCAAAAAGTGTTTTTTCCACACTAATACAAGTGCAAAAGTGGTTTCCTGCACCAACACAAGTGCGAAAAGTGGTTTTTCAACACTAACACAAGTGCGAAAAGTGGTTTTTCAACACTATCACAAGTGCGAAAAGTGTTTTTTCCACACTAATACAAGTGCAAAAGTGGTTTCCTGCACCAACACAAGTGCGAAAAGTGGTTTTTGAACACTAACACAAGTGCAAAAAGTGTTTTTTCCACACTAATACAAGTGCAAATGTGGTTTCCTGCACCAACACAAGTGCGAAAAGTGGTTTTCAACACTAACACAAGTGCGAAAAGTGGTTTTTCAACACTATCACAAGTGCGAAAAGTGTTTTTTCCACACTAATACAAGTGCAAAAGTGGTGTCCTGCACCAAAACAAGTGCGAAAAGGGGTTTTTCAACATTAACACAAGTGCGAAAAGTGGTTTTTCAACACTAGCACAAGTGCAAAAAGTGTTTTTTCCACACTAATACAAGTGCAAAAGTGGTTTCCTGCACCAACACAAGTGGGAAAAGTGGATTTTCAACACTAACACAAGTGCGAAAAGTTGGTTTTGAACACTAACACAAGTGCGAAAAGTGGTTTCCTTCACGAACACAAGTGCGAAAAGTGGTTTTTCAACACTAACACAAGTGTGAAAAGTGGTTTTTCAACACTATCACAAGTGCGAAAAGTGGTTTTTCACACCAATACAAGTGCAAAAGTGGTTTCCTGCACCAACACAAGTGCGAAAAGTGGTTTTTCAACACTAACACAAGTGCGAAAAGTGGTTTTTCAACACTATCCCAAGTGCAAAAAGTGTTTTTTCATCACTAACACAAGTGCAAAAGTGGTTTTCTGCACCAACACAAGTGCGAAATGTGGTTTTTCAACACTAACACAAGTGCGAAAAGTGGTTTTTCAACACTATCACAAGTGCAAAAAGTGTTTTTTCCACACTAATACAAGTGCAAAAGTGGTTTCCTGCACCAACACAAGTGCGAAAAGTGGTTTTTCAACACTAACACAATTGCGAAAAGTGGTTTTTCAACACTATCACAAGTGCAAAAAGTGTTTTTTCATCACTAATACAAGTGCAAAAGTGGTTTCCTGCACCAACACTAGTGCGAAAAGTGGTTTTTCAACACTAACACAATGCGAAAAGTGGTTTTTCAACACTATCACAAGTGCAAAAAGTGTTTTTTCCACACAAATACAAGTGCAAAAGTGGTTTCCTGCACCAACACAAGTGCGAAAAGTGGTTTTTCAACACTAACACAAGTGCGAAAAGTGGTTTTTCAACACTATCACAAGTGCAAAAAGTGTTTTTTCCACACTAATACAAGTGCAAAAGTGGTTTCCTGCACCAACACAAGTGGGAAAAGTGGATTTTCAACACTAACACAAGTGCGAAAAGTGGTTTTTCAACACTATCACAAGTGCAAAAAGTGATTTTTCCACACTAACTAATACAAGTGCAAAAGTGGTTTCCTGCACCAACACAAGTGCGAAAAGTAGTTTTTCAACACTAACACAAGTGCAAAAAGTGGGTTTTCAACACTATCACAAGTACAAAAAGTGTTTTTTCCACACTAATACAAGTGCAAAAGTGGTTTCCTGCACAAACACAAGTGCGAAAAGTGGTTTTTCAACACTAACACAAGTGCGAAAAGTGGTTTTTCAACACTAACACAAGTGCGAAAAGTGGTTTTTCAACACTATCACAAGTGCAAAAAGTGTTTTTTCCACACTAATACAAGCGCAAAAGTGGTTTCCTGCACCAACACAAGTGCGAAAAGTGGTTTTTCAACACTAACACAAGTGCGAAAAGTGGTTTTCCAACACTATCACAAGTGCAAAAAGTGTTTTTTCCACACTAATACAAGTGCAAAAGTGGTTTCCTGCACCAACACAAGTGCGAAAAGTGGTTTTTCAACACTAACACAAGTGCGAAAAGTGGTTTTTCAACACTATCACAAGTGCAAAAAGTGTTTTTTCATCACTAACACAAGTGCAAAAGTGGTTTTCTGCACCAACACAAGTGCGAAATGTGGTTTTTCAACACTAACACAAGTGCGAAAAGTGGTTTTTCAACACTATCACAAGTGCAAAAAGTGTTTTTTCCACACTAATACAAGTGCAAAAGTGGTTTCCTGCACCAACACAAGTGCGAAAAGTGGTTTTTCAACACTAACACAATTGCGAAAAGTGGTTTTTCAACACTATCACAAGTGCAAAAAGTGTTTTTTCATCACTAATACAAGTGCAAAAGTGGTTTCCTGCACCAACACTAGTGCGAAAAGTGGTTTTTCAACACTAACACAAGTGCGAAAAGTGGTTTTTCAACACTATCACAAGTGCAAAAAGTGTTTTTTCCACACAAATACAAGTGCAAAAGTGGTTTCCTGCACCAACACAAGTGCGAAAAGTGGTTTTTCAACACTAACACAAGTGCGAAAAGTGGTTTTTCAACACTATCACCAGTGCAAAAAGTGTTTTTTCCATACTAATACAAGTGCAAAAGTGGTTTCCTGCACCAACACAAGTGGGAAAAGTGGATTTTCAACACTAACACAAGTGCGAAAAGTGGTTTTTCAACACTATCACAAGTGCAAAAAGTGTTTTTTCCACACTAACTAATACAAGTGCAAAAGTGGTTTCCTGCACCAACACAAGTGCGAAAAGTAGTTTTTCAACACTAACACAAGTGCAAAAAGTGGGTTTTCAACACTATCACAAGTACAAAAAGTGTTTTTTCCACACTAATACAAGTGCAAAAGTGGTTTCCTGCACAAACACAAGTGCGAAAAGTGGTTTTTCAACACTAATACAAGTGTGAAAAGTGGTTTTTCAACACTAACACAAGTGCGAAAAGTGGTTTTTCCACACTAATACAAGTGCAAAAGTGGCTTTCCTGCACCAACACAAGTGCGAAAAGTGGTTTTTCAACACTAACACAAGTGCGAAAAGTGGTTTTTCAACACTATCACAAGTGCAAAAAGTGTTTTTTCCACACTAATACAAGTGCAAAAGTGGTTTCCTGCACCAACACAAGTGCGAAAAGTGGTTTTTCAACACTAACACAAGTGCGAAAAGTGGTTTTTCAACACTATCACAAGTGCGAAAAGTGTTTTTTCCACACTAATACAAGTGCAAAAGTGGTTTCCTGCACCAACACAAGTGCGAAAAGTGGTTTTTGAACACTAACACAAGTGCAAAAAGTGTTTTTTCCACACTAATACAAGTGCAAAAGTGGTTTCCTGCACCAACACAAGTGGGAAAAGTGGATTTTCAACACTAACACAAGTGCGAAAAGTGGTTTTTCAACACTATCACAAGTGCAAAAAGTGATTTTTCCACACTAACTAATACAAGTGCAAAAGTGGTTTCCTGCACCAACACAAGTGCGAAAAGTAGTTTTTCAACACTAACACAAGTGCAAAAAGTGGGTTTTCAACACTATCACAAGTACAAAAAGTGTTTTTTCCACACTAATACAAGTGCAAAAGTGGTTTCCTGCACAAACACAAGTGCGAAAAGTGGTTTTTCAACACTAACACAAGTGCGAAAAGTGGTTTTTCAACACTAACACAAGTGCGAAAAGTGGTTTTTCAACACTATCACAAGTGCAAAAAGTGTTTTTTCCACACTAATACAAGCGCAAAAGTGGTTTCCTGCACCAACACAAGTGCGAAAAGTGGTTTTTCAACACTAACACAAGTGCGAAAAGTGGTTTTCCAACACTATCACAAGTGCAAAAAGTGTTTTTTCCACACTAATACAAGTGCAAAAGTGGTTTCCTGCACCAACACAAGTGCGAAAAGTGGTTTTTCAACACTAACACAAGTGCGAAAAGTGGTTTTTCAACACTATCACAAGTGCAAAAAGTGTTTTTTCATCACTAACACAAGTGCAAAAGTGGTTTTCTGCACCAACACAAGTGCGAAATGTGGTTTTTCAACACTAACACAAGTGCGAAAAGTGGTTTTTCAACACTATCACAAGTGCAAAAAGTGTTTTTTCCACACTAATACAAGTGCAAAAGTGGTTTCCTGCACCAACACAAGTGCGAAAAGTGGTTTTTCAACACTAACACAAGTGCAAAAAGTGTTTTTTCATCACTAATACAAGTGCAAAAGTGGTTTCCTGCACCAACACTAGTGCGAAAAGTGGTTTTTCAACACTAACACAAGTGCGAAAAGTGGTTTTTCAACACTATCACAAGTGCAAAAAGTGTTTTTTACACACAAATACAAGTGCAAAAGTGGTTTCCTGCACCAACACAAGTGCGAAAAGTGGTTTTTCAACACTAACACAAGTGCGAAAAGTGGTTTTTCAACACTATCACCAGTGCAAAAAGTGTTTTTTCCACACTAATACAAGTGCAAAAGTGGTTTCCTGCACCAACACAAGTGGGAAAAGTGGATTTTCAACACTAACACAAGTGCGAAAAGTGGTTTTTCAACACTATCACAAGTGCAAAAAGTGTTTTTTCCACACTAACTAATACAAGTGCAAAAGTGGTTTCCTGCACCAACACAAGTGCGAAAAGTAGTTTTTCAACACTAACACAAGTGCAAAAAGTGGGTTTTCAACACTATCACAAGTACAAAAAGTGTTTTTTCCACACTAATACAAGTGCAAAAGTGGTTTCCTGCACAAACACAAGTGCGAAAAGTGGTTTTTCAACACTAACACAAGTGTGAAAAGTGGTTTTTCAACACTAACACAAGTGCGAAAAGTGGTTTTTCCACACTAATACAAGTGCAAAAGTGGCTTTCCTGCACCAACACAAGTGCGAAAAGTGGTTTTTCAACACTAACACAAGTGCGAAAAGTGGTTTTTCAACACTATCACAAGTGCAAAAAGTGTTTTTTCCACACTAATACAAGTGCAAAAGTGGTTTCCTGCACCAACACAAGTGCGAAAAGTGGTTTTTCAACACTAACACAAGTGCGAAAAGTGGTTTTTCAACACTATCACAAGTGCGAAAAGTGTTTTTTCCACACTAATACAAGTGCAAAAGTGGTTTCCTGCACCAACACAAGTGCGAAAAGTGGTTTTTGAACACTAACACAAGTGCAAAAAGTGTTTTTTCCACACTAATACAAGTGCAAATGTGGTTTCCTGCACCAACACAAGTGCGAAAAGTGGTTTTCAACACTAACACAAGTGCGAAAAGTGGTTTTTCAACACTATCACAAGTGCGAAAAGTGTTTTTTCCACACTAATACAAGTGCAAAAGTGGTTTCCTGCACCAAAACAAGTGCGAAAAGGGGTTTTTCAACATTAACACAAGTGCGAAAAGTGGTTTTTCAACACTAGCACAAGTGCAAAAAGTGTTTTTTCCACAATAATACAAGTGCAAAAGTGGTTTCCTGCAGCAACACATGTGGGAAAAGTGGATTTTCAACACTAACACAAGTGCGAAAAGTTGGTTTTGAACACTAACACAAGTGCGAAAAGTGGTTTCCTTCACGAACACAAGTGCGAAAAGTGGTTTTTCAACACTAACACAAGTGTGAAAAGTGGTTTTTCAACACTATCACAAGTGCGAAAAGTGGTTTTTCACACCAATACAAGTGCAAAAGTGGTTTCCTGCACCAACACAAGTGCGAAAAGTGGTTTTTCAACACTAACACAAGTGCGAAAAGTGGTTTTTCAACACTATCACAAGTGCAAAAAGTGTTTTTTCATCACTAACACAAGTGCAAAAGTGGTTTTCTGCACCAACACAAGTGCGAAATGTGGTTTTTCAACACTAACACAAGTGCGAAAAGTGGTTTTTCAACACTAACACAAGTGCGAAAAGTGGTTTTTCAACACTATCACAAGTGCGAAAAGTGTTTTTTCCACACTAATACAAGTGCAAAAGTGGTTTCCTGCACCAACACAAGTGCGAAAAGTGGTTTTTGAACACTAACACAAGTGCAAAAAGTGTTTTTTCCACACTAATACAAGTGCAAAAGTGGTTTCCTGCACCAACACAAGTGGGAAAAGTGGATTTTCAACACTAACACAAGTGCGAAAAGTGGTTTTTCAACACTATCACAAGTGCAAAAAGTGATTTTTCCACACTAACTAATACAAGTGCAAAAGTGGTTTCCTGCACCAACACAAGTGCGAAAAGTAGTTTTTCAACACTAACACAAGTGCAAAAAGTGGGTTTTCAACACTATCACAAGTACAAAAAGTGTTTTTTCCACACTAATACAAGTGCAAAAGTGGTTTCCTGCACAAACACAAGTGCGAAAAGTGGTTTTTCAACACTAACACAAGTGCGAAAAGTGGTTTTTCAACACTAACACAAGTGCGAAAAGTGGTTTTTCAACACTATCACAAGTGCAAAAAGTGTTTTTTCCACACTAATACAAGCGCAAAAGTGGTTTCCTGCACCAACACAAGTGCGAAAAGTGGTTTTTCAACACTAACACAAGTGCGAAAAGTGGTTTTCCAACACTATCACAAGTGCAAAAAGTGTTTTTTCCACACTAATACAAGTGCAAAAGTGGTTTCCTGCACCAACACAAGTGCGAAAAGTGGTTTTTCAACACTAACACAAGTGCGAAAAGTGGTTTTTCAACACTATCACAAGTGCAAAAAGTGTTTTTTCATCACTAACACAAGTGCAAAAGTGGTTTTCTGCACCAACACAAGTGCGAAATGTGGTTTTTCAACACTAACACAAGTGCGAAAAGTGGTTTTTCAACACTATCACAAGTGCAAAAAGTGTTTTTTCCACACTAATACAAGTGCAAAAGTGGTTTCCTGCACCAACACAAGTGCGAAAAGTGGTTTTTCAACACTAACACAAGTGCAAAAAGTGTTTTTTCATCACTAATACAAGTGCAAAAGTGGTTTCCTGCACCAACACTAGTGCGAAAAGTGGTTTTTCAACACTAACACAAGTGCGAAAAGTGGTTTTTCAACACTATCACAAGTGCAAAAAGTGTTTTTTACACACAAATACAAGTGCAAAAGTGGTTTCCTGCACCAACACAAGTGCGAAAAGTGGTTTTTCAACACTAACACAAGTGCGAAAAGTGGTTTTTCAACACTATCACCAGTGCAAAAAGTGTTTTTTCCACACTAATACAAGTGCAAAAGTGGTTTCCTGCACCAACACAAGTGGGAAAAGTGGATTTTCAACACTAACACAAGTGCGAAAAGTGGTTTTTCAACACTATCACAAGTGCAAAAAGTGTTTTTTCCACACTAACTAATACAAGTGCAAAAGTGGTTTCCTGCACCAACTCAAGTGCGAAAAGTAGTTTTTCAACACTAACACAAGTGCAAAAAGTGGGTTTTCAACACTATCACAAGTACAAAAAGTGTTTTTTCCACACTAATACAAGTGCAAAAGTGGTTTCCTGCACAAACACAAGTGCGAAAAGTGGTTTTTCAACACTAACACAAGTGTGAAAAGTGGTTTTTCAACACTAACACAAGTGCGAAAAGTGGTTTTTCCACACTAATACAAGTGCAAAAGTGGCTTTCCTGCGCCAACACAAGTGCGAAAAGTGGTTTTTCAACACTAACACAAGTGCGAAAAGTGGTTTTTCAACACTATCACAAGTGCAAAAAGTGTTTTTTCCACACTAATACAAGTGCAAAAGTGGTTTCCTGCACCAACACAAGTGCGAAAAGTGGTTTTTCAACACTAACACAAGTGCGAAAAGTGGTTTTTCAACACTATCACAAGTGCGAAAAGTGTTTTTTCCACACTAATACAAGTGCAAAAGTGGTTTCCTGCACCAACACAAGTGCGAAAAGTGGTTTTTGAACACTAACACAAGTGCAAAAAGTGTTTTTTCCACACTAATACAAGTGCAAATGTGGTTTCCTGCACCAACACAAGTGCGAAAAGTGGTTTTCAACACTAACACAAGTGCGAAAAGTGGTTTTTCAACACTATCACAAGTGCGAAAAGTGTTTTTTCCACACTAATACAAGTGCAAAAGTGGTTTCCTGCACCAAAACAAGTGCGAAAAGGGGTTTTTCAACATTAACACAAGTGCGAAAAGTGGTTTTTCAACACTAGCACAAGTGCAAAAAGTGTTTTTTCCACACTAATACAAGTGCAAAAGTGGTTTCCTGCACCAACACATGTGGGAAAAGTGGATTTTCAACACTAACACAAGTGCGAAAAGTTGGTTTTGAACACTAACACAAGTGCGAAAAGTGGTTTCCTTCACGAACACAAGTGCGAAAAGTGGTTTTTCAACACTAACACAAGTGTGAAAAGTGGTTTTTCAACACTATCACAAGTGCGAAAAGTGGTTTTTCACACCAATACAAGTGCAAAAGTGGTTTCCTGCACCAAGACAAGTGCGAAAAGTGGTTTTTCAACACTAACACAAGTGCGAAAAGTGGTTTTTCAACACTATCACAAGTGCAAAAAGTGTTTTTTCATCACTAACACAAGTGCAAAAGTGGTTTTCTGCACCAACACAAGTGCGAAATGTGGTTTTTCAACACTAACACAAGTGCGAAAAGTGGTTTTTCAACACTATCACAAGTGCAAAAAGTGTTTTTTACACACAAATACAAGTGCAAAAGTGGTTTCCTGCACCAACACAAGTGCGAAAAGTGGTTTTTCAACACTAACACAAGTGCGAAAAGTGGTTTTTCAACACTATCACCAGTGCAAAAAGTGTTTTTTCCACACTAATACAAGTGCAAAAGTGGTTTCCTGCACCAACACAAGTGGGAAAAGTGGATTTTCAACACTAACACAAGTGCGAAAAGTGGTTTTTCAACACTATCACAAGTGCAAAAAGTGTTTTTTCCACACTAACTAATACAAGTGCAAAAGTGGTTTCCTGCACCAACACAAGTGCGAAAAGTAGTTTTTCAACACTAACACAAGTGCAAAAAGTGGGTTTTCAACACTATCACAAGTACAAAAAGTGTTTTTTCCACACTAATACAAGTGCAAAAGTGGTTTCCTGCACAAACACAAGTGCGAAAAGTGGTTTTTCAACACTAACACAAGTGTGAAAAGTGGTTTTTCAACACTAACACAAGTGCGAAAAGTGGTTTTTCCACACTAATACAAGTGCAAAAGTGGCTTTCCTGCACCAACACAAGTGCGAAAAGTGGTTTTTCAACACTAACACAAGTGCGAAAAGTGGTTTTTCAACACTATCACAAGTGCAAAAAGTGTTTTTTCCACACTAATACAAGTGCAAAAGTGGTTTCCTGCACCAACACAAGTGCGAAAAGTGGTTTTTCAACACTAACACAAGTGCGAAAAGTGGTTTTTCAACACTATCACAAGTGCGAAAAGTGTTTTTTCCACACTAATACAAGTGCAAAAGTGGTTTCCTGCACCAACACAAGTGCGAAAAGTGGTTTTTGAACACTAACACAAGTGCAAAAAGTGTTTTTTCCACACTAATACAAGTGCAAATGTGGTTTCCTGCACCAACACAAGTGCGAAAAGTGGTTTTCAACACTAACACAAGTGCGAAAAGTGGTTTTTCAACACTATCACAAGTGCGAAAAGTGTTTTTTCCACACTAATACAAGTGCAAAAGTGGTTTCCTGCACCAAAACAAGTGCGAAAAGGGGTTTTTCAACATTAACACAAGTGCGAAAAGTGGTTTTTCAACACTAGCACAAGTGCAAAAAGTGTTTTTTCCACAATAATACAAGTGCAAAAGTGGTTTCCTGCACCAACACATGTGGGAAAAGTGGATTTTCAACACTAACACAAGTGCGAAAAGTTGGTTTTGAACACTAATACAAGTGCGAAAAGTGGTTTCCTTCACGAACACAAGTGCGAAAAGTGGTTTTTCAACACTAACACAAGTGTGAAAAGTGGTTTTTCAACACTATCACAAGTGCGAAAAGTGGTTTTTCACACCAATACAAGTGCAAAAGTGGTTTCCTGCACCAACACAAGTGCGAAAAGTGGTTTTTCAACACTAACACAAGTGCGAAAAGTGGTTTTTCAACACTATCACAAGTGCAAAAAGTGTTTTTTCATCACTAACACAAGTGCAAAAGTGGTTTTCTGCACCAACACAAGTGCGAAATGTGGTTTTTCAACACTAACACAAGTGCGAAAAGTGGTTTTTCAACACTAACACAAGTGCGAAAAGTGGTTTTTCAACACTATCACAAGTGCGAAAAGTGTTTTTTCCACACTAATACAAGTGCAAAAGTGGTTTCCTGCACCAACACAAGTGCGAAAAGTGGTTTTTGAACACTAACACAAGTGCAAAAAGTGTTTTTTCCACACTAATACAAGTGCAAAAGTGGTTTCCTGCACCAACACAAGTGGGAAAAGTGGATTTTCAACACTAACACAAGTGCGAAAAGTGGTTTTTCAACACTATCACAAGTGCAAAAAGTGATTTTTCCACACTAACTAATACAAGTGCAAAAGTGGTTTCCTGCACCAACACAAGTGCGAAAAGTAGTTTTTCAACACTAACACAAGTGCAAAAAGTGGGTTTTCAACACTATCACAAGTACAAAAAGTGTTTTTTCCACACTAATACAAGTGCAAAAGTGGTTTCCTGCACAAACACAAGTGCGAAAAGTGGTTTTTCAACACTAACACAAGTGCGAAAAGTGGTTTTTCAACACTAACACAAGTGCGAAAAGTGGTTTTTCAACACTATCACAAGTGCAAAAAGTGTTTTTTCCACACTAATACAAGCGCAAAAGTGGTTTCCTGCACCAACACAAGTGCGAAAAGTGGTTTTTCAACACTAACACAAGTGCGAAAAGTGGTTTTCCAACACTATCACAAGTGCAAAAAGTGTTTTTTCCACACTAATACAAGTGCAAAAGTGGTTTCCTGCACCAACACAAGTGCGAAAAGTGGTTTTTCAACACTAACACAAGTGCGAAAAGTGGTTTTTCAACACTATCACAAGTGCAAAAAGTGTTTTTTCATCACTAACACAAGTGCAAAAGTGGTTTTCTGCACCAACACAAGTGCGAAATGTGGTTTTTCAACACTAACACAAGTGCGAAAAGTGGTTTTTCAACACTATCACAAGTGCAAAAAGTGTTTTTTCCACACTAATACAAGTGCAAAAGTGGTTTCCTGCACCAACACAAGTGCGAAAAGTGGTTTTTCAACACTAACACAAGTGCAAAAAGTGTTTTTTCATCACTAATACAAGTGCAAAAGTGGTTTCCTGCACCAACACTAGTGCGAAAAGTGGTTTTTCAACACTAACACAAGTGCGAAAAGTGGTTTTTCAACACTATCACAAGTGCAAAAAGTGTTTTTTACACACAAATACAAGTGCAAAAGTGGTTTCCTGCACCAACACAAGTGCGAAAAGTGGTTTTTCAACACTAACACAAGTGCGAAAAGTGGTTTTTCAACACTATCACCAGTGCAAAAAGTGTTTTTTCCACACTAATACAAGTGCAAAAGTGGTTTCCTGCACCAACACAAGTGGGAAAAGTGGATTTTCAACACTAACACAAGTGCGAAAAGTGGTTTTTCAACACTATCACAAGTGCAAAAAGTGTTTTTTCCACACTAACTAATACAAGTGCAAAAGTGGTTTCCTGCACCAACTCAAGTGCGAAAAGTAGTTTTTCAACACTAACACAAGTGCAAAAAGTGGGTTTTCAACACTATCACAAGTACAAAAAGTGTTTTTTCCACACTAATACAAGTGCAAAAGTGGTTTCCTGCACAAACACAAGTGCGAAAAGTGGTTTTTCAACACTAACACAAGTGTGAAAAGTGGTTTTTCAACACTAACACAAGTGCGAAAAGTGGTTTTTCCACACTAATACAAGTGCAAAAGTGGCTTTCCTGCGCCAACACAAGTGCGAAAAGTGGTTTTTCAACACTAACACAAGTGCGAAAAGTGGTTTTTCAACACTATCACAAGTGCAAAAAGTGTTTTTTCCACACTAATACAAGTGCAAAAGTGGTTTCCTGTACCAACACAAGTGCGAAAAGTGGTTTTTCAACACTAACACAAGTGCGAAAAGTGGTTTTTCAACACTATCACAAGTGCGAAAAGTGTTTTTTCCACACTAATACAAGTGCAAAAGTGGTTTCCTGCACCAACACAAGTGCGAAAAGTGGTTTTTGAACACTAACACAAGTGCAAAAAGTGTTTTTTCCACACTAATACAAGTGCAAATGTGGTTTCCTGCACCAACACAAGTGCGAAAAGTGGTTTTCAACACTAACACAAGTGCGAAAAGTGGTTTTTCAACACTATCACAAGTGCGAAAAGTGTTTTTTCCACACTAATACAAGTGCAAAAGTGGTTTCCTGCACCAAAACAAGTGCGAAAAGGGGTTTTTCAACATTAACACAAGTGCGAAAAGTGGTTTTTCAACACTAGCACAAGTGCAAAAAGTGTTTTTTCCACACTAATACAAGTGCAAAAGTGGTTTCCTGCACCAACACATGTGGGAAAAGTGGATTTTCAACACTAACACAAGTGCGAAAAGTTGGTTTTGAACACTAACACAAGTGCGAAAAGTGGTTTCCTTCACGAACACAAGTGCGAAAAGTGGTTTTTCAACACTAACACAAGTGTGAAAAGTGGTTTTTCAACACTATCACAAGTGCGAAAAGTGGTTTTTCACACCAATACAAGTGCAAAAGTGGTTTCCTGCACCAACACAAGTGCGAAAAGTGGTTTTTCAACACTAACACAAGTGCGAAAAGTGGTTTTTCAACACTATCACAAGTGCAAAAAGTGTTTTTTCATCACTAACACAAGTGCAAAAGTGGTTTTCTGCACCAACACAAGTGCGAAATGTGGTTTTTCAACACTAACACAAGTGCGAAAAGTGGTTTTTCAACACTATCACAAGTGCAAAAAGTGTTTTTTCATCACTAATACAAGTGCAAAAAGTGTTTTTTCCACACTAATACAAGCGCAAAAGTGGTTTCCTGCACCAACACAAGTGCGAAAAGTGGTTTTTCAACACTAACACAAGTGCGAAAAGTGGTTTTTCAACACTAACACAAGTGCGAAAAGTGGTTTTTCAACACTATCACAAGTGCAAAAAGTGTTTTTTCCACACTAATACAAGCGCAAAAGTGGTTTCCTGCACCAACACAAGTGCGAAAAGTGGTTTTTCAACACTAACACAAGTGCGAAAAGTGGTTTTCCAACACTATCACAAGTGCAAAAAGTGTTTTTTCCACACTAATACAAGTGCAAAAGTGGTTTCCTGCACCAACACAAGTGCGAAAAGTGGTTTTTCAACACTAACACAAGTGCGAAAAGTGGTTTTTCAACACTATCACAAGTGCAAAAAGTGTTTTTTCATCACTAACACAAGTGCAAAAGTGGTTTTCTGCACCAACACAAGTGCGAAATGTGGTTTTTCAACACTAACACAAGTGCGAAAAGTGGTTTTTCAACACTATCACAAGTGCAAAAAGTGTTTTTTCCACACTAATACAAGTGCAAAAGTGGTTTCCTGCACCAACACAAGTGCGAAAAGTGGTTTTTCAACACTAACACAATTGCGAAAAGTGGTTTTTCAACACTATCACAAGTGCAAAAAGTGTTTTTTCATCACTAATACAAGTGCAAAAGTGGTTTCCTGCACCAACACTAGTGCGAAAAGTGGTTTTTCAACACTAACACAAGTGCGAAAAGTGGTTTTTCAACACTATCACAAGTGCAAAAAGTGTTTTTTCCACACAAATACAAGTGCAAAAGTGGTTTCCTGCACCAACACAAGTGCGAAAAGTGGTTTTTCAACACTAACACAAGTGCGAAAAGTGGTTTTTCAACACTACCACCAGTGCAAAAAGTGTTTTTTCCACACTAATACAAGTGCAAAAGTGGTTTCCTGCACCAACACAAGTGGGAAAAGTGGATTTTCAACACTAACACAAGTGCGAAAAGTGGTTTTTCAACACTATCACAAGTGCAAAAAGTGTTTTTTCCACACTAACTAATACAAGTGCAAAAGTGGTTTCCTGCACCAACACAAGTGCGAAAAGTAGTTTTTCAACACTAACACAAGTGCAAAAAGTGGGTTTTCAACACTATCACAAGTACAAAAAGTGTTTTTTCCACACTAATACAAGTGCAAAAGTGGTTTCCTGCACAAACACAAGTGCGAAAAGTGGTTTTTCAACACTAACACAAGTGTGAAAAGTGGTTTTTCAACACTAACACAAGTGCGAAAAGTGGTTTTTCCACACTAATACAAGTGCAAAAGTGGCTTTCCTGCACCAACACAAGTGCGAAAAGTGGTTTTTCAACACTAACACAAGTGCGAAAAGTAGTTTTTCAACACTATCACAAGTGCAAAAAGTGTTTTTTCCACACTAATACAAATGCAAAAGTGGTTTCCTGCACCAACACAAGTGCGAAAAGTGGTTTTTCAACACTAACACAAGTGCGAAAAGTGGTTTTTCAACACTATCACAAGTGCGAAAAGTGTTTTTTCCACACTAATACAAGTGCAAAAGTGGTTTCCTGCACCAACACAAGTGCGAAAAGTGGTTTTTGAACACTAACACAAGTGCAAAAAGTGTTTTTTCCACACTAATACAAGTGCAAATGTGGTTTCCTGCACCAACACAAGTGCGAAAAGTGGTTTTCAACACTAACACAAGTGCGAAAAGTGGTTTTTCAACACTATCACAAGTGCGAAAAGTGTTTTTTCCACACTAATACAAGTGCAAAAGTGGTTTCCTGCACCAAAACAAGTGCGAAAAGGGGTTTTTCAACATTAACACAAGTGCGAAAAGTGGTTTTTCAACACTAGCACAAGTGCAAAAAGTGTTTTTTTCCACACTAATACAAGTGCAAAAGTGGTTTCCTGCACCAACACAAGTGGGAAAAGTGGATTTTCAACACTAACACAAGTGCGAAAAGTTGGTTTTGAACACTAACACAAGTGCGAAAAGTGGTTTCCTTCACGAACACAAGTGCGAAAAGTGGTTTTTCAACACTAACACAAGTGTGAAAAGTGGTTTTTCAACACTATCACAAGTGCAAAAAGTGGTTTTTCACACCAATACAAGTGCAAAAGTGGTTTCCTGCACCAACACAAGTGCGAAAAGTGGTTTTTCAACACTAACACAAGTGCGAAAAGTGGTTTTTCAACACTATCACAAGTGCAAAAAGTGTTTTTTCATCACTAACACAAGTGCAAAAGTGGTTTTCTGCACCAACACAAGTGCGAAATGTGGTTTTTCAACACTAACACAAGTGCGAAAAGTGGTTTTTCAACACTATCACAAGTGCAAAAAGTGTTTTTTCCACACTAATACAAGTGCAAAAGTGGTTTCCTGCACCAACACAAGTGCCAAAAGTGGTTTTTCAACACTAACACAATTGCGAAAAGTGGTTTTTCAACACTATCACAAGTGCAAAAAGTGTTTTTTCATCACTAATACAAGTGCAAAAGTGGTTTCCTGCACCAACACTAGTGCAAAAAGTGGTTTTTCAACACTAACACAATGCGAAAAGTGGTTTTTCAACACTATCACAAGTGCAAAAAGTGTTTTTTCCACACAAATACAAGTGCAAAAGTGGTTTCCTGCACCAACACAAGTGCGAAAAGTGGTTTTTCAACACTAACACATGTGCGAAAAGTGGTTTTTCAACACTATCACAAGTGCAAAAAGTGTTTTTTCCACACTAATACAAGTGCAAAAGTGGTTTCCTGCACCAACACAAGTGGGAAAAGTGGATTTTCAACACTAACACAAGTGCGAAAAGTGGTTTTTCAACACTATCACAAGTGCAAAAAGTGATTTTTCCACACTAACTAATACAAGTGCAAAAGTGGTTTCCTGCACCAACACAAGTGCGAAAAGTAGTTTTTCCACACTAACACAAGTGCGAAAAGTGGTTTTTCAACACTATCACAAGTGCAAAAAGTGTTTTTTCCACACTAATACAAGCGCAAAAGTGGTTTCCTGCACCAACACAAGTGCGAAAAGTGGTTTTTCAACACTAACACAAGTGCGAAAAGTGGTTTTCCAACACTATCACAAGTGCAAAAAGTGTTTTTTCATCACTAATACAAGTGCAAAAGTGGTTTCATGCACCAACACAAGTGCGAAAAGTGGTTTTTCAACACTAACACAATTGCGAAAAGTGGTTTTTCAACACTATCACAAGTGCAAAAAGTGTTTTTTCATCACTAATACAAGTGCAAAAGTGGTTTCCTGCACCAACACGAGTGCGAAAAGTGGTTTTTCAACACTAACACAAGTGCGAAAAGTGGTTTTTCAACACTATCACAAGTGCAAAAAGTGTTTTTTCCACACAAATACAAGTGCAAAAGTGGTTTCCTGCACCAACACAAGTGCAAAAAGTGGTTTTTCAACACTAACACAAGTGCGAAAAGTGGTTTTTCAACACTATCACAAGTACAAAAAGTGTTTTTTCCACACTAATACAAGTGCAAAAGTGGTTTCCTGCACCAACACAAGTGGGAAAAGTGGATTTTCAACACTAACACAAGTGCGAAAAGTGGTTTTTCAACACTATCACAAGTGCAAAAAGTGTTTTTCCACACTAACTAATACAAGTGCAAAAGTGGTTTCCTGCACCAACACAAGTGCGAAAAGTAGTTTTTCAACACTAACACAAGTGCAAAAAGTGGGTTTTCAACACTATCACAAGTACAAAAAGTGTTTTTTCCACACTAATACAAGTGCAAAAGTGGTTTCCTGCACAAACACAAGTGCGAAAAGTGGTTTTTCAACACTAACACAAGTGTGAAAAGTGGTTTTTCAACACTAACACAAGTGCGAAAAGTGGTTTTCCACACTAATACAAGTGCAAAAGTGGCTTTCCTGCACCAACACAAGTGCGAAAAGTGGTTTTTCAACACTAACACAAGTGCGAAAAGTGGTTTTTCAACACTATCACAAGTGCAAAAAGTGTTTTTTCCACACTAATACAAGTGCAAAAGTGGTTTCCTGCACCAACACAAGTGCGAAAAGTGGTTTTTCAACACTAACACAAGTGCGAAAAGTGGTTTTTCAACACTATCACAAGTGCGAAAAGTGTTTTTTCCACACTAATACAAGTGCAAAAGTGGTTTCCTGCACCAACACAAGTGCGAAAAGTGGTTTTTGAACACTAACACAAGTGCAAAAAGTGTTTTTTCCACACTAATACAAGTGCAAATGTGGGCTCCTGCACCAACACAAGTGCGAAAAGTGGTTTTCAACACTAACACAAGTGCGAAAAGTGGTTTTTCAACACTATCACAAGTGCGAAAAGTGTTTTTTCCACACTAATACAAGTGCAAAAGTGGTTTCCTGCACCAAAACAAGTGCGAAAAGGGGTTTTTCAACATTAACACAAGTGCGAAAAGTGGTTTTTCAACACTAGCACAAGTGCAAAAAGTGTTTTTTCCACACTAATACAAGTGCAAAAGTGGTTTCCTGCACCAACACAAGTGGGAAAAGTGGATTTTCAACACTAACACAAGTGCGAAAAGTTGGTTTTGAACACTAACACAAGTGCGAAAAGTGGTTTCCTTCACGAACACAAGTGCGAAAAGTGGTTTTTCAACACTAACACAAGTGTGAAAAGTGGTTTTTCAACACTATCACAAGTGCAAAAAGTGGTTTTTCACACCAATACAAGTGCAAAAGTGGTTTCCTGCACCAACACAAGTGCGAAAAGTGGTTTTTCAACACTAACACAAGTGCGAAAAGTGGTTTTTCAACACTATCACAAGTGCAAAAAGTGTTTTTTCCACACTAATACAAGTGCAAAAGTGGTTTCCTGCACCAACACAAGTGCGAAAAGTGGTTTTTCAACACTAACACAAGTGCGAAAAGTGGTTTTTCAAAACTATCACAAGTGCAAAAAGTGTTTTTTCCACATTAATACAAGTGCAAAAGTGGTTTCCTGCACCAACACAAGTGCGAAAAGTGGTTTTTCAACACTAACACAAGTGCGAAAAGTGGTTTTTCAACACTAACACAAGTGCGAAAAGTGGTTTTTCCACACTAATACAAGTGCAAAAGTGGTTTCCTGCACCAACACAAGTGCGAAAAGTGGTTTTTGAACACTAACACAAGTGCGAAAAGTGGTTTTTCAACACTATCACAAGTGCAAAAAGTGTTTTTTCCACACTAATACAAGTGCAAAAGTGGTTTCCTGGACCAACACAAGTGCGAAAAGTGGTTTTTCAACACTAACACAAGTGCGAAAAGTGGTTTTTCAACACTATCACAAGTGCAAAAAGTGTTTTTTCCACACTAATACAAGTGCAAAAGTGGTTTCCTGCACCAACACAAGTGCAAAAAGTGGTTTTTCAACACTAACACAAGTGCGAAAAGTGGTTTTTCAACACTAACACAAGTGCGAAAAGTGGTTTTTCCACACTAATACAAGTGCAAAAGTGGTTTCCTGCACCAACACAAGTGGGAAAAGTGGATTTTCAACACTAACACAAGTGCGAAAAGTGGTTTTTCAACACTATCACAAGTGCAAAAAGTGTTTTTTCCACACTAATACAAGCGCAAAAGTGGTTTCCTGCACCAACACAAGTGCGAAAAGTGGTTTTTCAACACTAACACAAGTGCGAAAAGTGGTTTTCCAACACTATCACAAGTGCAAAAAGTGTTTTTTCCACACTAATACAAGTAGTCTAGTAGGAAGACTAGGTCCCCCTGCACCCCCCGGAGATATACTTCTAATCAGTGTTTCTAGATTGGAAAGAATGTGTAGAAAATGACTAGCTATGGCCCCAAGCTGAAACAATGTCCCACATACCATTTTTATGCAAATTACTGCTGCCATTATCAAAAAAACGATTTTTGACATATCTCAGCCAATATTGCAGATAATTGAAAAATGAAGGTGTCTAGACCCATGTTTTGAAGGGCATAGATCATGATAGAACTATTCATAACATGATTACATGTGTCTATGGTATACTAGTATGCATATTAATGCTGTAATTACAAAATAATCAGTTTTACAAATGATAAGGATACGTTAATACTGCAGATAACTTAACATGGTACATAAGGGGTCTAAACCCAGGTATTTTCAAGGTTAAATGTCAACAAGATGCTCCTGAGTCTTGCATAGGGGCGGGACATTGGCAGTAACATTGGTACCACTCAACTTTTCTTCCCACCATTGACTTTGTATTGCGAGAGATTTTCACTTGCTTATTTAAAGGTTTCTCACCCAGCCCACGTAAAATCTACCAACTCCTGCTGTTAACTCCCAAACATATTTTTTTATGTTATCCAATCACAGTGCAGAAATGACAGACTAGAGATCCAAATTAGTGCTGCTATAGCTGCCATTTTACATTTCCATCCATGTAACATGCGCGCTCGCGCGCTCGTATCAATTGGTAATGTCGCGCGCTCGTATCAATTGGTAACGTTGATGTTATTGAATACCTCAGTTGAAAGTTCAGTCTTCCATTCCATCTGTGTGTTGTTCTTGGTATTCATCCTCCAATCTAGCCAGGTAAGATGCTAACTATAATGTTACTCACACTCTTGACTTCAGTTTCTGCATGAAATCATAAACAGGCAGAATAACAGCTGAGCCAGCTAGCACCATGTTAGCTAACGTTAAAGCTAGCCTCATCTATGTACAGTATGTTCCTAATGTCGGTGTAACTTAAACTTTTGTTAATGCCAAACATGAGACATATCTGTTGACTTCTGTATATGAATTGAACCAGAAAGAGGCACGACAGCTGAGCTAGCTACAGTAACTTAGCACAATGTTTCATTGGCCTAGATAGCTAACGTTAGTGTGGAAGAATTTAGATGTTTTAGCTATTAGCACTTTTGATGCCACTAAACATGGTTTAGTCAGCTAAAAAGTACCCTAGTGTAGAACATGACTCAGAACCTCTGTTACCTCACTGAAAACTCAGAGCCTCCTTTCACAGGCACTTTTAACATCATTCGTGATTTCTTATTTGTCATTTAACAGTGATGGTAGACATCGACAGCAAGCATGCCCAAAAGAAAACGGAGTGTAGAACCTGCAGCCCAAAGCTCTCCTCCTACATGCATCCTTCATGTACCATCCATGTCTGATCATGGGGATTTCACGCCCCTCCGTAAAATTAAAGGATCTGCTTCAGAAAAACTGCAACTGCTTCAAAAGATCCGGGATAGACGTCTCAATCAACCGCATGACTCCCCATGTCGTATGCAATCAGTATGTGATCAGATCCCGGCAACTCTTCCTGATGACCTAGAAAGAGTAGGATATCACAGCAAGTGTTATAAGCACTTTGTCCGCCACTTTCATCGTCTGGGAGATGATACAGAACCAGGGCCATCAACCTCATCATGGCATCACTCTCCTCGTAAACCAGGAGGTTCTGCTGAACCCATCTTCCCGCCAGAGTGTATATTTTGTGAGAAAGTTGAGACCAAAGATGCTCATCGCAATACTGAGAGGCCTACAACCTTCCCATCCTTTAAAAACAAAGAAAATGCATGGGAGCAAATCGAAACACGGGCTGAGAAAATGGGTCTCTATCGACTCCATCGAAAGGTGAAAAACAAAGACCTCTTTGCATGTGAGGCCAAACACCATCCGTCATGTTTTAAAGCTTTCCGCACAGCATTCTACAACTATGAGCGTGCGATTCACAGAGCCGAAGCACCAAAGGAGCAGGCTTGCATGTCAGCCGCCCATGAAAAGGCATTCAACTCAGTACTGGAACACATTCAAACCCAGGTCATCCAGCAGAATAAAGTTCTACAGCTTTCTTCCTTGCGCTTGCTCTATGTCGAGGAACTGAAACTGAATGGATATGAGAACTCAAATTATCGGTCAGAGAAACTACTGAAACGCCTACAGAATGACCCAATCAAGGAGCATATCCACTTCACGAAGGTTGATCATGACAAATGTGATGTCATTTCTTTCTGGCTTGTGCACAGCTCAAACATAACAGTTTCCAATGCTCTCGCACGAGCATTCACACTCGGAAGCACAAACAAGAACCAAAATGTTGCCCTCCAACTTCGCCAGGGTATTCTACAGGCTTTCAGAGAGTGTAAAGACCAACCATGGCCACCAACAGCTGAAGACATGGAGCTCAATCCTGAAGACATCCTACCTCCAGACCTTGTCCGCTTTCTCAGCGTGCTAATGACTGGCAAGGAGGGCATCGAGACAGAAAAGGTGAAGCGTCTGGTCTTCTCCATTGGACAAGATCTGTGCCGTGCAGTGTCAGATGGAAAATGGAAGTTACCAAAGCACATTCTCCTCTGTGTGACTGTAAGGCACCTGTTCCGAAGCAAACAGCTCACCACAATACTACACAGGCTTGGACACTCTGAGAGCTACGATTTCGCCTTGGAGTTGGAAACTGCTCTCGCCAAGGTCCTGGATGAAGTCTCAACTTATCGTACACCACAAATTGTGACAGGAGAGGGCAACCTTGTATTCCACTGTGAGTGGGACAACTTGAATAAAACCACTACCAGTGTGCACGGCAGCAACATTGTAAACAGTGCTGGAGGAATCATGGTGCAGGAGGTCAAGCCCGGGTTCGAGAGCAGCAAGGACCGAATGCTACCTACCATCAATAGGTCACAACAGCGTAGCCTGAAGGTCGACACACCAAAAACTCTCCCACCCTTGCACTTTACTCGCGTTGGCCCGAAGTTCCCTGAAGGCTCATCATTCACACCGCCAGCAGAGAATGACACAGTCTATGCCACTACGATGCAAGAGTACTACATCTGGCTCTTCATCAGATACATCGGAAGCTGTGGCCTGCAGCCTGTGCCTGGGCTAGGGGGTTTCACCTCTGCAACTGGTTCTCCCCCACCCAGCAAATCAACAGTCGACTACTGCACGCCTATCCACCAACCGATCACAGACAACGCAGTTGTTCGTGAGCTACTGAAGGTGTTTTTTCCTGAAAAAAAGGTGATTACCTGTGATGTTTGTCTAGATCTGAAACTGGCAGTGACTGGTGATTGAAATGCGGTGCCTTTTTGTGTTTCAGGTCGAGGTACGTGAACTCCCCACGATCTACAGCAACCAGGAAGAGACTGATACCAGGGTGGTTCTGTACCTCCATCATGCTGCTACCATCGGATACAAGAACGCTGTAGTCAGAACACCGGACACAGACATCCTCCTGATCCTGCTCCACCATGCCCACAACATCAAGCTGACGGTGTACCTGGATACAGGGTCAGGGAAGCATCGCCAACTTGTCAACGTCTCTGAGCTGGCAGAATCCCTGGGAGAGGACTACTGTGCCACTCTCCTGGGGTACTATGTGTTCAGCGGAGAAGACTGCACCAGTGCCTTCAAAGGGAAGGGAAAAGTCGGGCCCTTGAAAAAGCTGGAGAAGAATCCCAGGTTTCACAGGGCATTCGGTGAACTGGGTGACAACTGGGATGCCAACCCTGAGGTGGAGAGGCAGTTAGAAAAATTCACCTGTGTGATGTACGGCCAGAGTCGCGAGTCATCAGTGGACATTGTCCGTGCCAAGCTGCTACGAAAAATGGTGGGAGAGGACAAGACCCTCACATCCAAGTCCAAGGTTGATCTGGCTCGCCTTCCTCCATGCCAGTCTGCCCTGAAGCCGCACATCCAGCGTGTGAACCACCGCGTAGCATTGTACAAAAGAGCCGATCAACCTATCATCGAAAAGCCAAAACCTTATGAGGAGCAAGGATGGATAAGGACTGATGAAGGACTGTTGAAACCAATGTGGTCCAGTGGTCCCATCCTACCAACCTCACTGGTGGATCTTCTGAACACAGGAGAGCACGAAGAGGAGGAGGAAGAGGAAGGAGAAGAAGAGTTTGACTCTGACGATTTCGATGAAAATGATGATGACTGACTCAGTGTAGAATCACTAATGCTAATGATGTTTATCTAAAACAAGCAAGAGAAGAGTGGTCACATTGAGTGCTAGGACTATTTTGACAGTTGTAATATTTAGAAAAATAAAACTTTGTGTTAACGTCTGTGTAGACGGACCTTAATATGAGTCTATTATTTCGTAAAACTGTGATTATTTTGTAAATAAAGCACTAATTAGCATACTAGTATACCATAGACACATGTAATCATGTTATGAATAGTTCTATCATGATCTATGCCCTTCAAAACATGGGTCTAGACACCTTCATTTTTCAATTATCTGCAATATTGGCTGAGATATGTCAAAAATCGTTTTTTTGATAATGGCAGCAGTAATTTGCATAAAAATGGTATGTGAGACATTTTTTCAGCTTGGGGCCATAGCTAGTCATTTTCTACACATTTTATCCAATCTAGAAACACTGATTAGAAGTATATCTCCGGGGGGTGCAGGGGGACCTAGTCTTCCTACTAGACTAAAGTGCAAAAGTGGTTTCCTGCACCAACACAAGTGCGAAAAGTGGTTTTTCAACACTAACACAAGTGCGAAAAGTGGTTTTTCAACACTATCACAAGTGCAAAAAGTGTTTTTTCATCACTAACACAAGTGCAAAAGTGGTTTTCTGCACCAACACAAGTGCGAAATGTGGTTTTTCAACACTAACACAAGTGCGAAAAGTGGTTTTTCAACACTATCACAAGTGCAAAAAGTGTTTTTTCCACACTAATACAAGTGCAAAAGTGGTTTCCTGCACCAACACAAGTGCGAAAAGTGGTTTTTCAACACTAACACAATTGCGAAAAGTGGTTTTTCAACACTATCACAAGTGCAAAAAGTGTTTTTTCATCACTAATACAAGTGCAAAAGTGGTTTCCTGCACCAACACTAGTGCGAAAAGTGGTTTTTCAACACTAACACAATGCGAAAAGTGGTTTTTCAACACTATCACAAGTGCAAAAAGTGTTTTTTCCACACAAATACAAGTGCAAAAGTGGTTTCCTGCACCAACACAAGGGCGAAAAGTGGTTTTTGAACACTAACACAAGTGCGAAAAGTGGTTTTTCAACACTATCACAAGTGCAAAAAGTGTTTTTTCCACACTAATACAAGTGCAAAAGTGGTTTCCTGGACCAACACAAGTGGGAAAAGTGGTTTTTCAACACTAACACAAGTGCGAAAAGTGGTTTTTCAACACTATCACAAGTGCAAAAAGTGGTTTTTCCACACTAATACAAGTGCAAAAGTGGTTTCCTGCACCAACACAAGTGCGAAAAGTGGTTTTTCAACACTAACACAAGTGCGAAAAGTGGTTTTTCAACACTATCACAAGTGCAAAAAGTGGTTTTTCCACACGAATACAAGTGCAAAAGTGGTTTCCTGCACCAACACAAGTGGGAAAAGTGGATTTTCAACACTAACACAAGTGCGAAAAGTGGTTTTTCAACACTAACACAAGTGCGAAAAGTGGTTTTTCAACACTAACACAAGTGCGAAAAGTGGTTTTTCAACACTAACACAAGTGCGAAGTGTTTTTTCCACACTAATACAAGTGCAAAAGTGGTTTCCTGCACCAACACAAGTGCGAAAAGTGGTTTTTCAACACTAACACAAGTGCGAAAAGTGGTTTTTCAACACTATGACAAGTGCAAAAAGTGTTTTTTCCACACTCATACAAGTGCAAAAGTGGTTTCCTGCACCAACACAAGTGCGAAAAGTGGTTTTTCAACACTAACTCAAGTGCGAAAAGTGGTTTTTCAACACTAACACAAGTGCGAAAGTGGTTTTTCCACACTAATACAAGTGCAAAAGTGGTTTCCTGCACCAACACAAGTGCGAAAAGTGGTTTTTGAACACTAACACAAGTGCGAAAAGTGGTTTTTCAACACTATCACAAGTGCAAAAAGTGTTTTTTCCACACTAATACAAGTGCAAAAGTGGTTTCCTGGACCAACACAAGTGGGAAAAGTGGTTTTTCAACACTAACACAAGTGCAAAAAGTGGTTTTTCAACACTATCACAAGTGCAAAAAGTGGTTTTTCCACACTAATACAAGTGCAAAAGTGGTTTCCTGCACCAACGCAAGTGCGAAAAGTGGTTTTTCAACACTAACACAAGTGCGAAAAGTCGTTTTTCAACACTATCACAAGTGCAAAAAGTGTTTTTTCCACACTAATACAAGTGCAAAAGTGGTTTCCTGCACCAACACAAGTGGGAAAAGTGGTTTTTCAACACTAACACAAGTGCGAAAAGTGGTTTTTCAACACTAACACAAGTGCGAAAAGTGGTTTTTCAACACTAACACAAGTGCGAAGTGTTTTTTCCACACTAATACAAGTGCAAAAGTGGTTTCCTGCACCAACACAAGTGCGAAAAGTGGTTTTTCAACACTAACACAAGTGCGAAAAGTGGTTTTTCAACACTATGACAAGTGCAAAAAGTGTTTTTTCCACACTCATACAAGTGCAAAAGTGGTTTCCTTCACCAACACAAGTGCGAAAAGTGGTTTTTCAACACTAACTCAAGTGCGAAAAGTGGTTTTTCAACACTAACACAAGTGCGAAAGTGGTTTTTCCACACTAATACAAGTGCAAAAGTGGTTTCCTGCACCAACACAAGTGCGAAAAGTGGTTTTTGAACACTAACACAAGTGCGAAAAGTGGTTTTTCAACACTATCACAAGTGCAAAAAGTGTTTTTTCCACACTAATACAAGTGCAAAAGTGGTTTCCTGGACCAACACAAGTGGGAAAAGTGGTTTTTCAACACTAACACAAGTGCGAAAAGTGGTTTTTCAACACTATCACAAGTGCAAAAAGTGGTTTTTCCACACTAATACAAGTGCAAAAGTGGTTTCCTGCACCAACGCAAGTGCGAAAAGTGGTTTTTCAACACTAACACAAGTGCGAAAAGTGGTTTTTCAACACTATCACAAGTGCAAAAAGTGTTTTTTCCACACTAATACAAGTGCAAAAGTGGTTTCCTGCACCAACACAGGTGGGAAAAGTGGATTTTCAACACTAACACAAGTGCGAAAAGTGGTTTTTCAACACTATCGCAAGTGCAAAAAGTGTTTTTTCCACACTAATACAAGTGCAAAAGTGGTTTCCTGCACCAACACAAGTGCGAAAAGTGATTTTTCAACACTAACACAAGTGCGAAAAGTGGTTTTTCAAAACTATCACAAGTGCAAAAAGTGTTTTTTCCACATTAATACAAGTGCAAAAGTGGTTTCCTGCACCAATACAAGTGCGAAAAGTGGTTTTTCAACACTAGCACAAGTGCGAAAAGTGGTTTTTCAACACTAACACAAGTGCGAAAAGTGGTTTTCCACACTAATACAAGTGCAAAAGTGGTTTCCTGCACCAACACAAGTGCGAAAAGTGGTTTTTGAACACTAACACAAGTGGGAAAAGTGGTTTTTCAACACTATCACAAGTGCAAAAAGTGTTTTTTCCACACTAATACAAGTGCAAAAGTGGTTTCCTGGACCAACACAAGTGCGAAAAGTGGTTTTTCAACACTAACACAAGTGCGAAAAGTGGTTTTTCAACACTATCACAAGTGCAAAAAGTGTTTTTTCCACACTAATACAAGTGCAAAAGTGGTTTCCTGCACCAACACAAGTGCGAAAAGTGGTTTTTGAACACACGCGAACAAGTGCGAAAAGTCGTTTTTCAACACTAACACAAGTGCGAAAAGTGGTTCTTCCACACTAATACAAGTGCAAAAGTGGTTTCCTGCACCAACACAAGTGCGAAAAGTGGTTTTTGAACACTAACACAAGTGCGAAAAGTGGTTTTTCAACACTAACACAAGTGCGAAAAGTGGTTTTTCCACACTAATACAAGTGCAAAAGTGGTTTCCACCACCAACACAAGGGCGAAAAGTGGTTTTTGAACACTAACACAAGTGCGAAAAGTGGTTTTTCAACACTATCACAAGTGCAAAAAGTGTTTTTTCCACACTAATACAAGTGCAAAAGTGGTTTCCTGGACCAACACAAGTGGGAAAAGTGGTTTTTCAACACTAACACAAGTGCGAAAAGTGGTTTTTCAACACTATCACAAGTGCAAAAAGTGGTTTTTCCACACTAATACAAGTGCAAAAGTGGTTTCCTGCACCAACACAAGTGCAAAAAGTGGTTTTTCAACACTAACACAAGTGCGAAAAGTGGTTTTTCAACACTATCACAAGTGCAAAAAGTGGTTTTTCCACACTAATACAAGTGCAAAAGTGGTTTCCTGCACCAACACAAGTGCGAAAAGTGGTTTTTCAACACTAACACAATTGCGAAAAGTGGTTTTTCAACACTAACACAAGTGCGAAAAGTGGTTTTTCAACACTAACACAAGTGCGAAAAGTGGTTTTTCAACACTAACACAAGTGCGAAGTGTTTTTTCCACACTAATACAAGTGCAAAAGTGGTTTCCTGCACCAACACAAGTACGAAAAGTGGTTTTTCAACACTAACACAAGTGCGAAAAGTGGTTTTTCAACACTATGACAAGTGCAAAAAGTGTTTTTTCCACACTCATACAAGTGCAAAAGTGGTTTCCTGCACCAACACAAGTGCGAAAAGTGGTTTTTCAACACTAACTCAAGTGCGAAAAGTGGTTTTTCAACACTAACACAAGTGCGAAAGTGGTTTTTCCACACTAATACAAGTGCAAAAGTGGTTTCCTGCACCAACACAAGTGCGAAAAGTGGTTTTTGAACACTAACACAAGTGCGAAAAGTGGTTTTTCAACACTATCACAAGTGCAAAAAGTGTTTTTTCCACACTAATACAAGTGCAAAAGTGGTTTCCTGGACCAACACAAGTGGGAAAAGTGGTTTTTCAACACTAACACAAGGGCGAAAAGTGGTTTTTCAACACTATCACAAGTGCAAAAAGTGGTTTTCCACACTAATACAAGTGCAAAAGTGGTTTCCTGCACCAACGCAAGTGCGAAAAGTGGTTTTTCAACACTAACACAAGTGCGAAAAGTGGTTTTTCAACACTATGACAAGTGCAAAAAGTGTTTTTTCCACACTCATACAAGTGCAAAAGTGGTTTCCTGCACCAACACAAGTGCGAAAAGTGGTTTTTCAACACTAACTCAAGTGCGAAAAGTGGTTTTTCAACACTAACACAAGTGCGAAAGTGGTTTTTCCACACTAATACAAGTGCAAAAGTGGTTTCCTGCACCAACACAAGTGCGAAAAGTGGTTTTTGAACACTAACACAAGTGCGAAAAGTGGTTTTTCAACACTATCACAAGTGCAAAAAGTGTTTTTTCCACACTAATACAAGTGCAAAAGTGGTTTCCTGGACCAACACAAGTGGGAAAAGTGGTTTTTCAACACTAACACAAGTGCGAAAAGTGGTTTTTCAACACTATCACAAGTGCAAAAAGTGGTTTTTCCACACTAATACAAGTGCAAAAGTGGTTTCCTGCACCAACGCAAGTGCGAAAAGTGGTTTTTCAACACTAACACAAGTGCGAAAAGTGGTTTTTCAACACTATCACAAGTGCAAAAAGTGTTTTTTCCACACTAATACAAGTGCAAAAGTGGTTTCCTGCACCAACACAAGTGGGAAAAGTGGATTTTCAACACTAACACAAGTGCGAAAAGTGGTTTTTCAACACTATCGCAAGTGCAAAAAGTGTTTTTTCCACACTAATACAAGTGCAAAAGTGGTTTCCTGCACCAACACAAGTGCGAAAAGTGATTTTTCAACACTAACACAAGTGCGAAAAGTGGTTTTTCAAAACTATCACAAGTGCAAAAAGTGTTTTTTCCACATTAATACAAGTGCAAAAGTGGTTTCCTGCACCAACACAAGTGCGAAAAGTGGTTTTTCAACACTAGCACAAGTGCGAAAAGTGGTTTTTCAACACTAACACAAGTGCGAAAAGTGGTTTTCCACACTAATACAAGTGCAAAAGTGGTTTCCTGCACCAACACAAGTGCGAAAAGTGGTTTTTGAACACTAACACAAGTGGGAAAAGTGGTTTTTCAACACTATCACAAGTGCAAAAAGTGTTTTTTCCACACTAATACAAGTGCAAAAGTGGTTTCCTGGACCAACACAAGTGCGAAAAGTGGTTTTTCAACACTAACACAAGTGCGAAAAGTGGTTTTTCAACACTATCACAAGTGCAAAAAGTGTTTTTTCCACACTAATACAAGTGCAAAAGTGGTTTCCTGCACCAACACAAGTGCGAAAAGTGGTTTTTGAACACACGCGAACAAGTGCGAAAAGTCGTTTTTCAACACTAACACAAGTGCAAAAAGTGGTTTTTCCACACTAATACAAGTGCAAAAGTGGTTTCCTGCACTAACACAAGTGCGAAAAGTGGTTTTTCAACACTATCACAAGTGCAAAAAGTGTTTTTTCCACACTAATACAAGTGCAAAAGTGGTTTCCTGGACCAACACAAGTGGGAAAAGTGGTTTTTCAACACTAACACAAGTGCGAAAAGTGGTTTTTCAACACTATCACAAGGGCAAAAAGTGTTTTTTCCACACTAATACAAGTGCAAAAGTGGTTTCCTGCACCAACACAAGTGCGAAAAGTGGTTTTTCAACACTAACACAAGTACGAAAAGTGGTTTTTCAACACTATCACAAGTGCAAAAAGTGTTTTTTCCACACTAATACAAGTGCAAAAGTGGTTTCCTGCACCAACACAAGTGCGAAAAGTGGTTTTTCAACACTAACACAATTGCGAAAAGTGGTTTTTCAACACTATCACAAGTGCAAAAAGTGTTTTTTCATCACTAATACAAGTGCAAAACTGGTTTCCTGCACCAACACTAGTGCGAAAAGTGGTTTTTCAACACTAACACAATGCGAAAAGTGGTTTTTCAACACTATCACAAGTGCAAAAAGTGTTTTTTCCACACAAATACAAGTGCAAAAGTGGTTTCCTGCACCAACACAAGTGCGAAAAGTGGTTTTTCAACACTAACACAAGTGCGAAAAGTGGTTTTTCAACACTATCACAAGTGCAAAAAGTGTTTTTTCCACACTAATACAAGTGCAAAAGTGGTTTCCTGCACCAACACAAGTGGGAAAAGTGGATTTTCAACACTAACACAAGTGCGAAAAGTGGTTTTTCAACACTATCACAAGTGCAAAAAGTGATTTTTCCACACTAACTAATACAAGTGCAAAAGTGGTTTCCTGCACCAACACAAGTGCGAAAAGTAGTTTTTCAACACTAACACAAGTGCAAAAAGTGGGTTTTCAACACTATCACAAGTACAAAAAGTGTTTTTTCCACACTAATACAAGTGCAAAAGTGGTTTCCTGCACAAACACAAGTGCGAAAAGTGGTTTTTCAACACTAACACAAGTGCGAAAAGTGGTTTTTCAACACTAACACAAGTGCGAAAAGTGGTTTTGCCACACTAATACAAGTGAAAAAGTGGATTTCCTGCACCAACACAAGTGCGAAAAGTGGTTTTTCAACACTAACACAAGTGCGAAAAGTGGTTTTTCAACACTATCACAAGTGCAAAAAGTGTTTTTTCCACACTAATACAAGTGCAAAAGTGGTTTCCTGCACCAACACAAGTGCGAAAAGTGGTTTTTCAACACTAACACAAGTGCGAAAAGTGGTTTTTCAACACTATCACAAGTGCGAAAAGTGTTTTTTCCACACTAATACAAGTGCAAAAGTGGTTTCCTGCACCAACACAAGTGCGAAAAGTGGTTTTTGAACACTAACACAAGTGCAAAAAGTGTTTTTTCCACACTAATACAAGTGCAAATGTGGTTTCCTGCACCAACACAAGTGCGAAAAGTGGTTTTCAACACTAACACAAGTGCGAAAAGTGGTTTTTCAACACTATCACAAGTGCGAAAAGTGTTTTTTCCACACTAATACAAGTGCAAAAGTGGTTTCCTGCACCAAAACAAGTGCGAAAAGGGGTTTTTCAACATTAACACAAGTGCGAAAAGTGGTTTTTCAACACTATCACAAGTGCAAAAAGTGTTTTTTCCACACAAATACAAGTGCAAAAGTGGTTTCCTGCACCAACACAAGTGCGAAAAGTGGTTTTTGAACACTAACACAAGTGCGAAAAGTGGTTTTTCAACACTATCACAAGTGCAAAAAGTGGTTTTTCCACACTAATACAAGTGCAAAAGTGGTTTCCTGGACCAACACAAGTGGGAAAAGTGGTTTTTCAACACTAACACAAGTGCGAAAAGTGGTTTTTCAACACTATCACAAGTGCAAAAAGTGGTTTTTCCACACTAATACAAGTGCAAAAGTGGTTTCCTGCACCAACACAAGTGCAAAAAGTGGTTTTTCAACACTAACACAAGTGCGAAAAGTGGTTTTTCAACACTATCACAAGTGCAAAAAGTGGTTTTTCCACACTAATACAAGTGCAAAAGTGGTTTCCTGCACCAACACAAGTGCGAAAAGTGGTTTTTCAACACTAACACAATTGCGAAAAGTGGTTTTTCAACACTAACACAAGTGCGAAAAGTGGTTTTTCAACACTAACACAAGTGCGAAAAGTGGTTTTTCAACACTAACACAAGTGCGAAGTGTTTTTTCCACACTAATACAAGTGCAAAAGTGGTTTCCTGCACCAACACAAGTGCGAAAAGTGGTTTTTCAACACTAACACAAGTGCGAAAAGTGGTTTTTCAACACTATGACAAGTGCAAAAAGTGTTTTTTCCACACTCATACAAGTGCAAAAGTGGTTTCCTGCACCAACACAAGTGCGAAAAGTGGTTTTTCAACACTAACTCAAGTGCGAAAAGTGGTTTTTCAACACTAACACAAGTGCGAAAGTGGTTTTTCCACACTAATACAAGTGCAAAAGTGGTTTCCTGCACCAACACAAGTGCGAAAAGTGGTTTTTGAACACTAACACAAGTGCGAAAAGTGGTTTTTCAACACTATCACAAGTGCAAAAAGTGTTTTTTCCACACTAATACAAGTGCAAAAGTGGTTTCCTGGACCAACACAAGTGGGAAAAGTGGTTTTTCAACACTAACACAAGGGCGAAAAGTGGTTTTTCAACACTATCACAAGTGCAAAAAGTGGTTTTCCACACTAATACAAGTGCAAAAGTGGTTTCCTGCACCAACGCAAGTGCGAAAAGTGGTTTTTCAACACTAACACAAGTGCGAAAAGTCGTTTTTCAACACTATCACAAGTGCAAAAAGTGTTTTTTCCACACTAATACAAGTGCAAAAGTGGTTTCCTGCACCAACACAAGTGGGAAAAGTGGATTTTCAACACTAACACAAGTGCGAAAAGTGGTTTTTCAACACTAACACAAGTGCGAAAAGTGGTTTTTCAACACTATGACAAGTGCAAAAAGTGTTTTTTCCACACTCATACAAGTGCAAAAGTGGTTTCCTGCACCAACACAAGTGCGAAAAGTGGTTTTTCAACACTAACTCAAGTGCGAAAAGTGGTTTTTCAACACTAACACAAGTGCGAAAGTGGTTTTTCCACACTAATACAAGTGCAAAAGTGGTTTCCTGCACCAACACAAGTGCGAAAAGTGGTTTTTGAACACTAACACAAGTGCGAAAAGTGGTTTTTCAACACTATCACAAGTGCAAAAAGTGTTTTTTCCACACTAATACAAGTGCAAAAGTGGTTTCCTGGACCAACACAAGTGGGAAAAGTGGTTTTTCAACACTAACACAAGTGCAAAAGTGGTTTCCTGCACCAACACAAGTACGAAAAGTGGTTTTTCAACACTAACACAAGTGCGAAAAGTGGTTTTTCAACACTATGACAAGTGCAAAAAGTGTTTTTTCCACACTCATACAAGTGCAAAAGTGGTTTCCTGCACCAACACAAGTGCGAAAAGTGGTTTTTCAACACTAACTCAAGTGCGAAAAGTGGTTTTTCAACACTAACACAAGTGCGAAAGTGGTTTTTCCACACTAATACAAGTGCAAAAGTGGTTTCCTGCACCAACACAAGTGCGAAAAGTGGTTTTTGAACACTAACACAAGTGCGAAAAGTGGTTTTTCAACACTATCACAAGTGCAAAAAGTGTTTTTTCCACACTAATACAAGTGCAAAAGTGGTTTCCTGGACCAACACAAGTGGGAAAAGTGGTTTTTCAACACTAACACAAGGGCGAAAAGTGGTTTTTCAACACTATCACAAGTGCAAAAAGTGGTTTTCCACACTAATACAAGTGCAAAAGTGGTTTCCTGCACCAACGCAAGTGCGAAAAGTGGTTTTTCAACACTAACACAAGTGCGAAAAGTGGTTTTTCAACACTATGACAAGTGCAAAAAGTGTTTTTTCCACACTCATACAAGTGCAAAAGTGGTTTCCTGCACCAACACAAGTGCGAAAAGTGGTTTTTCAACACTAACTCAAGTGCGAAAAGTGGTTTTTCAACACTAACACAAGTGCGAAAGTGGTTTTTCCACACTAATACAAGTGCAAAAGTGGTTTCCTGCACCAACACAAGTGCGAAAAGTGGTTTTTGAACACTAACACAAGTGCGAAAAGTGGTTTTTCAACACTATCACAAGTGCAAAAAGTGTTTTTTCCACACTAATACAAGTGCAAAAGTGGTTTCCTGGACCAACACAAGTGGGAAAAGTGGTTTTTCAACACTAACACAAGTGCGAAAAGTGGTTTTTCAACACTATCACAAGTGCAAAAAGTGGTTTTTCCACACTAATACAAGTGCAAAAGTGGTTTCCTGCACCAACGCAAGTGCGAAAAGTGGTTTTTCAACACTAACACAAGTGCGAAAAGTGGTTTTTCAACACTATCACAAGTGCAAAAAGTGTTTTTTCCACACTAATACAAGTGCAAAAGTGGTTTCCTGCACCAACACAAGTGGGAAAAGTGGATTTTCAACACTAACACAAGTGCGAAAAGTGGTTTTTCAACACTATCGCAAGTGCAAAAAGTGTTTTTTCCACACTAATACAAGTGCAAAAGTGGTTTCCTGCACCAACACAAGTGCGAAAAGTGATTTTTCAACACTAACACAAGTGCGAAAAGTGGTTTTTCAAAACTATCACAAGTGCAAAAAGTGTTTTTTCCACATTAATACAAGTGCAAAAGTGGTTTCCTGCACCAACACAAGTGCGAAAAGTGGTTTTTCAACACTAGCACAAGTGCGAAAAGTGGTTTTTCAACACTAACACAAGTGCGAAAAGTGGTTTTCCACACTAATACAAGTGCAAAAGTGGTTTCCTGCACCAACACAAGTGCGAAAAGTGGTTTTTGAACACTAACACAAGTGGGAAAAGTGGTTTTTCAACACTATCACAAGTGCAAAAAGTGTTTTTTCCACACTAATACAAGTGCAAAAGTGGTTTCCTGGACCAACACAAGTGCGAAAAGTGGTTTTTCAACACTAACACAAGTGCGAAAAGTGGTTTTTCAACACTATCACAAGTGCAAAAAGTGTTTTTTCCACACTAATACAAGTGCAAAAGTGGTTTCCTGCACCAACACAAGTGCGAAAAGTGGTTTTTGAACACACGCGAACAAGTGCGAAAAGTCGTTTTTCAACACTAACACAAGTGCAAAAAGTGGTTTTTCCACACTAATACAAGTGCAAAAGTGGTTTCCTGCACTAACACAAGTGCGAAAAGTGGTTTTTCAACACTATCACAAGTGCAAAAAGTGTTTTTTCCACACTAATACAAGTGCAAAAGTGGTTTCCTGGACCAACACAAGTGGGAAAAGTGGTTTTTCAACACTAACACAAGTGCGAAAAGTGGTTTTTCAACACTATCACAAGGGCAAAAAGTGTTTTTTCCACACTAATACAAGTGCAAAAGTGGTTTCCTGCACCAACACAAGTGCGAAAAGTGGTTTTTCAACACTAACACAAGTACGAAAAGTGGTTTTTCAACACTATCACAAGTGCAAAAAGTGTTTTTTCCACACTAATACAAGTGCAAAAGTGGTTTCCTGCACCAACACAAGTGCGAAAAGTGGTTTTTCAACACTAACACAATTGCGAAAAGTGGTTTTTCAACACTATCACAAGTGCAAAAAGTGTTTTTTCATCACTAATACAAGTGCAAAACTGGTTTCCTGCACCAACACTAGTGCGAAAAGTGGTTTTTCAACACTAACACAATGCGAAAAGTGGTTTTTCAACACTATCACAAGTGCAAAAAGTGTTTTTTCCACACAAATACAAGTGCAAAAGTGGTTTCCTGCACCAACACAAGTGCGAAAAGTGGTTTTTCAACACTAACACAAGTGCGAAAAGTGGTTTTTCAACACTATCACAAGTGCAAAAAGTGTTTTTTCCACACTAATACAAGTGCAAAAGTGGTTTCCTGCACCAACACAAGTGGGAAAAGTGGATTTTCAACACTAACACAAGTGCGAAAAGTGGTTTTTCAACACTATCACAAGTGCAAAAAGTGATTTTTCCACACTAACTAATACAAGTGCAAAAGTGGTTTCCTGCACCAACACAAGTGCGAAAAGTAGTTTTTCAACACTAACACAAGTGCAAAAAGTGGGTTTTCAACACTATCACAAGTACAAAAAGTGTTTTTTCCACACTAATACAAGTGCAAAAGTGGTTTCCTGCACAAACACAAGTGCGAAAAGTGGTTTTTCAACACTAACACAAGTGCGAAAAGTGGTTTTTCAACACTAACACAAGTGCGAAAAGTGGTTTTGCCACACTAATACAAGTGAAAAAGTGGATTTCCTGCACCAACACAAGTGCGAAAAGTGGTTTTTCAACACTAACACAAGTGCGAAAAGTGGTTTTTCAACACTATCACAAGTGCAAAAAGTGTTTTTTCCACACTAATACAAGTGCAAAAGTGGTTTCCTGCACCAACACAAGTGCGAAAAGTGGTTTTTCAACACTAACACAAGTGCGAAAAGTGGTTTTTCAACACTATCACAAGTGCGAAAAGTGTTTTTTCCACACTAATACAAGTGCAAAAGTGGTTTCCTGCACCAACACAAGTGCGAAAAGTGGTTTTTGAACACTAACACAAGTGCAAAAAGTGTTTTTTCCACACTAATACAAGTGCAAATGTGGTTTCCTGCACCAACACAAGTGCGAAAAGTGGTTTTCAACACTAACACAAGTGCGAAAAGTGGTTTTTCAACACTATCACAAGTGCGAAAAGTGTTTTTTCCACACTAATACAAGTGCAAAAGTGGTTTCCTGCACCAAAACAAGTGCGAAAAGGGGTTTTTCAACATTAACACAAGTGCGAAAAGTGGTTTTTCAACACTATCACAAGTGCAAAAAGTGTTTTTTCCACACAAATACAAGTGCAAAAGTGGTTTCCTGCACCAACACAAGTGCGAAAAGTGGTTTTTGAACACTAACACAAGTGCGAAAAGTGGTTTTTCAACACTATCACAAGTGCAAAAAGTGGTTTTTCCACACTAATACAAGTGCAAAAGTGGTTTCCTGGACCAACACAAGTGGGAAAAGTGGTTTTTCAACACTAACACAAGTGCGAAAAGTGGTTTTTCAACACTATCACAAGTGCAAAAAGTGGTTTTTCCACACTAATACAAGTGCAAAAGTGGTTTCCTGCACCAACACAAGTGCAAAAAGTGGTTTTTCAACACTAACACAAGTGCGAAAAGTGGTTTTTCAACACTATCACAAGTGCAAAAAGTGGTTTTTCCACACTAATACAAGTGCAAAAGTGGTTTCCTGCACCAACACAAGTGCGAAAAGTGGTTTTTCAACACTAACACAATTGCGAAAAGTGGTTTTTCAACACTAACACAAGTGCGAAAAGTGGTTTTTCAACACTAACACAAGTGCGAAAAGTGGTTTTTCAACACTAACACAAGTGCGAAGTGTTTTTTCCACACTAATACAAGTGCAAAAGTGGTTTCCTGCACCAACACAAGTGCGAAAAGTGGTTTTTCAACACTAACACAAGTGCGAAAAGTGGTTTTTCAACACTATGACAAGTGCAAAAAGTGTTTTTTCCACACTCATACAAGTGCAAAAGTGGTTTCCTGCACCAACACAAGTGCGAAAAGTGGTTTTTCAACACTAACTCAAGTGCGAAAAGTGGTTTTTCAACACTAACACAAGTGCGAAAGTGGTTTTTCCACACTAATACAAGTGCAAAAGTGGTTTCCTGCACCAACACAAGTGCGAAAAGTGGTTTTTGAACACTAACACAAGTGCGAAAAGTGGTTTTTCAACACTATCACAAGTGCAAAAAGTGTTTTTTCCACACTAATACAAGTGCAAAAGTGGTTTCCTGGACCAACACAAGTGGGAAAAGTGGTTTTTCAACACTAACACAAGGGCGAAAAGTGGTTTTTCAACACTATCACAAGTGCAAAAAGTGGTTTTCCACACTAATACAAGTGCAAAAGTGGTTTCCTGCACCAACGCAAGTGCGAAAAGTGGTTTTTCAACACTAACACAAGTGCGAAAAGTCGTTTTTCAACACTATCACAAGTGCAAAAAGTGTTTTTTCCACACTAATACAAGTGCAAAAGTGGTTTCCTGCACCAACACAAGTGGGAAAAGTGGATTTTCAACACTAACACAAGTGCGAAAAGTGGTTTTTCAACACTAACACAAGTGCGAAAAGTGGTTTTTCAACACTATGACAAGTGCAAAAAGTGTTTTTTCCACACTCATACAAGTGCAAAAGTGGTTTCCTGCACCAACACAAGTGCGAAAAGTGGTTTTTCAACACTAACTCAAGTGCGAAAAGTGGTTTTTCAACACTAACACAAGTGCGAAAGTGGTTTTTCCACACTAATACAAGTGCAAAAGTGGTTTCCTGCACCAACACAAGTGCGAAAAGTGGTTTTTGAACACTAACACAAGTGCGAAAAGTGGTTTTTCAACACTATCACAAGTGCAAAAAGTGTTTTTTCCACACTAATACAAGTGCAAAAGTGGTTTCCTGGACCAACACAAGTGGGAAAAGTGGTTTTTCAACACTAACACAAGTGCGAAAAGTGGTTTTTCAACACTATCACAAGTGCAAAAAGTGGTTTTTCCACACTAATACAAGTGCAAAAGTGGTTTCCTGCACCAACGCAAGTGCGAAAAGTGGTTTTTCAACACTAACACAAGTGCGAAAAGTGGTTTTTCAACACTATCACAAGTGCAAAAAGTGTTTTTTCCACACTAATACAAGTGCAAAAGTGGTTTCCTGCACCAACACAAGTGGGAAAAGTGGATTTTCAACACTAACACAAGTGCGAAAAGTGGTTTTTCAACACTATCGCAAGTGCAAAAAGTGTTTTTCCACACTAATACAAGTGCAAAAGTGGTTTCCTGCACCAACACAAGTGCGAAAAGTGATTTTTCAACACTAACACAAGTGCGAAAAGTGGTTTTTCAAAACTATCACAAGTGCAAAAAGTGTTTTTTCCACATTAATACAAGTGCAAAAGTGGTTTCCTGCACCAACACAAGTGCGAAAAGTGGTTTTTCAACACTAGCACAAGTGCGAAAAGTGGTTTTTCAACACTAACACAAGTGCGAAAAGTGGTTTTCCACACTAATACAAGTGCAAAAGTGGTTTCCTGCACCAACACAAGTGCGAAAAGTGGTTTTTGAACACTAACACAAGTGGGAAAAGTGGTTTTTCAACACTATCACAAGTGCAAAAAGTGTTTTTTCCACACTAATACAAGTGCAAAAGTGGTTTCCTGGACCAACACAAGTGCGAAAAGTGGTTTTTCAACACTAACACAAGTGCGAAAAGTGGTTTTTCAACACTATCACAAGTGCAAAAAGTGTTTTTTCCACACTAATACAAGTGCAAAAGTGGTTTCCTGCACCAACACAAGTGCGAAAAGTGGTTTTTCAACACTAACACAAGTGCGAAAAGTGGTTTTTCAACACTAACACAAGTGCGAAAAGTGGTTTTTCCACACTAATACAAGTGCAAAAGTGGTTTCCTGCACTAACACAAGTGCGAAAAGTGGTTTTTCAACACTATCACAAGTGCAAAAAGTGTTTTTTCCACACTAATACAAGTGCAAAAGTGGTTTCCTGGACCAACACAAGTGGGAAAAGTGGTTTTTCAACACTAACACAAGTGCGAAAAGTGGTTTTTCAACACTATCACAAGGGCAAAAAGTGTTTTTTCCACACTAATACAAGTGCAAAAGTGGTTTCCTGCACCAACACAAGTGCGAAAAGTGGTTTTTCAACACTAACACAAGTACGAAAAGTGGTTTTTCAACACTATCACAAGTGCAAAAAGTGTTTTTTCCACACTAATACAAGTGCAAAAGTGGTTTCCTGCACCAACACAAGTGCGAAAAGTGGTTTTTCAACACTAACACAATTGCGAAAAGTGGTTTTTCAACACTATCACAAGTGCAAAAAGTGTTTTTTCATCACTAATACAAGTGCAAAACTGGTTTCCTGCACCAACACTAGTGCGAAAAGTGGTTTTTCAACACTAACACAATGCGAAAAGTGGTTTTTCAACACTATCACAAGTGCAAAAAGTGTTTTTTCCACACAAATACAAGTGCAAAAGTGGTTTCCTGCACCAACACAAGTGCGAAAAGTGGTTTTTCAACACTAACACAAGTGCGAAAAGTGGTTTTTCAACACTATCACAAGTGCAAAAAGTGTTTTTTCCACACTAATACAAGTGCAAAAGTGGTTTCCTGCACCAACACAAGTGGGAAAAGTGGATTTTCAACACTAACACAAGTGCGAAAAGTGGTTTTTCAACACTATCACAAGTGCAAAAAGTGATTTTTCCACACTAACTAATACAAGTGCAAAAGTGGTTTCCTGCACCAACACAAGTGCGAAAAGTAGTTTTTCAACACTAACACAAGTGCAAAAAGTGGGTTTTCAACACTATCACAAGTACAAAAAGTGTTTTTTCCACACTAATACAAGTGCAAAAGTGGTTTCCTGCACAAACACAAGTGCGAAAAGTGGTTTTTCAACACTAACACAAGTGCGAAAAGTGGTTTTTCAACACTAACACAAGTGCGAAAAGTGGTTTTGCCACACTAATACAAGTGAAAAAGTGGATTTCCTGCACCAACACAAGTGCGAAAAGTGGTTTTTCAACACTAACACAAGTGCGAAAAGTGGTTTTTCAACACTATCACAAGTGCAAAAAGTGTTTTTTCCACACTAATACAAGTGCAAAAGTGGTTTCCTGCACCAACACAAGTGCGAAAAGTGGTTTTTCAACACTAACACAAGTGCGAAAAGTGGTTTTTCAACACTATCACAAGTGCGAAAAGTGTTTTTTCCACACTAATACAAGTGCAAAAGTGGTTTCCTGCACCAACACAAGTGCGAAAAGTGGTTTTTGAACACTAACACAAGTGCAAAAAGTGTTTTTTCCACACTAATACAAGTGCAAATGTGGTTTCCTGCACCAACACAAGTGCGAAAAGTGGTTTTCAACACTAACACAAGTGCGAAAAGTGGTTTTTCAACACTATCACAAGTGCGAAAAGTGTTTTTTCCACACTAATACAAGTGCAAAAGTGGTTTCCTGCACCAAAACAAGTGCGAAAAGGGGTTTTTCAACATTAACACAAGTGCGAAAAGTGGTTTTTCAACACTATCACAAGTGCAAAAAGTGTTTTTTCCACACAAATACAAGTGCAAAAGTGGTTTCCTGCACCAACACAAGTGCGAAAAGTGGTTTTTGAACACTAACACAAGTGCGAAAAGTGGTTTTTCAACACTAACACAAGTGCGAAAAGTGGTTTTTCCACACTAATACAAGTGCAAAAGTGGTTTCCTGCACCAACACAAGGGCGAAAAGTGGTTTTTGAACACTAACACAAGTGCGAAAAGTGGTTTTTCAACACTATCACAAGTGCAAAAAGTGTTTTTTCCACACTAATACAAGTGCAAAAGTGGTTTCCTGGACCAACACAAGTGGGAAAAGTGGTTTTTCAACACTAACACAAGTGCGAAAAGTGGTTTTTCAACACTATCACAAGTGCAAAAAGTGGTTTTTCCACACTAATACAAGTGCAAAAGTGGTTTCCTGCACCAACACAAGTGCGAAAAGTGGTTTTTCAACACTAACACAAGTGCGAAAAGTGGTTTTTCAACACTATCACAAGTGCAAAAAGTAGTTTTTCCACACGAATACAAGTGCAAAAGTGGTTTCCTGCACCAACACAAGTGCGAAAAGTGGTTTTTCAACACTAACACAAGTGCGAAAAGTGGTTTTTCAACACTAACACAAGTGCGAAAAGTGGTTTTTCAACACTAACACAAGTGCGAAAAGTGGTTTTTCAACACTAACACAAGTGCGAAAGTGGTTTTTCCACACTAATACAAGTGCAAAAGTGGTTTCCTGCACCAACACAAGTGCGAAAAGTGGTTTTTGAACACTAACACAAGTGCGAAAAGTGGTTTTTCAACACTATCACAAGTGCAAAAAGTGTTTTTTCCACACTAATACAAGTGCAAAAGTGGTTTCCTGGACCAACACAAGTGGGAAAAGTGGTTTTTCAACACTAACACAAGTGCGAAAAGTGGTTTTTCAACACTATCACAAGTGCAAAAAGTGGTTTTTCCACACTAATACAAGTGCAAAAGTGGTTTCCTGCACCAACGCAAGTGCGAAAAGTGGTTTTTCAACACTAACACAAGTGCGAAAAGTGGTTTTTCAACACTATCACAAGTGCAAAAAGTGTTTTTTCCACACTAATACAAGTGCAAAAGTGGTTTCCTGCACCAACACAAGTGGGAAAAGTGGATTTTCAACACTAACACAAGTGCGAAAAGTGGTTTTTCAACACTATCGCAAGTGCAAAAAGTGTTTTTCCACACTAATACAAGTGCAAAAGTGGTTTCCTGCACCAACACAAGTGCGAAAAGTGATTTTTCAACACTAACACAAGTGCGAAAAGTGGTTTTTCAAAACTATCACAAGTGCAAAAAGTGTTTTTTCCACATTAATACAAGTGCAAAAGTGGTTTCCTGCACCAACACAAGTGCGAAAAGTGGTTTTTCAACACTAGCACAAGTGCGAAAAGTGGTTTTTCAACACTAACACAAGTGCGAAAAGTGGTTTTCCACACTAATACAAGTGCAAAAGTGGTTTCCTGCACCAACACAAGTGCGAAAAGTGGTTTTTGAACACTAACACAAGTGGGAAAAGTGGTTTTTCAACACTATCACAAGTGCAAAAAGTGTTTTTTCCACACTAATACAAGTGCAAAAGTGGTTTCCTGGACCAACACAAGTGCGAAAAGTGGTTTTTCAACACTAACACAAGTGCGAAAAGTGGTTTTTCAACACTATCACAAGTGCAAAAAGTGTTTTTTCCACACTAATACAAGTGCAAAAGTGGTTTCCTGCACCAACACAAGTGCGAAAAGTGGTTTTTCAACACTAACACAAGTGCGAAAAGTGGTTTTTCAACACTAACACAAGTGCGAAAAGTGGTTTTTCCACACTAATACAAGTGCAAAAGTGGTTTCCTGCACTAACACAAGTGCGAAAAGTGGTTTTTCAACACTATCACAAGTGCAAAAAGTGTTTTTTCCACACTAATACAAGTGCAAAAGTGGTTTCCTGGACCAACACAAGTGGGAAAAGTGGTTTTTCAACACTAACACAAGTGCGAAAAGTGGTTTTTCAACACTATCACAAGGGCAAAAAGTGTTTTTTCCACACTAATACAAGTGCAAAAGTGGTTTCCTGCACCAACACAAGTGCGAAAAGTGGTTTTTCAACACTAACACAAGTACGAAAAGTGGTTTTTCAACACTATCACAAGTGCAAAAAGTGTTTTTTCCACACTAATACAAGTGCAAAAGTGGTTTCCTGCACCAACACAAGTGCGAAAAGTGGTTTTTCAACACTAACACAATTGCGAAAAGTGGTTTTTCAACACTATCACAAGTGCAAAAAGTGTTTTTTCATCACTAATACAAGTGCAAAACTGGTTTCCTGCACCAACACTAGTGCGAAAAGTGGTTTTTCAACACTAACACAATGCGAAAAGTGGTTTTTCAACACTATCACAAGTGCAAAAAGTGTTTTTTCCACACAAATACAAGTGCAAAAGTGGTTTCCTGCACCAACACAAGTGCGAAAAGTGGTTTTTCAACACTAACACAAGTGCGAAAAGTGGTTTTTCAACACTATCACAAGTGCAAAAAGTGTTTTTTCCACACTAATACAAGTGCAAAAGTGGTTTCCTGCACCAACACAAGTGGGAAAAGTGGATTTTCAACACTAACACAAGTGCGAAAAGTGGTTTTTCAACACTATCACAAGTGCAAAAAGTGATTTTTCCACACTAACTAATACAAGTGCAAAAGTGGTTTCCTGCACCAACACAAGTGCGAAAAGTAGTTTTTCAACACTAACACAAGTGCAAAAAGTGGGTTTTCAACACTATCACAAGTACAAAAAGTGTTTTTTCCACACTAATACAAGTGCAAAAGTGGTTTCCTGCACAAACACAAGTGCGAAAAGTGGTTTTTCAACACTAACACAAGTGCGAAAAGTGGTTTTTCAACACTAACACAAGTGCGAAAAGTGGTTTTGCCACACTAATACAAGTGAAAAAGTGGATTTCCTGCACCAACACAAGTGCGAAAAGTGGTTTTTCAACACTAACACAAGTGCGAAAAGTGGTTTTTCAACACTATCACAAGTGCAAAAAGTGTTTTTTCCACACTAATACAAGTGCAAAAGTGGTTTCCTGCACCAACACAAGTGCGAAAAGTGGTTTTTCAACACTAACACAAGTGCGAAAAGTGGTTTTTCAACACTATCACAAGTGCGAAAAGTGTTTTTTCCACACTAATACAAGTGCAAAAGTGGTTTCCTGCACCAACACAAGTGCGAAAAGTGGTTTTTGAACACTAACACAAGTGCAAAAAGTGTTTTTTCCACACTAATACAAGTGCAAATGTGGTTTCCTGCACCAACACAAGTGCGAAAAGTGGTTTTCAACACTAACACAAGTGCGAAAAGTGGTTTTTCAACACTATCACAAGTGCGAAAAGTGTTTTTTCCACACTAATACAAGTGCAAAAGTGGTTTCCTGCACCAAAACAAGTGCGAAAAGGGGTTTTTCAACATTAACACAAGTGCGAAAAGTGGTTTTTCAACACTATCACAAGTGCAAAAAGTGTTTTTTCCACACAAATACAAGTGCAAAAGTGGTTTCCTGCACCAACACAAGTGCGAAAAGTGGTTTTTGAACACTAACACAAGTGCGAAAAGTGGTTTTTCAACACTAACACAAGTGCGAAAAGTGGTTTTTCCACACTAATACAAGTGCAAAAGTGGTTTCCTGCACCAACACAAGGGCGAAAAGTGGTTTTTGAACACTAACACAAGTGCGAAAAGTGGTTTTTCAACACTATCACAAGTGCAAAAAGTGTTTTTTTCCACACTAATACAAGTGCAAAAGTGGTTTCCTGGACCAACACAAGTGGGAAAAGTGGTTTTTCAACACTAACACAAGTGCGAAAAGTGGTTTTTCAACACTATCACAAGTGCAAAAAGTGGTTTTTCCACACTAATACAAGTGCAAAAGTGGTTTCCTGCACCAACACAAGTGCGAAAAGTGGTTTTTCAACACTAACACAAGTGCGAAAAGTGGTTTTTCAACACTATCACAAGTGCAAAAAGTAGTTTTTCCACACGAATACAAGTGCAAAAGTGGTTTCCTGCACCAACACAAGTGCGAAAAGTGGTTTTTCAACACTAACACAAGTGCGAAAAGTGGTTTTTCAACACTAACACAAGTGCGAAAAGTGGTTTTTCAACACTAACACAAGTGCGAAAAGTGGTTTTTCAACACTAACACAAGTGCGAAGTGTTTTTTCCACACTAATACAAGTGCAAAAGTGGTTTCCTGCACCAACACAAGTGCGAAAAGTGGTTTTTCAACACTAACACAAGTGCGAAAAGTGGTTTTTCAACACTATGACAAGTGCAAAAAGTGTTTTTTCCACACTCATACAAGTGCAAAAGTGGTTTCCTGCACCAACACAAGTGCGAAAAGTGGTTTTTCAACACTAACTCAAGTGCGAAAAGTGGTTTTTCAACACTAACACAAGTGCGAAAGTGGTTTTTCCACACTAATACAAGTGCAAAAGTGGTTTCCTGCACCAACACAAGTGCGAAAAGTGGTTTTTGAACACTAACACAAGTGCGAAAAGTGGTTTTTCAACACTATCACAAGTGCAAACAGTGTTTTTTCCACACTAATACAAGTGCAAAAGTGGTTTCCTGGACCAACACAAGTGGGAAAAGTGGTTTTTCAACACTAACACAAGTGCGAAAAGTGGTTTTTCAACACTATCACAAGTGCAAAAAGTGGTTTTTCCACACTAATACAAGTGCAAAAGTGGTTTCCTGCACCAACGCAAGTGCGAAAAGTGGTTTTTCAACACTAACACAAGTGCGAAAAGTCGTTTTTCAACACTATCACAAGTGCAAAAAGTGTTTTTTCCACACTAATACAAGTGCAAAAGTGGTTTCCTGCACCAACACAAGTGGGAAAAGTGGATTTTCAACACTAACACAAGTGCGAAAAGTGGTTTTTCAACACTATCGCAAGTGCAAAAAGTGTTTTTTCCACACTAATACAAGTGCAAAAGTGGTTTCCTGCACCAACACAAGTGCGAAAAGTGATTTTTCAACACTAACACAAGTGCGAAAAGTGGTTTTTCAAAACTATCACAAGTGCAAAAAGTGTTTTTTCCACATTAATACAAGTGCAAAAGTGGTTTCCTGCACCAATACAAGTGCGAAAAGTGGTTTTTCAACACTAGCACAAGTGCGAAAAGTGGTTTTTCAACACTAACACAAGTGCAAAAAGTGGTTTTCCACACTAATACAAGTGCAAAAGTGGTTTCCTGCACCAACACAAGTGCGAAAAGTGGTTTTTGAACACTAACACAAGTGGGAAAAGTGGTTTTTCAACACTATCACAAGTGCAAAAAGTGTTTTTTCCACACTAATACAAGTGCAAAAGTGGTTTCCTGGACCAACACAAGTGCGAAAAGTGGTTTTTCAACACTAACACAAGTGCGAAAAGTGGTTTTTCAACACTATCACAAGTGCAAAAAGTGTTTTTTCCACACTAATACAAGTGCAAAAGTGGTTTCCTGCACCAACACAAGTGCGAAAAGTGGTTTTTGAACACACGCGAACAAGTGCGAAAAGTCGTTTTTCAACACTAACACAAGTGCGAAAAGTGGTTCTTCCACACTAATACAAATGCAAAAGTGGTTTCCTGCACCAACACAAGTGCGAAAAGTGGTTTTTGAACACTAACACAAGTGCGAAAAGTGGTTTTTCAACACTAACACAAGTGCGAAAAGTGGTTTTTCCACACTAATACAAGTGCAAAAGTGGTTTCCTGCACCAACACAAGTGCGAAAAGTGGTTTTTGAACACTAACACAAGTGGGAAAAGTGGTTTTTCAACACTATCACAAGTGCAAAAAGTGTTTTTTCCACACTAATACAAGTGCAAAAGTGGTTTCCTGGACCAACACAAGTGCGAAAAGTGGTTTTTCAACACTAACACAAGTGCGAAAAGTGGTTTTTCAACACTATCACAAGTGCAAAAAGTGTTTTTTCCACACTAATACAAGTGCAAAAGTGGTTTCCTGCACCAACACAAGTGCGAAAAGTGGTTTTTGAACACACGCGAACAAGTGCGAAAAGTCGTTTTTCAACACTAACACAAGTGCGAAAAGTGGTTCTTCCACACTAATACAAATGCAAAAGTGGTTTCCTGCACCAACACAAGTGCGAAAAGTGGTTTTTGAACACTAACACAAGTGCGAAAAGTGGTTTTTCAACACTAACACAAGTGCGAAAAGTGGTTTTTCCACACTAATACAAGTGCAAAAGTGGTTTCCTGCACCAACACAAGGGCGAAAAGTGGTTTTTGAACACTAACACAAGTGCGAAAAGTGGGTTTTCAACACTATCACAAGTGCAAAAAGTGTTTTTTCCACACTAATACAAGTGCAAAAGTGGTTTCCTGGACCAACACAAGTGGGAAAAGTGGTTTTTCAACACTAACACAAGTGCGAAAAGTGGTTTTTCAACACTATCACAAGTGCAAAAAGTGTTTTTTCCACACTCATACAAGTGCAAAAGTGGTTTCCTGCACCAACACAAGTGCGAAAAGTGGTTTTTCAACACTAACTCAAGTGCGAAAAGTGGTTTTTCAACACTAACACAAGTGCGAAAGTGGTTTTTCCACACTAATACAAGTGCAAAAGTGGTTTCCTGCACCAACACAAGTGCGAAAAGTGGTTTTTGAACACTAACACAAGTGCGAAAAGTGGTTTTTCAACACTATCACAAGTGCAAACAGTGTTTTTTCCACACTAATACAAGTGCAAAAGTGGTTTCCTGGACCAACACAAGTGGGAAAAGTGGTTTTTCAACACTAACACAAGTGCGAAAAGTGGTTTTTCAACACTATCACAAGTGCAAAAAGTGGTTTTTCCACACTAATACAAGTGCAAAAGTGGTTTCCTGCACCAACGCAAGTGCGAAAAGTGGTTTTTCAACACTAACACAAGTGCGAAAAGTCGTTTTTCAACACTATCACAAGTGCAAAAAGTGTTTTTTCCACACTAATACAAGTGCAAAAGTGGTTTCCTGCACCAACACAAGTGGGAAAAGTGGATTTTCAACACTAACACAAGTGCGAAAAGTGGTTTTTCAACACTATCGCAAGTGCAAAAAGTGTTTTTTCCACACTAATACAAGTGCAAAAGTGGTTTCCTGCACCAACACAAGTGCGAAAAGTGATTTTTCAACACTAACACAAGTGCGAAAAGTGGTTTTTCAAAACTATCACAAGTGCAAAAAGTGTTTTTTCCACATTAATACAAGTGCAAAAGTGGTTTCCTGCACCAATACAAGTGCGAAAAGTGGTTTTTCAACACTAGCACAAGTGCGAAAAGTGGTTTTTCAACACTAACACAAGTGCGAAAAGTGGTTTTCCACACTAATACAAGTGCAAAAGTGGTTTCCTGCACCAACACAAGTGCGAAAAGTGGTTTTTGAACACTAACACAAGTGGGAAAAGTGGTTTTTCAACACTATCACAAGTGCAAAAAGTGTTTTTTCCACACTAATACAAGTGCAAAAGTGGTTTCCTGGACCAACACAAGTGCGAAAAGTGGTTTTTCAACACTAACACAAGTGCGAAAAGTGGTTTTTCAACACTATCACAAGTGCAAAAAGTGTTTTTTCCACACTAATACAAGTGCAAAAGTGGTTTCCTGCACCAACACAAGTGCGAAAAGTGGTTTTTGAACACACGCGAACAAGTGCGAAAAGTCGTTTTTCAACACTAACACAAGTGCGAAAAGTGGTTCTTCCACACTAATACAAATGCAAAAGTGGTTTCCTGCACCAACACAAGTGCGAAAAGTGGTTTTTGAACACTAACACAAGTGCGAAAAGTGGTTTTTCAACACTAACACAAGTGCGAAAAGTGGTTTTTCCACACTAATACAAGTGCAAAAGTGGTTTCCTGCACCAACACAAGTGCGAAAAGTGGTTTTTGAACACTAACACAAGTGGGAAAAGTGGTTTTTCAACACTATCACAAGTGCAAAAAGTGTTTTTTCCACACTAATACAAGTGCAAAAGTGGTTTCCTGGACCAACACAAGTGCGAAAAGTGGTTTTTCAACACTAACACAAGTGCGAAAAGTGGTTTTTCAACACTATCACAAGTGCAAAAAGTGTTTTTTCCACACTAATACAAGTGCAAAAGTGGTTTCCTGCACCAACACAAGTGCGAAAAGTGGTTTTTGAACACACGCGAACAAGTGCGAAAAGTCGTTTTTCAACACTAACACAAGTGCGAAAAGTGGTTCTTCCACACTAATACAAATGCAAAAGTGGTTTCCTGCACCAACACAAGTGCGAAAAGTGGTTTTTGAACACTAACACAAGTGCGAAAAGTGGTTTTTCAACACTAACACAAGTGCGAAAAGTGGTTTTTCCACACTAATACAAGTGCAAAAGTGGTTTCCTGCACCAACACAAGGGCGAAAAGTGGTTTTTGAACACTAACACAAGTGCGAAAAGTGGGTTTTCAACACTATCACAAGTGCAAAAAGTGTTTTTTCCACACTAATACAAGTGCAAAAGTGATTTCCTGGACCAACACAAGTGGGAAAAGTGGTTTTTCAACACTAACACAAGTGCGAAAAGTGGTTTTTCAACACTATCACAAGTGCAAAAAGTGGTTTTTCCACACTAATACAAGTGCAAAAGTGGTTTCCTGCACCAACACAAGTGCAAAAAGTGGTTTTTCAACACTAACACAAGTGCGAAAAGTGGTTTTTCAACACTATCACAAGTGCAAAAAGTGGTTTTTCCACACTAATACAAGTGCAAAAGTGGTTTCCTGCACCAACACAAGTGCGAAAAGTGGTTTTTCAACACTAACACAATTGCGAAAAGTGGTTTTTCAACACTAACACAAGTGCGAAAAGTGGTTTTTCAACACTAACACAAGTGCGAAAAGTGGTTTTTCAACACTAACACAAGTGCGAAGTGTTTTTTCCACACTAATACAAGTGCAAAAGTGGTTTCCTGCACCAACACAAGTGCGAAAAGTGGTTTTTCAACACTAACACAAGTGCGAAAAGTGGTTTTTCAACACTATGACAAGTGCAAAAAGTGTTTTTTCCACACTCATACAAGTGCAAAAGTGGTTTCCTGCACCAACACAAGTGCGAAAAGTGGTTTTTCAACACTAACTCAAGTGCGAAAAGTGGTTTTTCAACACTAACACAAGTGCGAAAGTGGTTTTTCCACACTAATACAAGTGCAAAAGTGGTTTCCTGCACCAACACAAGTGCGAAAAGTGGTTTTTGAACACTAACACAAGTGCGAAAAGTGGTTTTTCAACACTATCACAAGTGCAAAAAGTGTTTTTTCCACACTAATACAAGTGCAAAAGTGGTTTCCTGGACCAACACAAGTGGGAAAAGTAGTTTTTCAACACTAACACAAGGGCGAAAAGTGGTTTTTCAACACTATCACAAGTGCAAAAAGTGGTTTTCCACACTAATACAAGTGCAAAAGTGGTTTCCTGCACCAACGCAAGTGCGAAAATTGGTTTTTCAACACTAACACAAGTGCGAAAAGTCGTTTTTCAACACTATCACAAGTGCAAAAAGTGTTTTTTCCACACTAATACAAGTGCAAAAGTGGTTTCCTGCACCAACACAAGTGGGAAAAGTGGATTTTCAACACCAACACAAGTGCGAAAAGTGGTTTTTCAACACTAACACAAGTGCGAAAAGTGGTTTTTCAACACTATGACAAGTGCAAAAAGTGTTTTTTCCACACTCATACAAGTGCAAAAGTGGTTTCCTGCACCAACACAAGTGCGAAAAGTGGTTTTTCAACACTAACTCAAGTGCGAAAAGTGGTTTTTCAACACTAACACAAGTGCGAAAGTGGTTTTTCCACACTAATACAAGTGCAAAAGTGGTTTCCTGCACCAACACAAGTGCGAAAAGTGGTTTTTGAACACTAACACAAGTGCGAAAAGTGGTTTTTCAACACTATCACAAGTGCAAAAAGTGTTTTTTCCACACTAATACAAGTGCAAAAGTGGTTTCCTGGACCAACACAAGTGGGAAAAGTGGTTTTTCAACACTAACACAAGTGCGAAAAGTGGTTTTTCAACACTATCACAAGTGCAAAAAGTGGTTTTTCCACACTAATACAAGTGCAAAAGTGGTTTCCTGCACCAACGCAAGTGCGAAAAGTGGTTTTTCAACACTAACACAAGTGCGAAAAGTGGTTTTTCAACACTATCACAAGTGCAAAAAGTGTTTTTTCCACACTAATACAAGTGCAAAAGTGGTTTCCTGCACCAACACAAGTGGGAAAAGTGGATTTTCAACACTAACACAAGTGCGAAAAGTGGTTTTTCAACACTATCGCAAGTGCAAAAAGTGTTTTTTCCACACTAATACAAGTGCAAAAGTGGTTTCCTGCACCAACACAAGTGCGAAAAGTGATTTTTCAACACTAACACAAGTGCGAAAAGTGGTTTTTCAAAACTATCACAAGTGCAAAAAGTGTTTTTTCCACATTAATACAAGTGCAAAAGTGGTTTCCTGCACCAACACAAGTGCGAAAAGAGGTTTTTCAACACTAGCACAAGTGCGAAAAGTGGTTTTTCAACACTAACACAAGTGCGAAAAGTGGTTTTCCACACTAATACAAGTGCAAAAGTGGTTTCCTGCACCAACACAAGTGCGAAAAGTGGTTTTTGAACACTAACACAAGTGGGAAAAGTGGTTTTTCAACACTATCACAAGTGCAAAAAGTGTTTTTTCCACACTAATACAAGTGCAAAAGTGGTTTCCTGGACCAACACAAGTGCGAAAAGTGGTTTTTCAACACTAACACAAGTGCGAAAAGTGGTTTTTCAACACTATCACAAGTGCAAAAAGTGTTTTTTCCACACTAATACAAGTGCAAAAGTGGTTTCCTGCACCAACACAAGTGCGAAAAGTGGTTTTTGAACACACGCGAACAAGTGCGAAAAGTCGTTTTTCAACACTAACACAAGTGCAAAAAGTGTTTTTTCCACACTAATACAAGTGCAAAAGTGGTTTCCTGCACCAACACAAGTGGGAAAAGTGGATTTTCAACACTAACACAAGTGCGAAAAGTGGTTTTTCAACACTATCGCAAGTGCAAAAAGTGTTTTTTCCACACTAATACAAGTGCAAAAGTGGTTTCCTGCACCAACACAAGTGCGAAAAGTGATTTTTCAACACTAACACAAGTGCGAAAAGTGGTTTTTCAAAACTATCACAAGTGCAAAAAGTGTTTTTTCCACATTAATACAAGTGCAAAAGTGGTTTCCTGCACCAATACAAGTGCGAAAAGTGGTTTTTCAACACTAGCACAAGTGCGAAAAGTGGTTTTTCAACACTAACACAAGTGCGAAAAGTGGTTTTCCACACTAATACAAGTGCAAAAGTGGTTTCCTGCACCAACACAAGTGCGAAAAGTGGTTTTTGAACACTAACACAAGTGGGAAAAGTGGTTTTTCAACACTATCACAAGTGCAAAAAGTGTTTTTTCCACACTAATACAAGTGCAAAAGTGGTTTCCTGGACCAACACAAGTGCGAAAAGTGGTTTTTCAACACTAACACAAGTGCGAAAAGTGGTTTTTCAACACTATCACAAGTGCAAAAAGTGTTTTTTCCACACTAATACAAGTGCAAAAGTGGTTTCCTGCACCAACACAAGTGCGAAAAGTGGTTTTTGAACACACGCGAACAAGTGCGAAAAGTCGTTTTTCAACACTAACACAAGTGCGAAAAGTGGTTCTTCCACACTAATACAAATGCAAAAGTGGTTTCCTGCACCAACACAAGTGCGAAAAGTGGTTTTTGAACACTAACACAAGTGCGAAAAGTGGTTTTTCAACACTAACACAAGTGTGAAAAGTGGTTTTTCCACACTAATACAAGTGCAAAAGTGGTTTCCTGCACCAACACAAGGGCGAAAAGTGGTTTTTGAACACTAACACAAGTGCGAAAAGTGGGTTTTCAACACTATCACAAGTGCAAAAAGTGTTTTTTCCACACTAATACAAGTGCAAAAGTGGTTTCCTGGACCAACACAAGTGGGAAAAGTGGTTTTTCAACACTAACACAAGTGCGAAAAGTGGTTTTTCAACACTATCACAAGTGCAAAAAGTGGTTTTTCCACACTAATACAAGTGCAAAAGTGGTTTCCTGCACCAACACAAGTGCAAAAAGTGGTTTTTCAACACTAACACAAGTGCGAAAAGTGGTTTTTCAACACTATCACAAGTGCAAAAAGTGGTTTTTCCACACTAATACAAGTGCAAAAGTGGTTTCCTGCACCAACACAAGTGCGAAAAGTGGTTTTTCAACACTAACACAATTGCGAAAAGTGGTTTTTCAACACTAACACAAGTGCGAAAAGTGGTTTTTCAACACTAACACAAGTGCGAAAAGTGGTTTTTCAACACTAACACAAGTGCGAAGTGTTTTTTCCACACTAATACAAGTGCAAAAGTGGTTTCCTGCACCAACACAAGTGCGAAAAGTGGTTTTTCAACACTAACACAAGTGCGAAAAGTGGTTTTTCAACACTATGACAAGTGCAAAAAGTGTTTTTTCCACACTCATACAAGTGCAAAAGTGGTTTCCTGCACCAACACAAGTGCGAAAAGTGGTTTTTCAACACTAACTCAAGTGCGAAAAGTGGTTTTTCAACACTAACACAAGTGCGAAAGTGGTTTTTCCACACTAATACAAGTGCAAAAGTGGTTTCCTGCACCAACACAAGTGCGAAAAGTGGTTTTTGAACACTAACACAAGTGCGAAAAGTGGTTTTTCAACACTATCACAAGTGCAAAAAGTGTTTTTTCCACACTAATACAAGTGCAAAAGTGGTTTCCTGGACCAACACAAGTGGGAAAAGTAGTTTTTCAACACTAACACAAGGGCGAAAAGTGGTTTTTCAACACTATCACAAGTGCAAAAAGTGGTTTTCCACACTAATACAAGTGCAAAAGTGGTTTCCTGCACCAACGCAAGTGCGAAAATTGGTTTTTCAACACTAACACAAGTGCGAAAAGTCGTTTTTCAACACTATCACAAGTGCAAAAAGTGTTTTTTCCACACTAATACAAGTGCAAAAGTGGTTTCCTGCACCAACACAAGTGGGAAAAGTGGATTTTCAACACCAACACAAGTGCGAAAAGTGGTTTTTCAACACTAACACAAGTGCGAAAAGTGGTTTTTCAACACTATGACAAGTGCAAAAAGTGTTTTTTCCACACTCATACAAGTGCAAAAGTGGTTTCCTGCACCAACACAAGTGCGAAAAGTGGTTTTTCAACACTAACTCAAGTGCGAAAAGTGGTTTTTCAACACTAACACAAGTGCGAAAGTGGTTTTTCCACACTAATACAAGTGCAAAAGTGGTTTCCTGCACCAACACAAGTGCGAAAAGTGGTTTTTGAACACTAACACAAGTGCGAAAAGTGGTTTTTCAACACTATCACAAGTGCAAAAAGTGTTTTTTCCACACTAATACAAGTGCAAAAGTGGTTTCCTGGACCAACACAAGTGGGAAAAGTGGTTTTTCAACACTAACACAAGTGCGAAAAGTGGTTTTTCAACACTATCACAAGTGCAAAAAGTGGTTTTTCCACACTAATACAAGTGCAAAAGTGGTTTCCTGCACCAACGCAAGTGCGAAAAGTGGTTTTTCAACACTAACACAAGTGCGAAAAGTGGTTTTTCAACACTATCACAAGTGCAAAAAGTGTTTTTTCCACACTAATACAAGTGCAAAAGTGGTTTCCTGCACCAACACAAGTGGGAAAAGTGGATTTTCAACACTAACACAAGTGCGAAAAGTGGTTTTTCAACACTATCGCAAGTGCAAAAAGTGTTTTTTCCACACTAATACAAGTGCAAAAGTGGTTTCCTGCACCAACACAAGTGCGAAAAGTGATTTTTCAACACTAACACAAGTGCGAAAAGTGGTTTTTCAAAACTATCACAAGTGCAAAAAGTGTTTTTTCCACATTAATACAAGTGCAAAAGTGGTTTCCTGCACCAACACAAGTGCGAAAAGAGGTTTTTCAACACTAGCACAAGTGCGAAAAGTGGTTTTTCAACACTAACACAAGTGCGAAAAGTGGTTTTCCACACTAATACAAGTGCAAAAGTGGTTTCCTGCACCAACACAAGTGCGAAAAGTGGTTTTTGAACACTAACACAAGTGGGAAAAGTGGTTTTTCAACACTATCACAAGTGCAAAAAGTGTTTTTTCCACACTAATACAAGTGCAAAAGTGGTTTCCTGGACCAACACAAGTGCGAAAAGTGGTTTTTCAACACTAACACAAGTGCGAAAAGTGGTTTTTCAACACTATCACAAGTGCAAAAAGTGTTTTTTCCACACTAATACAAGTGCAAAAGTGGTTTCCTGCACCAACACAAGTGCGAAAAGTGGTTTTTGAACACACGCGAACAAGTGCGAAAAGTCGTTTTTCAACACTAACACAAGTGCGAAAAGTGGTTTTTCCACACTAATACAAGTGCAAAAGTGGTTTCCTGCACCAACACAAGTGCGAAAAGTGGTTTTTGAACACTAACACAAGTGCGAAAAGTGGTTTTTCAACACTATCACAAGTGCAAAAAGTGTTTTTTCCACACTAATACAAGTGCAAAAGTAGTTTCCTGGACCAACACAAGTGGGAAAAGTGGTTTTTCAACACTAACACAAGTGCGAAAAGTGGTTTTTCAACACTATCACAAGGGCAAAAAGTGTTTTTTCCACACTAATACAAGTGCAAAAGTGGTTTCCTGCACCAACACAAGTGCGAAAAGTGGTTTTTCAACACTAACACAAGTACGAAAAGTGGTTTTTCAACACTATCACAAGTGCAAAAAGTGTTTTTTCCACACTAATACAAGTGCAAAAGTGGTTTCCTGCACCAACACAAGTGCGAAAAGTGGTTTTTCAACACTAACACAATTGCGAAAAGTGGTTTTTCAACACTATCACAAGTGCAAAAAGTGTTTTTTCATCACTAATACAAGTGCAAAACTGGTTTCCTGCACCAACACTAGTGCGAAAAGTGGTTTTTCAACACTAACACAATGCGAAAAGTGGTTTTTCAACACTATCACAAGTGCAAAAAGTGTTTTTTCCACACAAATACAAGTGCAAAAGTGGTTTCCTGCACCAACACAAGTGCGAAAAGTGGTTTTTCAACACTAACACAAGTGCGAAAAGTGGTTTTTCAACTCTATCACAAGTGCAAAAAGTGTTTTTTCCACACTAATACAAGTGCAAAAGTGGTTTCCTGCACCAACACAAGTGGGAAAAGTGGATTTTCAACACTAACACAAGTGCGAAAAGTGGTTTTTCAACACTATCACAAGTGCAAAAAGTGATTTTTCCACACTAACTAATACAAGTGCAAAAGTGGTTTCCTGCACCAACACAAGTGCGAAAAGTAGTTTTTCAACACTAACACAAGTGCAAAAAGTGGGTTTTCAACACTATCACAAGTACAAAAAGTGTTTTTTCCACACTAATACAAGTGCAAAAGTGGTTTCCTGCACAAACACAAGTGCGAAAAGTGGTTTTTCAACACTAACACAAGTGCGAAAAGTGGTTTTTCAACACTAACACAAGTGCGAAAAGTGGTTTTGCCACACTAATACAAGTGAAAAAGTGGATTTCCTGCACCAACACAAGTGCGAAAAGTGGTTTTTCAACACTAACACAAGTGCGAAAAGTGGTTTTTCAACACTATCACAAGTGCAAAAAGTGTTTTTTCCACACTAATACAAGTGCAAAAGTGGTTTCCTGCACCAACACAAGTGCGAAAAGTGGTTTTTCAACACTAACACAAGTGCGAAAAGTGGTTTTTCAACACTATCACAAGTGCGAAAAGTGTTTTTTCCACACTAATACAAGTGCAAAAGTGGTTTCCTGCACCAACACAAGTGCGAAAAGTGGTTTTTGAACACTAACACAAGTGCAAAAAGTGTTTTTTCCACACTAATACAAGTGCAAATGTGGTTTCCTGCACCAACACAAGTGCGAAAAGTGGTTTTCAACACTAACACAAGTGCGAAAAGTGGTTTTTCAACACTATCACAAGTGCGAAAAGTGTTTTTTCCACACTAATACAAGTGCAAATGTGGTTTCCTGCACCAAAACAAGTGCGAAAAGGGGTTTTTCAACATTAACACAAGTGCGAAAAGTGGTTTTTCAACACTATCACAAGTGCAAAAAGTGTTTTTTCCACACAAATACAAGTGCAAAAGTGGTTTCCTGCACCAACACAAGTGCGAAAAGTGGTTTTTGAACACTAACACAAGTGCGAAAAGTTGTTTTTCAACACTAACACAAGTGCGAAAAGTGGTTTTTCCACACTAATACAAGTGCAAAAGTGGTTTCCTGCACCAACACAAGGGCGAAAAGTGGTTTTTGAACACTAACACAAGTGCGAAAAGTGGTTTTTCAACACTATCACAAGTGCAAAAAGTGTTTTTTCCACACTAATACAAGTGCAAAAGTGGTTTCCTGGACCAACACAAGTCGGAAAAGTGGTTTTTCAACACTAACACAAGTGCGAAAAGTGGTTTTTCAACACTATCACAAGTGCAAAAAGTGGTTTTTCCACACGAATACAAGTGCAAAAGTGGTTTCCTGCACCAACACAAGTGCGAAAAGTGGTTTTTCAACACTAACACAAGTGCGAAAAGTGGTTTTTCAACACTAACACAAGTGCGAAAAGTGGTTTTTCAACACTAACACAAGTGCGAAAAGTGGTTTTTCAACACTAACACAAGTGCGAAGTGTTTTTTCCACACTAATACAAGTGCAAAAGTGGTTTCCTGCACCAACACAAGTGCGAAAAGTGGTTTTTCAACACTAACACAAGTGCGAAAAGTGGTTTTTCAACACTATGACAAGTGCAAAAAGTGTTTTTTCCACACTCATACAAGTGCAAAAGTGGTTTCCTGCACCAACACAAGTGCGAAAAGTGGTTTTTCAACACTAACTCAAGTGCGAAAAGTGGTTTTTCAACACTAACACAAGTGCGAAAGTGGTTTTTCCACACTAATACAAGTGCAAAAGTGGTTTCCTGCACCAACACAAGTGCGAAAAGTGGTTTTTGAACACTAACACAAGTGCGAAAAGTGGTTTTTCAACACTATCACAAGTGCAAACAGTGTTTTTTCCACACTAATACAAGTGCAAAAGTGGTTTCCTGGACCAACACAAGTGGGAAAAGTGGTTTTTCAACACTAACACAAGTGCGAAAAGTGGTTTTTCAACACTATCACAAGTGCAAAAAGTGGTTTTTCCACACTAATACAAGTGCAAAAGTGGTTTCCTGCACCAACGCAAGTGCGAAAAGTGGTTTTTCAACACTAACACAAGTGCGAAAAGTCGTTTTTCAACACTATCACAAGTGCAAAAAGTGTTTTTTCCACACTAATACAAGTGCAAAAGTGGTTTCCTGCACCAACACAAGTGCGAAAAGTGGATTTTCAACACTAACACAAGTGCGAAAAGTGGTTTTTCAACACTAACACAAGTGCGAAAAGTGGTTTTTCAACACTATCACAAGTGCGAAAAGTGTTTTTTCCACACTAATACAAGTGCAAAAGTGGTTTCCTGCACCAAAACAAGTGCGAAAAGGGGTTTTTCAACATTAACACAAGTGCGAAAAGTGGTTTTTCAACACTATCACAAGTGCAAAAAGTGTTTTTTCCACACAAATACAAGTGCAAAAGTGGTTTCCTGCACCAACACAAGTGCGAAAAGTGGTTTTTGAACACTAACACAAGTGCGAAAAGTGGTTTTTCAACACTAACACAAGTGCGAAAAGTGGTTTTTCCACACTAATACAAGTGCAAAAGTGGTTTCCTGCACCAACACAAGGGCGAAAAGTGGTTTTTGAACACTAACACAAGTGCGAAAAGTGGTTTTTCAACACTATCACAAGTGCAAAAAGTGTTTTTTCCACACTAATACAAGTGCAAAAGTGGTTTCCTGGACCAACACAAGTGGGAAAAGTGGTTTTTCAACACTAACACAAGTGCTAAAAGTGGTTTTTCAACACTATCACAAGTGCAAAAAGTGGTTTTTCCACACTAATACAAGTGCAAAAGTGGTTTCCTGCACCAACACAAGTGCGAAAAGTGGTTTTTCAACACTAACACAAGTGCGAAAAGTGGTTTTTCAACACTATCACAAGTGCAAAAAGTAGTTTTTCCACACGAATACAAGTGCAAAAGTGGTTTCCTGCACCAACACAAGTGCGAAAAGTGGTTTTTCAACACTAACACAAGTGCGAAAAGTGGTTTTTCAACACTAACACAAGTGCGAAAAGTGGTTTTTCAACACTAACACAAGTGCGAAAAGTGGTTTTTCAACACTAACACAAGTGCGAAGTGTTTTTTCCACACTAATACAAGTGCAAAAGTGGTTTCCTGCACCAACACAAGTGCGAAAAGTGGTTTTTCAACACTAACACAAGTGCGAAAAGTGGTTTTTCAACACTATGACAAGTGCAAAAAGTGTTTTTTCCACACTCATACAAGTGCAAAAGTGGTTTCCTGCACCAACACAAGTGCGAAAAGTGGTTTTTCAACACTAACTCAAGTGCAAAAAGTGGTTTTTCAACACTAACACAAGTGCGAAAGTGGTTTTTCCACACTAATACAAGTGCAAAAGTGGTTTCCTGCACCAACACAAGTGCGAAAAGTGGTTTTTGAACACTAACACAAGTGCGAAAAGTGGTTTTTCAACACTATCACAAGTGCAAACAGTGTTTTTTCCACACTAATACAAGTGCAAAAGTGGTTTCCTGGACCAACACAAGTGGGAAAAGTGGTTTTTCAACACTAACACAAGTGCGAAAAGTGGTTTTTCAACACTATCACAAGTGCAAAAAGTGGTTTTTCCACACTAATACAAGTGCAAAAGTGGTTTCCTGCACCAACGCAAGTGCGAAAAGTGGTTTTTCAACACTAACACAAGTGCGAAAAGTCGTTTTTCAACACTATCACAAGTGCAAAAAGTGTTTTTTCCACACTAATACAAGTGCAAAAGTGGTTTCCTGCACCAACACAAGTGGGAAAAGTGGATTTTCAACACTAACACAAGTGCGAAAAGTGGTTTTTCAACACTAACACAAGTGCGAAAAGTGGTTTTTCAACACTATGACAAGTGCAAAAAGTGTTTTTTCCACACTCATACAAGTGCAAAAGTGGTTTCCTGCACCAACACAAGTGCGAAAAGTGGTTTTTCAACACTAACTCAAGTGCGAAAAGTGGTTTTTCAACACTAACACATGTGCGAAAGTGGTTTTTCCACACTAATACAAGTGCAAAAGTGGTTTCCTGCACCAACACAAGTGCGAAAAGTGGTTTTTGAACACTAACACAAGTGCGAAAAGTGGTTTTTCAACACTATCACAAGTGCAAAAAGTGTTTTTTCCACACTAATACAAGTGCAAAAGTGGTTTCCTGGACCAACACAAGTGGGAAAAGTGGTTTTTCAACACTAACACAAGTGCGAAAAGTGGTTTTTCAACACTATCACAAGTGCAAAAAGTGGTTTTTCCACACTAAAACAAGTGCAAAAGTGGTTTCCTGCATGAACGCAAGTGCGAAAAGTGGTTTTTCAACACTAACACAAGTGCGAAAAGTGGTTTTTCAACACTATCACAAGTGCAAAAAGTGTTTTTTCCACACTAATACAAGTGCAAAAGTGGTTTCCTGCACCAACACTAGTGCGAAAAGTGGTTTTTCAACACTAACACAAGTGCGAAAAGTGGTTTTTCAACACTATCACAAGTGCAAAAAGTGTTTTTTCCACACAAATACAAGTGCAAAAGTGGTTTCCTGCACCAACACAAGTGCGAAAAGTGGTTTTTCAACACTAACACAAGTGCGAAAAGTGGTTTTTCAACACTATCACAAGTGCAAAAAGTGTTTTTTCCACACTAATACAAGTGCAAAAGTGGTTTCCTGCACCAACACAAGTGGGAAAAGTGGATTTTCAACACTAACACAAGTGCGAAAAGTGGTTTTTCAACACTATCACAAGTGCAAAAAGTGTTTTTTCCACACTAACTAATACAAGTGCAAAAGTGGTTTCCTGCACCAACACAAGTGCGAAAAGTAGTTTTTCAACACTAACACAAGTGCGAAAAGTGGTTTTTCAACACTAACACAAGTGCGAAAAGTGGTTTTTCAACACTAACACAAGTGCGAAAAGTGGTTTTTCCACACTAATACAAGTGCAAAAGTGGTTTCCTGCACCAAAACAAGTGCGAAAAGTGGTTTTTGAACACTAACACAAGTGCGAAAAGTGGTTTTTCAACACTATCACAAGTGCAAAAAGTGTTTTTTCCACACTAATACAAGTGCAAAAGTGGTTTCCTGGACCAACACAAGTGCGAAAAGTGGTTTTTCAACACTAACACAAGTGCGAAAAGTGGTTTTTCAACACTATCACAAGTGCAAAAAGTGTTTTTTCCACACTAATACAAGTGCAAAAGTGGTTTCCTGCACCAACACAAGTGCAAAAAGTGGTTTTTCAACACTAACACAAGTGCGAAAAGTGGTTTTTCAACACTATCACAAGTGCAAAAAGTGTTTTTTCCACACTAATACAAGTGCAAAAGTGGTTTCCTGCACCAACACAAGTGCGAAAAGTGGTTTTTCAACACTAACACAATTGCGAAAAGTGGTTTTTCAACACTATCACAAGTGCAAAAAGTGTTTTTTCCACACTAATACAAGTGCAAAAGTGGTTTCCTGCACCAACACAAGTGCGAAAAGTGGTTTTTGAACACTAACACAAGTGCGAAAAGTGGTTTTTCAACACTATCACAAGTGCAAAAAGTGTTTTTTCCACACTAATACAAGTGCAAAAGTGGTTTCCTGGACCAACACAAGTGCGAAAAGTGGTTTTTCAACACTAACACAAGTGCGAAAAGTGGTTTTTCAACACTAACACAAGTGCAAAAAGTGTTTTTTCCACACTAATACAAGTGCAAAAGTGGTTTCCTGCACCAACACAAGTGCGAAAAGTGGTTTTTCAACACTAACACAAGTACGAAAAGTGGTTTTTCAACACTATCACAAGTGCAAAAAGTGTTTTTTCCACACTAATACAAGTGCAAAAGTGGTTTCCTGCACCAACACAAGTGCGAAAAGTGGTTTTTCAACACTAACACAATTGCGAAAAGTGGTTTTTCAACACTATCACAAGTGCAAAAAGTGTTTTTTCATCACTAATACAAGTGCAAAACTGGTTTCCTGCACCAACACTAGTGCGAAAAGTGGTTTTTCAACACTAACACAATGCGAAAAGTGGTTTTTCAACACTATCACAAGTGCAAAAAGTGTTTTTTCCACACAAATACAAGTGCAAAAGTGGTTTCCTGCACCAACACAAGTGCGAAAAGTGGTTTTTCAACACTAACACAAGTGCGAAAAGTGGTTTTTCAACTCTATCACAAGTGCAAAAAGTGTTTTTTCCACACTAATACAAGTGCAAAAGTGGTTTCCTGCACCAACACAAGTGGGAAAAGTGGATTTTCAACACTAACACAAGTGCGAAAAGTGGTTTTTCAACACTATCACAAGTGCAAAAAGTGATTTTTCCACACTAACTAATACAAGTGCAAAAGTGGTTTCCTGCACCAACACAAGTGCGAAAAGTAGTTTTTCAACACTAACACAAGTGCAAAAAGTGGGTTTTCAACACTATCACAAGTACAAAAAGTGTTTTTTCCACACTAATACAAGTGCAAAAGTGGTTTCCTGCACAAACACAAGTGCGAAAAGTGGTTTTTCAACACTAACACAAGTGCGAAAAGTGGTTTTTCAACACTAACACAAGTGCGAAAAGTGGTTTTGCCACACTAATACAAGTGAAAAAGTGGATTTCCTGCACCAACACAAGTGCGAAAAGTGGTTTTTCAACACTAACACAAGTGCGAAAAGTGGTTTTTCAACACTATCACAAGTGCAAAAAGTGTTTTTTCCACACTAATACAAGTGCAAAAGTGGTTTCCTGCACCAACACAAGTGCGAAAAGTGGTTTTTCAACACTAACACAAGTGCGAAAAGTGGTTTTTCAACACTATCACAAGTGCGAAAAGTGTTTTTTCCACACTAATACAAGTGCAAAAGTGGTTTCCTGCACCAACACAAGTGCGAAAAGTGGTTTTTGAACACTAACACAAGTGCAAAAAGTGTTTTTTCCACACTAATACAAGTGCAAATGTGGTTTCCTGCACCAACACAAGTGCGAAAAGTGGTTTTCAACACTAACACAAGTGCGAAAAGTGGTTTTTCAACACTATCACAAGTGCGAAAAGTGTTTTTTCCACACTAATACAAGTGCAAATGTGGTTTCCTGCACCAAAACAAGTGCGAAAAGTGGTTTTTCAACACTATCACAAGTGCAAAAAGTGTTTTTTCCACACAAATACAAGTGCAAAAGTGGTTTCCTGCACCAACACAAGTGCGAAAAGTGGTTTTTGAACACTAACACAAGTGCGAAAAGTTGTTTTTCAACACTAACACAAGTGCGAAAAGTGGTTTTTCCACACTAATACAAGTGCAAAAGTGGTTTCCTGCACCAACACAAGGGCGAAAAGTGGTTTTTGAACACTAACACAAGTGCGAAAAGTGGTTTTTCAACACTATCACAAGTGCAAAAAGTGTTTTTTCCACACTAATACAAGTGCAAAAGTGGTTTCCTGGACCAACACAAGTGGGAAAAGTGGTTTTTCAACACTAACACAAGTGCGAAAAGTGGTTTTTCAACACTATCACAAGTGCAAAAAGTGGTTTTTCCACACGAATACAAGTGCAAAAGTGGTTTCCTGCACCAACACAAGTGCGAAAAGTGGTTTTTCAACACTAACACAAGTGCGAAAAGTGGTTTTTCAACACTAACACAAGTGCGAAAAGTGGTTTTTCAACACTAACACAAGTGCGAAAAGTGGTTTTTCAACACTAACACAAGTGCGAAGTGTTTTTTCCACACTAATACAAGTGCAAAAGTGGTTTCCTGCACCAACACAAGTGCGAAAAGTGGTTTTTCAACACTAACACAAGTGCGAAAAGTGGTTTTTCAACACTATGACAAGTGCAAAAAGTGTTTTTTCCACACTCATACAAGTGCAAAAGTGGTTTCCTGCACCAACACAAGTGCGAAAAGTGGTTTTTCAACACTAACTCAAGTGCGAAAAGTGGTTTTTCAACACTAACACAAGTGCGAAAGTGGTTTTTCCACACTAATACAAGTGCAAAAGTGGTTTCCTGCACCAACACAAGTGCGAAAAGTGGTTTTTGAACACTAACACAAGTGCGAAAAGTGGTTTTTCAACACTATCACAAGTGCAAACAGTGTTTTTTCCACACTAATACAAGTGCAAAAGTGGTTTCCTGGACCAACACAAGTGGGAAAAGTGGTTTTTCAACACTAACACAAGTGCGAAAAGTGGTTTTTCAACACTATCACAAGTGCAAAAAGTGGTTTTTCCACACTAATACAAGTGCAAAAGTGGTTTCCTGCACCAACGCAAGTGCGAAAAGTGGTTTTTCAACACTAACACAAGTGCGAAAAGTCGTTTTTCAACACTATCACAAGTGCAAAAAGTGTTTTTTCCACACTAATACAAGTGCAAAAGTGGTTTCCTGCACCAACACAAGTGCGAAAAGTGGATTTTCAACACTAACACAAGTGCGAAAAGTGGTTTTTCAACACTAACACAAGTGCGAAAAGTGGTTTTTCAACACTATCACAAGTGCGAAAAGTGTTTTTTCCACACTAATACAAGTGCAAAAGTGGTTTCCTGCACCAAAACAAGTGCGAAAAGTGGTTTTTGAACACTAACACAAGTGCGAAAAGTGGTTTTTCAACACTAACACAAGTGCGAAAAGTGGTTTTTCCACACTAATACAAGTGCAAAAGTGGTTTCCTGCACCAACACAAGGGCGAAAAGTGGTTTTTGAACACTAACACAAGTGCGAAAAGTGGTTTTTCAACACTATCACAAGTGCAAAAAGTGTTTTTTCCACACTAATACAAGTGCAAAAGTGGTTTCCTGGACCAACACAAGTGGGAAAAGTGGTTTTTCAACACTAACACAAGTGCGAAAAGTGGTTTTTGAACACTAACACAAGTGCGAAAAGTGGTTTTTCAACACTAACACAAGTGCGAAAAGTGGTTTTTCCACACTAATACAAGTGCAAAAGTGGTTTCCTGCACCAACACAAGGGCGAAAAGTGGTTTTTGAACACTAACACAAGTGCGAAAAGTGGTTTTTCAACACTATCACAAGTGCAAAAAGTGTTTTTTCCACACTAATACAAGTGCAAAAGTGGTTTCCTGGACCAACACAAGTGGGAAAAGTGGTTTTTCAACACTAACACAAGTGCGAAAAGTGGTTTTTCAACACTATCACAAGTGCAAAAAGTGGTTTTTCCACACTAATACAAGTGCAAAAGTGGTTTCCTGCACCAACACAAGTGCGAAAAGTGGTTTTTCAACACTAACACAAGTGCGAAAAGTGGTTTTTCAACACTATCACAAGTGCAAAAAGTAGTTTTTCCACACGAATACAAGTGCAAAAGTGGTTTCCTGCACCAACACAAGTGCGAAAAGTGGTTTTTCAACACTAACACAAGTGCGAAAAGTGGTTTTTCAACACTAACACAAGTGCGAAAAGTGGTTTTTCAACACTAACACAAGTGCGAAAAGTGGTTTTTCAACACTAACACAAGTGCGAAGTGTTTTTTCCACACTAATACAAGTGCAAAAGTGGTTTCCTGCACCAACACAAGTGCGAAAAGTGGTTTTTCAACACTAACACAAGTGCGAAAAGTGGTTTTTCAACACTATGACAAGTGCAAAAAGTGTTTTTTCCACACTCATACAAGTGCAAAAGTGGTTTCCTGCACCAACACAAGTGCGAAAAGTGGTTTTTCAACACTAACTCAAGTGCGAAAAGTGGTTTTTCAACACTAACACAAGTGCGAAAGTGGTTTTTCCACACTAATACAAGTGCAAAAGTGGTTTCCTGCACCAACACAAGTGCGAAAAGTGGTTTTTGAACACTAACACAAGTGCGAAAAGTGGTTTTTCAACACTATCACAAGTGCAAACAGTGTTTTTTCCACACTAATACAAGTGCAAAAGTGGTTTCCTGGACCAACACAAGTGGGAAAAGTGGTTTTTCAACACTAACACAAGTGCGAAAAGTGGTTTTTCAACACTATCACAAGTGCAAAAAGTGGTTTTTCCACACTAATACAAGTGCAAAAGTGGTTTCCTGCACCAACGCAAGTGCGAAAAGTGGTTTTTCAACACTAACACAAGTGCGAAAAGTCGTTTTTCAACACTATCACAAGTGCAAAAAGTGTTTTTTCCACACTAATACAAGTGCAAAAGTGGTTTCCTGCACCAACACAAGTGGGAAAAGTGGATTTTCAACACTAACACAAGTGCGAAAAGTGGTTTTTCAACACTAACACAAGTGCGAAAAGTGGTTTTTCAACACTATGACAAGTGCAAAAAGTGTTTTTTCCACACTCATACAAGTGCAAAAGTGGTTTCCTGCACCAACACAAGTGCGAAAAGTGGTTTTTCAACACTAACTCAAGTGCGAAAAGTGGTTTTTCAACACTAACACATGTGCGAAAGTGGTTTTTCCACACTAATACAAGTGCAAAAGTGGTTTCCTGCACCAACACAAGTGCGAAAAGTGGTTTTTGAACACTAACACAAGTGCGAAAAGTGGTTTTTCAACACTATCACAAGTGCAAAAAGTGTTTTTTCCACACTAATACAAGTGCAAAAGTGGTTTCCTGGACCAACACAAGTGGGAAAAGTGGTTTTTCAACACTAACACAAGTGCGAAAAGTGGTTTTTCAACACTATCACAAGTGCAAAAAGTGGTTTTTCCACACTAAAACAAGTGCAAAAGTGGTTTCCTGCATGAACGCAAGTGCGAAAAGTGGTTTTTCAACACTAACACAAGTGCGAAAAGTGGTTTTTCAACACTATCACAAGTGCAAAAAGTGTTTTTTCCACACTAATACAAGTGCAAAAGTGGTTTCCTGCACCAACACTAGTGCGAAAAGTGGTTTTTCAACACTAACACAAGTGCGAAAAGTGGTTTTTCAACACTATCACAAGTGCAAAAAGTGTTTTTTCCACACAAATACAAGTGCAAAAGTGGTTTCCTGCACCAACACAAGTGCGAAAAGTGGTTTTTCAACACTAACACAAGTGCGAAAAGTGGTTTTTCAACACTATCACAAGTGCAAAAAGTGTTTTTTCCACACTAATACAAGTGCAAAAGTGGTTTCCTGCACCAACACAAGTGGGAAAAGTGGATTTTCAACACTAACACAAGTGCGAAAAGTGGTTTTTCAACACTATCACAAGTGCAAAAAGTGTTTTTTCCACACTAACTAATACAAGTGCAAAAGTGGTTTCCTGCACCAACACAAGTGCGAAAATAGTTTTTCAACACTAACACAAGTGCGAAAAGTGGTTTTTCAACACTAACACAAGTGCGAAAAGTGGTTTTTCAACACTAACACAAGTGCGAAAAGTGGTTTTTCCACACTAATACAAGTGCAAAAGTGGTTTCCTGCACCAACACAAGTGCGAAAAGTGGTTTTTGAACACTAATACAAGTGCGAAAAGTGGTTTTTCAACACTATCACAAGTGCAAAAAGTGTTTTTTCCACACTAATACAAGTGCAAAAGTGGTTTCCTGGACCAACACAAGTGCGAAAAGTGGTTTTTCAACACTAACACAAGTGCGAAAAGTGGTTTTTCAACACTATCACAAGTGCAAAAAGTGTTTTTTCCACACTAATACAAGTGCAAAAGTGGTTTCCTGCACCAACACAAGTGCAAAAAGTGGTTTTTCAACACTAACACAAGTGCGAAAAGTGGTTTTTCAACACTAACACAAGTGCGAAAAGTGGTTTTTCCACACTAATACAAGCGCAAAAGTGGTTTCCTGCACCAAAACAAGTGCGAAAAGTGGTTTTCCAACACTATCACAAGTGCAAAAAGTGTTTTTTCCACACTAATACAAGTGCAAAAGTGGTTTCCTGCACCAACACAAGTGCGAAAAGTGGTTTTTCAACACTAACACAAGTGCGAAAAGTGGTTTTTCAACACTATCACAAGTGCAAAAAGTGTTTTTTCATCACTAACACAAGTGCAAAAGTGGTTTTCTGCACCAACACAAGTGCGAAATGTGGTTTTTCAACACTAACACAAGTGCGAAAAGTGGTTTTTCAACACTATCACAAGTGCAAAAAGTGTTTTTTCCACACTAATACAAGTGCAAAAGTGGTTTCCTGCACCAACACAAGTGCGAAAAGTGGTTTTTCAACACTAACACAATTGCGAAAAGTGGTTTTTCAACACTATCACAAGTGCAAAAAGTGTTTTTTCATCACTAATACAAGTGCAAAAGTGGTTTCCTGCACCAACACTAGTGCGAAAAGTGGTTTTTCAACACTAACACAACGCGAAAAGTGGTTTTTCAACACTATCACAAGTGCAAAAAGTGTTTTTTCCACACAAATACAAGTGCAAAAGTGGTTTCCTGCACCAACACAAGTGCGAAAAGTGGTTTTTCAACACTAACACAAGTGCGAAAAGTGGTTTTTCAACACTAACACAAGTGCGAAAAGTGGTTTTTCAACACTAACACAAGTGCGAAGTGTTTTTTCCACACTAATACAAGTGCAAAAGTGGTTTCCTGCACCAACACAAGTGCGAAAAGTGGTTTTTCAACACTAACACAAGTGCGAAAAGTGGTTTTTCAACACTATGACAAGTGCAAAAAGTGTTTTTTCCACACTCATACAAGTGCAAAAGTGGTTTCCTGCACCAACACAAGTGCGAAAAGTGGTTTTTCAACACTAACTCAAGTGCGAAAAGTGGTTTTTCAACACTAACACAAGTGCGAAAGTGGTTTTTCCACACTAATACAAGTGCAAAAGTGGTTTCCTGCACCAACACAAGTGCGAAAAGTGGTTTTTGAACACTAACACAAGTGCGAAAAGTGGTTTTTCAACACTATCACAAGTGCAAACAGTGTTTTTTCCACACTAATACAAGTGCAAAAGTGGTTTCCTGGACCAACACAAGTGGGAAAAGTGGTTTTTCAACACTAACACAAGTGCGAAAAGTGGTTTTTCAACACTATCACAAGTGCAAAAAGTGGTTTTTCCACACTAATACAAGTGCAAAAGTGGTTTCCTGCACCAACGCAAGTGCGAAAAGTGGTTTTTCAACACTAACACAAGTGCGAAAAGTCGTTTTTCAACACTATCACAAGTGCAAAAAGTGTTTTTTCCACACTAATACAAGTGCAAAAGTGGTTTCCTGCACCAACACAAGTGGGAAAAGTGGATTTTCAACACTAACACAAGTGCGAAAAGTGGTTTTTCAACACTAACACAAGTGCGAAAAGTGGTTTTTCAACACTATGACAAGTGCAAAAAGTGTTTTTTCCACACTCATACAAGTGCAAAAGTGGTTTCCTGCACCAACACAAGTGCGAAAAGTGGTTTTTCAACACTAACTCAAGTGCGAAAAGTGGTTTTTCAACACTAACACATGTGCGAAAGTGGTTTTTCCACACTAATACAAGTGCAAAAGTGGTTTCCTGCACCAACACAAGTGCGAAAAGTGGTTTTTGAACACTAACACAAGTGCGAAAAGTGGTTTTTCAACACTATCACAAGTGCAAAAAGTGTTTTTTCCACACTAATACAAGTGCAAAAGTGGTTTCCTGGACCAACACAAGTGGGAAAAGTGGTTTTTCAACACTAACACAAGTGCGAAAAGTGGTTTTTCAACACTATCACAAGTGCAAAAAGTGGTTTTTCCACACTAAAACAAGTGCAAAAGTGGTTTCCTGCACGAACGCAAGTGCGAAAAGTGGTTTTTCAACACTAACACAAGTGCGAAAAGTGGTTTTTCAACACTATCACAAGTGCAAAAAGTGTTTTTTCCACACTAATACAAGTGCAAAAGTGGTTTCCTGCACCAACACTAGTGCGAAAAGTGGTTTTTCAACACTAACACAAGTGCGAAAAGTGGTTTTTCAACACTATCACAAGTGCAAAAAGTGTTTTTTCCACACAAATACAAGTGCAAAAGTGGTTTCCTGCACCAACACAAGTGCGAAAAGTGGTTTTTCAACACTAACACAAGTGCGAAAAGTGGTTTTTCAACACTATCACAAGTGCAAAAAGTGTTTTTTCCACACTAATACAAGTGCAAAAGTGGTTTCCTGCACCAACACAAGTGGGAAAAGTGGATTTTCAACACTAACACAAGTGCAAAAAGTGGTTTTTCAACACTATCACAAGTGCAAAAAGTGTTTTTTCCACACTAACTAATACAAGTGCAAAAGTGGTTTCCTGCACCAACACAAGTGCGAAAAGTAGTTTTTCAACACTAACACAAGTGCAAAAAGTGGGTTTTCAACACTATCACAAGTACAAACAAGTGTTTTTTCCACACTAATACAAGTGCAAAAGTGGTTTCCTGCACAAACACAAGTGCGAAAAGTGGTTTTTCAACACTAACACAAGTGTGAAAAGTGATTTTTCAACACTAACACAAGTGCGAAAAGTGGTTTTTCCACACTAATACAAGTGCAAAAGTGGCTTTCCTGCACCAACACAAGTGCGAAAAGTGGTTTTTCAACACTAACACAAGTGCGAAAAGTGGTTTTTCAACACTATCACAAGTGCAAAAAGTGTTTTTTCCACACTAATACAAGTGCAAAAGTGGTTTCCTGCACCAACACAAGTGCGAAAAGTGGTTTTTCAACACTAACACAAGTGCGAAAAGTGGTTTTTCAACACTATCACAAGTGCGAAAAGTGTTTTTTCCACACTAATACAAGTGCAAAAGTGGTTTCCTGCACCAACACAAGTGCGAAAAGTGGTTTTTGAACACTAACACAAGTGCAAAAAGTGTTTTTTCCACACTAATACAAGTGCAAATGTGGTTTCCTGCACCAACACAAGTGCGAAAAGTGGTTTTCAACACTAACACAAGTGCGAAAAGTGGTTTTTCAACACTATCACAAGTGCGAAAAGTGTTTTTTCCACACTAATACAAGTGCAAAAGTGGTTTCCTGCACCAAAACAAGTGCGAAAAGGGGTTTTTCAACATTAACACAAGTGCGAAAAGTGGTTTTTCAACACTAGCACAAGTGCAAAAAGTGTTTTTTCCACACTAATACAAGTGCAAAAGTGGTTTCCTGCACCAACACAAGTGGGAAAAGTGGATTTTCAACACTAACACAAGTGCGAAAAGTTGGTTTTGAACACTAACACAAGTGCGAAAAGTGGTTTCCTTCACGAACACAAGTGCGAAAAGTGGTTTTTCAACACTAACACAAGTGTGAAAAGTGGTTTTTCAACACTATCACAAGTGCGAAAAGTGGTTTTTCACACCAATACAAGTGCAAAAGTGGTTTCCTGCACCAACACAAGTGCGAAAAGTGGTTTTTCAACACTAACACAAGTGCGAAAAGTGGTTTTTCAACACTATCACAAGTGCAAAAAGTGTTTTTCCACACTAATACAAGTGCAAAAGTGGTTTCCTGCACCAACACAAGTGCGAAAAGTGGTTTTTCAACACTAACACAAGTGCGAAAAGTGGTTTTTCAAAACTATCACAAGTGCAAAAAGTGTTTTTTCCACATTAATACAAGTGCAAAAGTGGTTTCCTGCACCAACACAAGTGCGAAAAGTGGTTTTTCAACACTAACACAAGTGCGAAAAGTGGTTTTTCAACACTAACACAAGTGCGAAAAGTGGTTTTTCACACCAATACAAGTGCAAAAGTGGTTTCCTGCACCAACACAAGTGCGAAAAGTGGTTTTTCAACACTAACACAAGTGCGAAAAGTGGTTTTTCAACACTATCACAAGTGCAAAAAGTGTTTTTCCACACTAATACAAGTGCAAAAGTGGTTTCCTGCACCAACACAAGTGCGAAAAGTGGTTTTTCAACACTAACACAAGTGCGAAAAGTGGTTTTTCAAAACTATCACAAGTGCAAAAAGTGTTTTTTCCACATTAATACAAGTGCAAAAGTGGTTTCCTGCACCAACACAAGTGCGAAAAGTGGTTTTTCAACACTAACACAAGTGCGAAAAGTGGTTTTTCAACACTAACACAAGTGCGAAAAGTGGTTTTTCCACACTAATACAAGTGCAAAAGTGGTTTCCTGCACCAACACAAGTGCGAAAAGTGGTTTTTGAACACTAACACAAGTGCGAAAAGTGGTTTTTCAACACTATCACAAGTGCAAAAAGTGTTTTTTCCACACTAATACAAGTGCAAAAGTGGTTTCCTGGACCAACACAAGTGCGAAAAGTGGTTTTTCAACACTAACACAAGTGCGAAAAGTGGTTTTTCAACACTATCACAAGTGCAAAAAGTGTTTTTTCCACACTAATACAAGTGCAAAAGTGGTTTCCTGCACCAACACAAGTGCAAAAAGTGGTTTTTCAACACTAACACAAGTGCGAAAAGTGGTTTTTCAACACTAACACAAGTGCGAAAAGTGGTTTTTCCACACTAATACAAGCGCAAAAGTGGTTTCCTGCACCAAAACAAGTGCGAAAAGTGGTTTTCCAACACTATCACAAGTGCAAAAAGTGTTTTTTCCACACTAATACAAGTGCAAAAGTGGTTTCCTGCACCAACACAAGTGCGAAAAGTGGTTTTTCAACACTAACACAAGTGCGAAAAGTGGTTTTTCAACACTATCACAAGTGCAAAAAGTGTTTTTTCATCACTAACACAAGTGCAAAAGTGGTTTTCTGCACCAACACAAGTGCGAAATGTGGTTTTTCAACACTAACACAAGTGCGAAAAGTGGTTTTTCAACACTATCACAAGTGCAAAAAGTGTTTTTTCCACACTAATACAAGTGCAAAAGTGGTTTCCTGCACCAACACAAGTGCGAAAAGTGGTTTTTCAACACTAACACAATTGCGAAAAGTGGTTTTTCAACACTATCACAAGTGCAAAAAGTGTTTTTTCATCACTAATACAAGTGCAAAAGTGGTTTCCTGCACCAACACTAGTGCGAAAAGTGGTTTTTCAACACTAACACAACGCGAAAAGTGGTTTTTCAACACTATCACAAGTGCAAAAAGTGTTTTTTCCACACAAATACAAGTGCAAAAGTGGTTTCCTGCACCAACACAAGTGCGAAAAGTGGTTTTTCAACACTAACACAAGTGCGAAAAGTGGTTTTTCAACACTATCACAAGTGCAAAAAGTGTTTTTTCCACACTAATACAAGTGCAAAAGTGGTTTCCTGCACCAACACAAGTGGGAAAAGTGGATTTTCAACACTAACACAAGTGCGAAAAGTGGTTTTTCAACACTATCACAAGTGCAAAAAGTGATTTTTCCACACTAACTAATACAAGTGCAAAAGTGGTTTCCTGCACCAACACAAGTGCGAAAAGTAGTTTTTCAACACTAACACAAGTGCAAAAAGTGGGTTTTCAACACTATCACAAGTACAAAAAGTGTTTTTTCCACACTAATACAAGTGCAAAAGTGGTTTCCTGCACAAACACAAGTGCGAAAAGTGGTTTTTCAACACTAACACAAGTGCGAAAAGTGGTTTTTCCACACTAATACAAGCGCAAAAGTGGTTTCCTGCACCAACACAAGTGCGAAAAGTGGTTTTTCAACACTAACACAAGTGCGAAAAGTGGTTTTCCAACACTATCACAAGTGCAAAAAGTGTTTTTTCCACACTAATACAAGTGCAAAAGTGGTTTCCTGCACCAACACAAGTGCGAAAAGTGGTTTTTCAACACTAACACAAGTGCGAAAAGTGGTTTTTCAACACTATCACAAGTGCAAAAAGTGTTTTTTCATCACTAACACAAGTGCAAAAGTGGTTTTCTGCACCAACACAAGTGCGAAATGTGGTTTTTCAACACTAACACAAGTGCGAAAAGTGGTTTTTCAACACTATCACAAGTGCAAAAAGTGTTTTTTCCACACTAATACAAGTGCAAAAGTGGTTTCCTGCACCAACACAAGTGCGAAAAGTGGTTTTTCAACACTAACACAATTGCGAAAAGTGGTTTTTCAACACTATCACAAGTGCAAAAAGTGTTTTTTCATCACTAATACAAGTGCAAAAGTGGTTTCCTGCACCAACACTAGTGTGAAAAGTGGTTTTTCAACACTAACACAAGTGCGAAAAGTGGTTTTCCAACACTATCACAAGTGCAAAAAGTGTTTTTTCCACACTAATACAAGTGCAAAAGTGGTTTCCTGCACCAACACAAGTGCGAAAAGTGGTTTTTCAACACTAACACAAGTGCGAAAAGTGGTTTTTCAACACTATCACAAGTGCAAAAAGTGTTTTTTCATCACTAACACAAGTGCAAAAGTGGTTTTCTGCACCAACACAAGTGCGAAATGTGGTTTTTCAACACTAACACAAGTGCGAAAAGTGGTTTTTCAACACTATCACAAGTGCAAAAAGTGTTTTTTCCACACTAATACAAGTGCAAAAGTGGTTTCCTGCACCAACACAAGTGCGAAAAGTGGTTTTTCAACACTAACACAATTGCGAAAAGTGGTTTTTCAACACTATCACAAGTGCAAAAAGTGTTTTTTCATCACTAATACAAGTGCAAAAGTGGTTTCCTGCACCAACACTAGTGTGAAAAGTGGTTTTTCAACACTAACACAAGTGCGAAAAGTGGTTTTTTCAACACTATCACAAGTGCAAAAAGTGTTTTTTCCACACAAATACAAGTGAAAAAGTGGTTTCCTGCACCAACACAAGTGCGAAAAGTGGTTTTTCAACACTAACACAAGTGCGAAAAGTGGTTTTTCAACACTATCACCAGTGCAAAAAGTGTTTTTTCCACACTAATACAAGTGCAAAAGTGGTTTCCTGCACCAACACAAGTGGGAAAAGTGGATTTTCAACACTAACACAAGTGCGAAAAGTGGTTTTTCAACACTATCACAAGTGCAAAAAGTGTTTTTTCCACACTAACTAATACAAGTGCAAAAGTGGTTTCCTGCACCAACACAAGTGCGAAAAGTAGTTTTTCAACACTAACACAAGTGCAAAAAGTGGGTTTTCAACACTATCACAAGTACAAAAAGTGTTTTTTCCACACTAATACAAGTGCAAAAGTGGTTTCCTGCACAAACACAAGTGCGAAAAGTGGTTTTTCAACATTAACACAAGTGTGAAAAGTGGTTTTCAACACTAACACAAGTGCGAAAAGTGGTTTTTCCACACTAATACAAGTGCAAAAGTGGCTTTCCTGCACCAACACAAGTGCGAAAAGTGGTTTTTCAACACTAACACAAGTGCGAAAAGTGGTTTTTCAACACTATCACAAGTGCAAAAAGGGTTTTTTCCACACTAATACAAGTGCAAAAGTGGTTTCCTGCACCAACACAAGGGCGAAAAGTGGTTTTTCAACACTAACACAAGTGCGAAAAGTGGTTTTTCAACACTATCACAAGTGCGAAAAGTGTTTTTTCCACACTAATACAAGTGCAAAAGTGGTTTCCTGCACCAACACAAGTGCGAAAAGTGGTTTTTGAACACTAACACAAGTGCAAAAAGTGTTTTTTCCACACTAATACAAGTGCAAATGTGGTTTCCTGCACCAACACAAGTGCGAAAAGTGGTTTTCAACACTAACACAAGTGCGAAAAGTGGTTTTTCAACACTATCACAAGTGCGAAAAGTGTTTTTTCCACACTAATACAAGTGCAAAAGTGGTTCTCCTGCACCAAAACAAGTGCGAAAAGGGGTTTTTCAACATAACACAAGTGCGAAAAGTGGTTTTTCAACACTAGCACAAGTGCAAAAAAGTGTTTTTTCCACACTAATACAAGTGCAAAAGTGGTTGCCTGCACCAACACAAGTGGGAAAAGTGGATTTTCAACACTAACACAAGTGCGAAAGTTGGTTTTGAACACTAACACAAGTGCGAAAAGTGGTTTCCCTTCACGAACACAAGTGCGAAAAGTGGTTTTTCAACACTAACACAAGTGTGAAAAGTGGTTTTTCAACACTATCACAAGTGCGAAAAGTGGTTTTTCACACCAATACAAGTGCAAAAGTGGTTTCCTGCACCACACAAGTGCGAAAAGTGGTTTTTCAACACTAACACAAGTGCGAAAAGTGGTTTTTCAACACTATCACAAGTGCAAAAAGTGTTTTTTCCACACTAATACAGTGCAAAAGTGGTTTCCTGCACCAACACAAGTGCGAAAAGTGGTTTTTCAACACTAACACAAGTGCGAAAAGTGGTTTTCAAAACTATCACAAGTGCAAAAAGTGTTTTTTCCACATTAATACAAGTGCAAAAGTGGTTTCCTGCACCAACACAAGTGCGAAAAGTGGTTTTTCAACACTAACACAAGTGCGAAAGTGGTTTTTCAACACTAACACAAGTGCGAAAAGTGGTTTTTCCACACTAATACAAGTGCAAAAGTGGTTTCCTGCACCAACACAAGTGCGAAAAGTGTTTTTGAACACTAACACAAGTGCGAAAAGTGGTTTTTCAACACTATCACAAGTGCAAAAAGTGTTTTTTCCACACTAATACAAGTGCAAAAGTGGTTTCCTGGACCAACACAAGTGCGAAAAGTGGTTTTTCAACACTAACACAAGTGCGAAAAGTGGTTTTTCAACACTATCACAAGTGCAAAAAGTGTTTTTTCCACACTAATACAAGTGCAAACGTGGTTTCCTGCACCAACACAAGTGCAAAAAGTGGTTTTTCAACACTAACACAAGTGCGAAAAGTGGTTTTTCAACACTAACACAAGTGCGAAAAGTGGTTTTTCCACACTAATACAAGTGCAAAAGTGGTTTCCTGCACCAACACAAGTGGGAAAAGTGGATTTTCAACACTAACACAAGTGCGAAAAGTGGTTTTTCAACACTATCACAAGTGCAAAAAGTGTTTTTTCCACACTAATACAAGCGCAAAAGTGGTTTCCTGCACCAACACAAGTGCGAAAAGTGGTTTTTCAACACTAACACAAGTGCGAAAAGTGGTTTTCCAACACTATCACAAGTGCAAAAAGTGTTTTTTCACACTAATACAAGTGCAAAAGTGGTTTCCTGCACCAACACAAGTGCGAAAAGTGGTTTTTCAACACTAACACAAGTGCGAAAAGTGGTTTTTCAACACTATCACAAGTGCAAAAAGTGTTTTTTCATCACTAACACAAGTGCAAAAGTGGTTTTCTGCACCAACACAAGTGCGAAATGTGGTTTTTCAACACTAACACAAGTGCGAAAACTGGTTTTTCAACACTATCACAAGTGCAAAAAGTGTTTTTTCCACACTAATACAAGTGCAAAAGTGGTTTCCTGCACCAACACAAGTGCGAAAAGTGGTTTTTCAACACTAACACAATTGCGAAAAGTGGTTTTTCAACACTATCACAAGTGCAAAAAGTGTTTTTTCATCACTAATACAAGTGCAAAAGTGGTTTCCTGCACCAACACTAGTGCGAAAAGTGGTTTTTCAACACTAACACAATGCGAAAAGTGGTTTTTCAACACTATCACAAGTGCAAAAAGTGTTTTTTCCACACAAATACAAGTGCAAAAGTGGTTTCCTGCACCAACACAAGTGCGAAAAGTGGTTTTTGAACACTAACACAAGTGCGAAAAGTGGTTTTTCAACACTAACACAAGTGCGAAAAGTGGTTTTTCCACACTAATACAAGTGCAAAAGTGGTTTCCTGCACCAACACAAGGGCGAAAAGTGGTTTTTGAACACTAACACAAGTGCGAAAAGTGGTTTTTCAACACTATCACAAGTTCAAAAAGTGTTTTTTCCACACTAATACAAGTGCAAAAGTGGTTTCCTGGACCAACACAAGTGGGAAAAGTGGTTTTTCAACACTAACACAAGTGCGAAAAGTGGTTTTTCAACACTATCACAAGTGCAAAAAGTGGTTTTTCCACACTAATACAAGTGCAAAAGGGGTTTCCTGCACCAACACAAGTGCGAAAAGTGGTTTTTCAACACTAACACAATTGCGAAAAGTGGTTTTTCAACACTATCACAAGTGCAAAAAGTGTTTTTTCATCACTAATACAAGTGCAAAAGTGGTTTCCTGCACCAACACTAGTGTGAAAAGTGGTTTTTCAACACTAACACAAGTGCGAAAAGTGGTTTTTCAACACTATCACAAGTGCAAAAAGTGTTTTTTCCACACAAATACAAGTGAAAAAGTGGTTTCCTGCACCAACACAAGTGCGAAAAGTGGTTTTTCAACACTAACACAAGTGCGAAAAGTGGTTTTTCAACACTATCACCAGTGCAAAAAGTGTTTTTTCCACACTAATACAAGTGCAAAAGTGGTTTCCTGCACCAACACAAGTGGGAAAAGTGGATTTTCAACACTAACACAAGTGCGAAAAGTGGTTTTTCAACACTATCACAAGTGCAAAAAGTGTTTTTTCCACACTAACTAATACAAGTGCAAAAGTGGTTTCCTGCACCAACACAAGTGCGAAAAGTAGTTTTTCAACACTAACACAAGTGCAAAAAGTGGGTTTTCAACACTATCACAAGTACAAAAAGTGTTTTTTCCACACTAATACAAGTGCAAAAGTGGTTTCCTGCACAAACACAAGTGCGAAAAGTGGTTTTTCAACATTAACACAAGTGTGAAAAGTGGTTTTTCAACACTAACACAAGTGCGAAAAGTGGTTTTTCCACACTAATACAAGTGCAAAAGTGGCTTTCCTGCACCAACACAAGTGCGAAAAGTGGTTTTTCAACACTAACACAAGTGCGAAAAGTGGTTTTTCAACACTATCACAAGTGCAAAAAGGGTTTTTTCCACACTAATACAAGTGCAAAAGTGGTTTCCTGCACCAACACAAGGGCGAAAAGTGGTTTTTCAACACTAACACAAGTGCGAAAAGTGGTTTTTCAACACTATCACAAGTGCGAAAAGTGTTTTTTCCACACTAATACAAGTGCAAAAGTGGTTTCCTGCACCAACACAAGTGCGAAAAGTGGTTTTTGAACACTAACACAAGTGCAAAAAGTGTTTTTTCCACACTAATACAAGTGCAAATGTGGTTTCCTGCACCAACACAAGTGCGAAAAGTGGTTTTCAACACTAACACAAGTGCGAAAAGTGGTTTTTCAACACTATCACAAGTGCGAAAAGTGTTTTTTCCACACTAATACAAGTGCAAAAGTGGTTTCCTGCACCAAAACAAGTGCGAAAAGGGGTTTTTCAACATTAACACAAGTGCGAAAAGTGGTTTTTCAACACTAGCACAAGTGCAAAAAGTGTTTTTTCCACACTAATACAAGTGCAAAAGTGGTTGCCTGCACCAACACAAGTGGGAAAAGTGGATTTTCAACACTAACACAAGTGCGAAAAGTTGGTTTTGAACACTAACACAAGTGCGAAAAGTGGTTTCCTTCACGAACACAAGTGCGAAAAGTGGTTTTTCAACACTAACACAAGTGTGAAAAGTGGTTTTTCAACACTATCACAAGTGCGAAAAGTGGTTTTTCACACCAATACAAGTGCAAAAGTGGTTTCCTGCACCAACACAAGTGCGAAAAGTGGTTTTTCAACACTAACACAAGTGCGAAAAGTGGTTTTTCAACACTATCACAAGTGCAAAAAGTGTTTTTTCCACACTAATACAAGTGCAAAAGTGGTTTCCTGCACCAACACAAGTGCGAAAAGTGGTTTTTCAACACTAACACAAGTGCGAAAAGTGGTTTTTCAAAACTATCACAAGTGCAAAAAGTGTTTTTTCCACATTAATACAAGTGCAAAAGTGGTTTCCTGCACCAACACAAGTGCGAAAAGTGGTTTTTCAACACTAACACAAGTGCGAAAAGTGGTTTTTCAACACTAACACAAGTGCGAAAAGTGGTTTTTCCACACTAATACAAGTGCAAAAGTGGTTTCCTGCACCAACACAAGTGCGAAAAGTGGTTTTTGAACACTAACACAAGTGCGAAAAGTGGTTTTTCAACACTATCACAAGTGCAAAAAGTGTTTTTTCCACACTAATACAAGTGCAAAAGTGGTTTCCTGGACCAACACAAGTGCGAAAAGTGGTTTTTCAACACTAACACAAGTGCGAAAAGTGGTTTTTCAACACTATCACAAGTGCAAAAAGTGTTTTTTCCACACTAATACAAGTGCAAACGTGGTTTCCTGCACCAACACAAGTGCAAAAAGTGGTTTTTCAACACTAACACAAGTGCGAAAAGTGGTTTTTCAACACTAACACAAGTGCGAAAAGTGGTTTTTCCACACTAATACAAGTGCAAAAGTGGTTTCCTGCACCAACACAAGTGGGAAAAGTGGATTTTCAACACTAACACAAGTGCGAAAAGTGGTTTTTCAACACTATCACAAGTGCAAAAAGTGTTTTTTCCACACTAATACAAGCGCAAAAGTGGTTTCCTGCACCAACACAAGTGCGAAAAGTGGTTTTTCAACACTAACACAAGTGCGAAAAGTGGTTTTCCAACACTATCACAAGTGCAAAAAGTGTTTTTTCCACACTAATACAAGTGCAAAAGTGGTTTCCTGCACCAACACAAGTGCGAAAAGTGGTTTTTCAACACTAACACAAGTGCGAAAAGTGGTTTTTCAACACTATCACAAGTGCAAAAAGTGTTTTTTCATCACTAACACAAGTGCAAAAGTGGTTTTCTGCACCAACACAAGTGCGAAATGTGGTTTTTCAACACTAACACAAGTGCGAAAACTGGTTTTTCAACACTATCACAAGTGCAAAAAGTGTTTTTTCCACACTAATACAAGTGCAAAAGTGGTTTCCTGCACCAACACAAGTGCGAAAAGTGGTTTTTCAACACTAACACAATTGCGAAAAGTGGTTTTTCAACACTATCACAAGTGCAAAAAGTGTTTTTTCATCACTAATACAAGTGCAAAAGTGGTTTCCTGCACCAACACTAGTGCGAAAAGTGGTTTTTCAACACTAACACAATGCGAAAAGTGGTTTTTCAACACTATCACAAGTGCAAAAAGTGTTTTTTCCACACAAATACAAGTGCAAAAGTGGTTTCCTGCACCAACACAAGTGCGAAAAGTGGTTTTTGAACACTAACACAAGTGCGAAAAGTGGTTTTTCAACACTAACACAAGTGCGAAAAGTGGTTTTTCCACACTAATACAAGTGCAAAAGTGGTTTCCTGCACCAACACAAGGGCGAAAAGTGGTTTTTGAACACTAACACAAGTGCGAAAAGTGGTTTTTCAACACTATCACAAGTTCAAAAAGTGTTTTTTCCACACTAATACAAGTGCAAAAGTGGTTTCCTGGACCAACACAAGTGGGAAAAGTGGTTTTTCAACACTAACACAAGTGCGAAAAGTGGTTTTTCAACACTATCACAAGTGCAAAAAGTGGTTTTTCCACACTAATACAAGTGCAAAAGGGGTTTCCTGCACCAACACAAGTGCGAAAAGTGGTTTTTCAACACTAACACAAGTGCGAAAAGTGGTTTTTCAACACTATCACAAGTGCAAAAAGTGGTTTTTCCACACGAATACAAGTGCAAAAGGGGTTTCCTGCACCAACACAAGTGCGAAAAGTGGTTTTTCAACACTAACACAAGTGCGAAAAGTGGTTTTTCAACACTAACACAAGTGCGAAAAGTGGTTTTTCAACACTAACACAAGTGCGAAAAGTGGTTTTTCAACACTAACACAAGTGCGAAGTGTTTTTTCCACACTAATACAAGTGCAAAAGTGGTTTCCTGCACCAACACAAGTGCGAAAAGTGGTTTTTCAACACTAACACAAGTGCGAAAAGTGGTTTTTCAACACTATGACAAGTGCAAAAAGTTTTTTCCACACTCATACAAGTGCAAAAGTGGTTTCCTGCACCAACACAAGTGCGAAAAGTGGTTTTTCAACACTAACTCAAGTGCGAAAAGTGGTTTTTCTACACTAACACAAGTGCGAAAGTGGTTTTTCCACACTAATACAAGTGCAAAAGTGGTTTCCTGCACCAACACAAGTGCGAAAAGTGGTTTTTGAACACTAACACAAGTGCGAAAAGTGGTTTTTCAACACTATCACAAGTGCAAAAAGTGTTTTTTCCACACTAATACAAGTGCAAAAGTGGTTTCCTGGACCAACACAAGTGGGAAAAGTGGTTTTTCAACACTAACACAAGTGCAAAAAGTGGTTTTTCAACACTATCACAAGTGCAAAAAGTGGTTTTTCCACACTAATACAAGTGCAAAAGTGGTTTCCTGCACCAACACAAGTGGGAAAAGTGGATTTTCAACACTAACACAAGTGCGAAAAGTGGTTTTTCAACACTAACACAAGTGCGAAAAGTGGTTTTTCAACACTATGACAAGTGCAAAAAGTGTTTTTTCCACACTCATACAAGTGCAAAAGTGGTTTCCTGCACCAACACAAGTGCGAAAAGTGGTTTTTCAACACTAACTCAAGTGCGAAAAGTGGTTTTTCAACACTAACACAAGTGCGAAAGTGGTTTTTCCACACTAATACAAGTGCAAAAGTGGTTTCCTGCACCAACACAAGTGCGAAAAGTGGTTTTTGAACACTAACACAAGTGCGAAAAGTGGTTTTTCAACACTATCACAAGTGCAAAAAGTGTTTTTTCCACACTAATACAAGTGCAAAAGTGGTTTCCTGGACCAACACAAGTGGGAAAAGTGGATTTTCAACACTAACACAAGTGCGAAAAGTGGTTTTTCAACACTATCACAAGTGCAAAAAGTGGTTTTTCCACACTAATACAAGTGCAAAAGTGGTTTCCTGCACCAACGCAAGTGCGAAAAGTGGTTTTTCAACACTAACACAAGTGCGAAAAGTGGTTTTTCAACACTATCACAAGTGCAAAAAGTGTTTTTTCCACACTAATACAAGTGCAAAAGTGGTTTCCTGCACCAACACAAGTGGGAAAAGTGGATTTTCAACACTAACACAAGTGCGAAAAGTGGTTTTTCAACACTATCGCAAGTGCAAAAAGTGTTTTTTCCACACTAATACAAGTGCAAAAGTGGTTTCCTGCACCAACACAAGTGCGAAAAGTGATTTTTCAACACTAACACAAGTGCGAAAAGTGGTTTTTCAAAACTATCACAAGTGCAAAAAGTGTTTTTTCCACATTAATACAAGTGCAAAAGTGGTTTCCTGCACCAATACAAGTGCGAAAAGTGGTTTTTCAACACTAGCACAAGTGCGAAAAGTGGTTTTTCAACACTAACACAAGTGCGAAAAGTGGTTTTCCACACTAATACAAGTGCAAAAGTGGTTTCCTGCACCAACACAAGTGCGAAAAGTGGTTTTTGAACACTAACACAAGTGGGAAAAGTGGTTTTTCAACACTATCACAAGTGCAAAAAGTGGTTTTTCCACACTAATACAAGTGCAAAAGTGGTTTCCTGGACCAACACAAGTGCGAAAAGTGGTTTTTCAACACTAACACAAGTGCGAAAAGTGGTTTTTCAACACTATCACAAGTGCAAAAAGTGTTTTTTCCACACTAATACAAGTGCAAAAGTGGTTTCCTGCACCAACACAAGTGCGAAAAGTGGTTTTTGAACACACGCGAACAAGTGCGAAAAGTCGTTTTTCAACACTAACACAAGTGCGAAAAGTGGTTTTTCCACACTAATACAAGTGCAAAAGTGGTTTCCTGCACCAACACAAGTGCGAAAAGTGGTTTTTGAACACTAACACAAGTGCGAAAAGTGGTTTTTCAACACTAACACAAGTGCGAAAAGTGGTTTTTCCACACTAATACAAGTGCAAAAGTGGTTTCCTGCACCAACACAAGGGCGAAAAGTGGTTTTTGAACACTAACACAAGTGCGAAAAGTGGTTTTTCAACACTATCACAAGTGCAAAAAGTGTTTTTTCCACACTAATACAAGTGCAAAAGTGGTTTCCTGGACCAACACAAGTGGGAAAAGTGGTTTTTCAACACTAACACAAGTGCGAAAAGTGGTTTTTCAACACTATCACAAGTGCAAAAAGTGGTTTTTCCACACTAATACAAGTGCAAAAGTGGTTTCCTGCACCAACACAAGTGCAAAAAGTGGTTTTTCAACACTAACACAAGTGCGAAAAGTGGTTTTTCAACACTATCACAAGTGCAAAAAGTGGTTTTTCCACACTAATACAAGTGCAAAAGTGGTTTCCTGCACCAACACAAGTGCGAAAAGTGGTTTTTCAACACTAACACAAGTGCGAAAAGTGGTTTTTCAACACTAACACAAGTGCGAAAAGTGGTTTTTCAACACTAACACAAGTGCGAAAAGTGGTTTTTCAACACTAACACAAGTGCGAAGTGTTTTTTCCACACTAATACAAGTGCAAAAGTGGTTTCCTGCACCAACACAAGTGCGAAAAGTGGTTTTTCAACACTAACACAAGTGCGAAAAGTGGTTTTTCAACACTATGACAAGTGCAAAAAGTGTTTTTTCCACACTCATACAAGTGCAAAAGTGGTTTCCTGCACCAACACAAGTGCGAAAAGTGGTTTTTCAACACTAACTCAAGTGCGAAAAGTGGTTTTTCAACACTAACACAAGTGCGAAAGTGGTTTTTCCACACTAATACAAGTGCAAAAGTGGTTTCCTGCACCAACACAAGTGCGAAAAGTGGTTTTTGAACACTAACACAAGTGCGAAAAGTGGTTTTTCAACACTATCACAAGTGCAAATAGTGTTTTTTCCACACTAATACAAGTGCAAAAGTGGTTTCCTGGACCAACACAAGTGGGAAAAGTGGTTTTTCAACACTAACACAAGGGCGAAAAGTGGTTTTTCAACACTATCACAAGTGCAAAAAGTGGTTTTCCACACTAATACAAGTGCAAAAGTGGTTTCCTGCACCAACGCAAGTGCGAAAAGTGGTTTTTCAACACTAACACAAGTGCGAAAAGTCGTTTTTCAACACTATCACAAGTGCAAAAAGTGTTTTTTCCACACTAATACAAGTGCAAAAGTGGTTTCCTGCACCAACACAAGTGGGAAAAGTGGATTTTCAACACTAACACAAGTGCGAAAAGTGGTTTTTCAACACTAACACAAGTGCGAAAAGTGGTTTTTCAACACTATGACAAGTGCAAAAAGTGTTTTTTCCACACTCATACAAGTGCAAAAGTGGTTTCCTGCACCAACACAAGTGCGAAAAGTGGTTTTTCAACACTAACTCAAGTGCGAAAAGTGGTTTTTCAACACTAACACAAGTGCGAAAGTGGTTTTTCCACACTAATACAAGTGCAAAAGTGGTTTCCTGCACCAACACAAGTGCGAAAAGTGGTTTTTGAACACTAACACAAGTGCGAAAAGTGGTTTTTCAACACTATCACAAGTGCAAAAAGTGTTTTTTCCGCACTAATACAAGTGCAAAAGTGGTTTCCTGGACCAACACAAGTGGGAAAAGTGGTTTTTCAACACTAACACAAGTGCGAAAAGTGGTTTTTCAACACTATCACAAGTGCAAAAAGTGGTTTTTCCACACTAATACAAGTGCAAAAGTGGTTTCCTGCACCAACGCAAGTGCGAAAAGTGGTTTTTCAACACTAACACAAGTGCGAAAAGTGGTTTTTCAACACTATCACAAGTGCAAAAAGTGTTTTTTCCACACTAATACAAGTGCAAAAGTGGTTTCCTGCACCAACACAAGTGGGAAAAGTGGATTTTCAACACTAACACAAGTGCGAAAAGTGGTTTTTCAACACTATCGCAAGTGCAAAAAGTGTTTTTTCCACACTAATACAAGTGCAAAAGTGGTTTCCTGCACCAACACAAGTGCGAAAAGTGATTTTTCAACACTAACACAAGTGCGAAAAGTGGTTTTTCAAAACTATCACAAGTGCAAAAAGTGTTTTTTCCACATTAATACAAGTGCAAAAGTGGTTTCCTGCACCAACACAAGTGCGAAAAGTGGTTTTTCAACACTAGCACAAGTGCGAAAAGTGGTTTTTCAACACTATCGCAAGTGCAAAAAGTGTTTTTTCCACACTAATACAAGTGCAAAAGTGGTTTCCTGCACCAACACAAGTGCGAAAAGTGGTTTTTCAACACTAACACAAGTGCGAAAAGTGGTTTTTCAACACTATCACAAGTGCAAAAAGTGTTTTTTCATCACTAATACAAGTGCAAAAGTGGTTTCCTGCACCAACACTAGTGCGAAAAGTGGTTTTTCAACACTAACACAAGTGCGAAAAGTGGTTTTTCAACACTAACACAAGTGCGAAGTGTTTTTTCCACACTAATACAAGTGCAAAAGTGGTTTCCTGCACCAACACAAGTGCGAAAAGTGGTTTTTCAACACTAACACAAGTGCGAAAAGTGGTTTTTCAACACTATGACAAGTGCAAAAAGTGTTTTTTCCACACTCATACAAGTGCAAAAGTGGTTTCCTGCACCAACACAAGTGCGAAAAGTGGTTTTTCAACACTAACTCAAGTGCGAAAAGTGGTTTTTCAACACTAACACAAGTGCGAAAGTGGTTTTTCCACACTAATACAAGTGCAAAAGTGGTTTCCTGCACCAACACAAGTGCGAAAAGTGGTTTTTGAACACTAACACAAGTGCGAAAAGTGGTTTTTCAACACTATCACAAGTGCAAATAGTGTTTTTTCCACACTAATACAAGTGCAAAAGTGGTTTCCTGGACCAACACAAGTGGGAAAAGTGGTTTTTCAACACTAACACAAGGGCGAAAAGTGGTTTTTCAACACTATCACAAGTGCAAAAAGTGGTTTTCCACACTAATACAAGTGCAAAAGTGGTTTCCTGCAACAACGCAAGTGCGAAAAGTGGTTTTTCAACACTAACACAAGTGCGAAAAGTCGTTTTTCAACACTATCACAAGTGCAAAAAGTGTTTTTTCCACACTAATACAAGTGCAAAAGTGGTTTCCTGCACCAACACAAGTGGGAAAAGTGGATTTTCAACACTAACACAAGTGCGAAAAGTGGTTTTTCAACACTAACACAAGTGCGAAAAGTGGTTTTTCAACACTATGACAAGTGCAAAAAGTGTTTTTTCCACACTCATACAAGTGCAAAAGTGGTTTCCTGCACCAACACAAGTGCGAAAAGTGGTTTTTCAACACTAACTCAAGTGCGAAAAGTGGTTTTTCAACACTAACACAAGTGCGAAAGTGGTTTTTCCACACTAATACAAGTGCAAAAGTGGTTTCCTGCACCAACACAAGTGCGAAAAGTGGTTTTTGAACACTAACACAAGTGCGAAAAGTGGTTTTTCAACACTATCACAAGTGCAAAAAGTGTTTTTTCCGCACTAATACAAGTGCAAAAGTGGTTTCCTGGACCAACACAAGTGGGAAAAGTGGTTTTTCAACACTAACACAAGTGCGAAAAGTGGTTTTTCAACACTATCACAAGTGCAAAAAGTGGTTTTTCCACACTAATACAAGTGCAAAAGTGGTTTCCTGCACCAACGCAAGTGCGAAAAGTGGTTTTTCAACACTAACACAAGTGCGAAAAGTGGTTTTTCAACACTATCACAAGTGCAAAAAGTGTTTTTTCCACACTAATACAAGTGCAAAAGTGGTTTCCTGCACCAACACAAGTGGGAAAAGTGGATTTTCAACACTAACACAAGTGCGAAAAGTGGTTTTTCAACACTATCGCAAGTGCAAAAAGTGTTTTTTCCACACTAATACAAGTGCAAAAGTGGTTTCCTGCACCAACACAAGTGCGAAAAGTGATTTTTCAACACTAACACAAGTGCGAAAAGTGGTTTTTCAAAACTATCACAAGTGCAAAAAGTGTTTTTTCCACATTAATACAAGTGCAAAAGTGGTTTCCTGCACCAACACAAGTGCGAAAAGTGGTTTTTCAACACTAGCACAATTGCGAAAAGTGGTTTTTCAACACTATCGCAAGTGCAAAAAGTGTTTTTTCCACACTAATACAAGTGCAAAAGTGGTTTCCTGCACCAACACAAGTGCGAAAAGTGGTTTTTCAACACTAACACAAGTGCGAAAAGTGGTTTTTCAACACTATCACAAGTGCAAAAAGTGTTTTTTCATCACTAACACAAGTGCAAAAGTGGTTTTCTGCACCAACACAAGTGCGAAATGTGGTTTTTCAACACTAACACAAGTGCGAAAAGTGGTTTTTCAACACTATCACAAGTGCAAAAAGTGTTTTTTCCACACTAATACAAGTGCAAAAGTGGTTTCCTGCACCAACACAAGTGCGAAAAGTGGTTTTTCAACACTAACACAATTGCGAAAAGTGGTTTTTCAACACTATCACAAGTGCAAAAAGTGTTTTTTCATCACTAATACAAGTGCAAAAGTGGTTTCCTGCACCAACACTAGTGCGAAAAGTGGTTTTTCAACACTAACACAAGTGCGAAAAGTGGTTTTTCAACACTATCACAAGTGCAAAAAGTGTTTTTTCCACACAAATACAAGTGAAAAAGTGGTTTCCTGCACCAACACAAGTGCGAAAAGTGGTTTTTCAACACTAACACAAGTGCGAAAAGTGGTTTTTCAACACTATCACCAGTGCAAAAAGTGTTTTTTCCACACTAATACAAGTGCAAAAGTGGTTTCCTGCACCAACACAAGTGGGAAAAGTGGATTTTCAACACTAACACAAGTGCGAAAAGTGGTTTTTCAACACTATCACAAGTGCAAAAAGTGTTTTTTCCACACTAACTAATACAAGTGCAAAAGTGGTTTCCTGCACCAACACAAGTGCGAAAAGTAGTTTTTCAACACTAACACAAGTGCAAAAAGTGGGTTTTCAACACTATCACAAGTACAAAAAGTGTTTTTTCCACACTAATACAAGTGCAAAAGTGGTTTCCTGCACAAACACAAGTGCGAAAAGTGGTTTTTCAACATTAACACAAGTGTGAAAAGTGGTTTTTCAACACTAACACAAGTGCGAAAAGTGGTTTTTCCACACTAATACAAGTGCAAAAGTGGCTTTCCTGCACCAACACAAGTGCGAAAAGTGGTTTTTCAACACTAACACAAGTGCGAAAAGTGGTTTTTCAACACTATCACAAGTGCAAAAAGGGTTTTTTCCACACTAATACAAGTGCAAAAGTGGTTTCCTGCACCAACACAAGTGCGAAAAGTGGTTTTTCAACACTAACACAAGTGCGAAAAGTGGTTTTTCAACACTATCACAAGTGCGAAAAGTGTTTTTTCCACACTAATACAAGTGCAAAAGTGGTTTCCTGCACCAACACAAGTGCGAAAAGTGGTTTTTGAACACTAACACAAGTGCAAAAAGTGTTTTTTCCACACTAATACAAGTGCAAATGTGGTTTCCTGCACCAACACAAGTGCGAAAAGTGGTTTTCAACACTAACACAAGTGCGAAAAGTGGTTTTTCAACACTATCACAAGTGCGAAAAGTGTTTTTTCCACACTAATACAAGTGCAAAAGTGGTTTCCTGCACCAAAACAAGTGCGAAAAGGGGTTTTTCAACATTAACACAAGTGCGAAAAGTGGTTTTTCAACACTAGCACAAGTGCAAAAAGTGTTTTTTCCACACTAATACAAGTGCAAAAGTGGTTTCCTGCACCAACACAAGTGGGAAAAGTGGATTTTCAACACTAACACAAGTGCGAAAAGTTGGTTTTGAACACTAACACAAGTGCGAAAAGTGGTTTCCTTCACGAACACAAGTGCGAAAAGTGGTTTTTCAACACTAACACAAGTGTGAAAAGTGGTTTTTCAACACTATCACAAGTGCGAAAAGTGGTTTTTCACACCAATACAAGTGCAAAAGTGGTTTCCTGCACCAACACAAGTGCGAAAAGTGGTTTTTCAACACTAACACAAGTGCGAAAAGTGGTTTTTCAACACTATCACAAGTGCAAAAAGTGTTTTTTCCACACTAATACAAGTGCAAAAGTGGTTTCCTGCACCAACACAAGTGCGAAAAGTGGTTTTTCAACACTAACACAAGTGCGAAAAGTGGTTTTTCAAAACTATCACAAGTGCAAAAAGTGTTTTTTCCACATTAATACAAGTGCAAAAGTGGTTTCCTGCACCAACACAAGTGCGAAAAGTGGTTTTTCAACACTAACACAAGTGCGAAAAGTGGTTTTTCAACACTAACACAAGTGCGAAAAGTGGTTTTTCCACACTAATACAAGTGCAAAAGTGGTTTCCTGCACCAACACAAGTGCGAAAAGTGGTTTTTGAACACTAACACAAGTGCGAAAAGTGGTTTTTCAACACTATCACAAGTGCAAAAAGTGTTTTTTCCACACTAATACAAGTGCAAAAGTGGTTTCCTGGACCAACACAAGTGCGAAAAGTGGTTTTTCAACACTAACACAAGTGCGAAAAGTGGTTTTTCAACACTATCACAAGTGCAAAAAGTGTTTTTTCCACACTAATACAAGTGCAAAAGTGGTTTCCTGCACCAACACAAGTGCAAAAAGTGGTTTTTCAACACTAACACAAGTGCGAAAAGTGGTTTTTCAACACTAACACAAGTGCGAAAAGTGGTTTTTCCACACTAATACAAGTGCAAAAGTGGTTTCCTGCACCAACACAAGTGGGAAAAGTGGATTTTCAACACTAACACAAGTGCGAAAAGTGGTTTTTCAACACTATCACAAGTGCAAAAAGTGTTTTTTCCACACTAATACAAGCGCAAAAGTGGTTTCCTGCACCAACACAAGTGCGAAAAGTGGTTTTTCAACACTAACACAAGTGCGAAAAGTGGTTTTCCAACACTATCACAAGTGCAAAAAGTGTTTTTTCCACACTAATACAAGTGCAAAAGTGGTTTCCTGCACCAACACAAGTGCGAAAAGTGGTTTTTCAACACTAACACAAGTGCGAAAAGTGGTTTTTCAACACTATCACAAGTGCAAAAAGTGTTTTTTCATCACTAACACAAGTGCAAAAGTGGTTTTCTGCACCAACACAAGTGCGAAATGTGGTTTTTCAACACTAACACAAGTGCGAAAAGTGGTTTTTCAACACTATCACAAGTGCAAAAAGTGTTTTTTCCACACTAATACAAGTGCAAAAGTGGTTTCCTGCACCAACACAAGTGCGAAAAGTGGTTTTTCAACACTAACACAATTGCGAAAAGTGGTTTTTCAACACTATCACAAGTGCAAAAAGTGTTTTTTCATCACTAATACAAGTGCAAAAGTGGTTTCCTGCACCAACACTAGTGCGAAAAGTGGTTTTTCAACACTAACACAATGCGAAAAGTGGTTTTTCAACACTATCACAAGTGCAAAAAGTGTTTTTTCCACACAAATACAAGTGCAAAAGTGGTTTCCTGCACCAACACAAGTGCGAAAAGTGGTTTTTGAACACTAACACAAGTGCGAAAAGTGGTTTTTCAACACTAACACAAGTGCGAAAAGTGGTTTTTCCACACTAATACAAGTGCAAAAGTGGTTTCCTGCACCAACACAAGGGCGAAAAGTGGTTTTTGAACACTAACACAAGTGCGAAAAGTGGTTTTTCAACACTATCACAAGTTCAAAAAGTGTTTTTTCCACACTAATACAAGTGCAAAAGTGGTTTCCTGGACCAACACAAGTGGGAAAAGTGGTTTTTCAACACTAACACAAGTGCGAAAAGTGGTTTTTCAACACTATCACAAGTGCAAAAAGTGGTTTTTCCACACTAATACAAGTGCAAAAGTGGTTTCCTGCACCAACACAAGTGCGAAAAGTGGTTTTTCAACACTAACACAAGTGCGAAAAGTGGTTTTTCAACACTATCACAAGTGCAAAAAGTGGTTTTTCCACACGAATACAAGTGCAAAAGGGGTTTCCTGCACCAACACAAGTGCGAAAAGTGGTTTTTCAACACTAACACAAGTGCGAAAAGTGGTTTTTCAACACTAACACAAGTGCGAAAAGTGGTTTTTCAACACTAACACAAGTGCGAAAAGTGGTTTTTCAACACTAACACAAGTGCGAAGTGTTTTTTCCACACTAATACAAGTGCAAAAGTGGTTTCCTGCACCAACACAAGTGCGAAAAGTGGTTTTTCAACACTAACACAAGTGCGAAAAGTGGTTTTTCAACACTATGACAAGTGCAAAAAGTTTTTTCCACACTCATACAAGTGCAAAAGTGGTTTCCTGCACCAACACAAGTGCGAAAAGTGGTTTTTCAACACTAACTCAAGTGCGAAAAGTGGTTTTTCTACACTAACACAAGTGCGAAAGTGGTTTTTCCACACTAATACAAGTGCAAAAGTGGTTTCCTGCACCAACACAAGTGCGAAAAGTGGTTTTTGAACACTAACACAAGTGCGAAAAGTGGTTTTTCAACACTATCACAAGTGCAAAAAGTGTTTTTTCCACACTAATACAAGTGCAAAAGTGGTTTCCTGGACCAACACAAGTGGGAAAAGTGGTTTTTCAACACTAACACAAGTGCAAAAAGTGGTTTTTCAACACTATCACAAGTGCAAAAAGTGGTTTTTCCACACTAATACAAGTGCAAAAGTGGTTTCCTGCACCAACACAAGTGGGAAAAGTGGATTTTCAACACTAACACAAGTGCGAAAAGTGGTTTTTCAACACTAACACAAGTGCGAAAAGTGGTTTTTCAACACTATGACAAGTGCAAAAAGTGTTTTTTCCACACTCATACAAGTGCAAAAGTGGTTTCCTGCACCAACACAAGTGCGAAAAGTGGTTTTTCAACACTAACTCAAGTGCGAAAAGTGGTTTTTCAACACTAACACAAGTGCGAAAGTGGTTTTTCCACACTAATACAAGTGCAAAAGTGGTTTCCTGCACCAACACAAGTGCGAAAAGTGGTTTTTGAACACTAACACAAGTGCGAAAAGTGGTTTTTCAACACTATCACAAGTGCAAAAAGTGTTTTTTCCACACTAATACAAGTGCAAAAGTGGTTTCCTGGACCAACACAAGTGGGAAAAGTGGATTTTCAACACTAACACAAGTGCGAAAAGTGGTTTTTCAACACTATCACAAGTGCAAAAAGTGGTTTTTCCACACTAATACAAGTGCAAAAGTGGTTTCCTGCACCAACGCAAGTGCGAAAAGTGGTTTTTCAACACTAACACAAGTGCGAAAAGTGGTTTTTCAACACTATCACAAGTGCAAAAAGTGTTTTTTCCACACTAATACAAGTGCAAAAGTGGTTTCCTGCACCAACACAAGTGGGAAAAGTGGATTTTCAACACTAACACAAGTGCGAAAAGTGGTTTTTCAACACTATCGCAAGTGCAAAAAGTGTTTTTTCCACACTAATACAAGTGCAAAAGTGGTTTCCTGCACCAACACAAGTGCGAAAAGTGATTTTTCAACACTAACACAAGTGCGAAAAGTGGTTTTTCAACACTATCACAAGTGCAAAAAGTGGTTTTTCCACACTAATACAAGTGCAAAAGTGGTTTCCTGCACCAACGCAAGTGCGAAAAGTGGTTTTTCAACACTAACACAAGTGCGAAAAGTGGTTTTTCAACACTATCACAAGTGCAAAAAGTGTTTTTTCCACACTAATACAAGTGCAAAAGTGGTTTCCTGCACCAACACAAGTGGGAAAAGTGGATTTTCAACACTAACACAAGTGCGAAAAGTGGTTTTTCAACACTATCGCAAGTGCAAAAAGTGTTTTTTCCACACTAATACAAGTGCAAAAGTGGTTTCCTGCACCAACACAAGTGCGAAAAGTGATTTTTCAACACTAACACAAGTGCGAAAAGTGGTTTTTCAAAACTATCACAAGTGCAAAAAGTGTTTTTTCCACATTAATACAAGTGCAAAAGTGGTTTCCTGCACCAATACAAGTGCGAAAAGTGGTTTTTCAACACTAACACAAGTGCGAAAAGTGGTTTTTCAACACTATCACAAGTGCAAAAAGTGTTTTTTCCACACTAATACAAGTGCAAAAGTGGTTTCCTGCACCAACACAAGTGCGAAAAGTGGTTTTTGAACACACGCGAACAAGTGCGAAAAGTCGTTTTTCAACACTAACACAAGTGCGAAAAGTGGTTTTTCCACACTAATACAAGTGCAAAAGTGGTTTCCTGCACCAACACAAGTGCGAAAAGTGGTTTTTGAACACTAACACAAGTGCGAAAAGTGGTTTTTCAACACTAACACAAGTGCGAAAAGTGGTTTTTCCACACTAATACAAGTGCAAAAGTGGTTTCCTGCACCAACACAAGGGCGAAAAGTGGTTTTTGAACACTAACACAAGTGCGAAAAGTGGTTTTTCAACACTATCACAAGTGCAAAAAGTGTTTTTTCCACACTAATACAAGTGCAAAAGTGGTTTCCTGGACCAACACAAGTGGGAAAAGTGGTTTTTCAACACTAACACAAGTGCGAAAAGTGGTTTTTCAACACTATCACAAGTGCAAAAAGTGGTTTTTCCACACTAATACAAGTGCAAAAGTGGTTTCCTGCACCAACACAAGTGCAAAAAGTGGTTTTTCAACACTAACACAAGTGCGAAAAGTGGTTTTTCAACACTATCACAAGTGCAAAAAGTGGTTTTTCCACACTAATACAAGTGCAAAAGTGGTTTCCTGCACCAACACAAGTGCGAAAAGTGGTTTTTCAACACTAACACAAGTGCGAAAAGTGGTTTTTCAACACTAACACAAGTGCGAAAAGTGGTTTTTCAACACTAACACAAGTGCGAAAAGTGGTTTTTCAACACTAACACAAGTGCGAAGTGTTTTTTCCACACTAATACAAGTGCAAAAGTGGTTTCCTGCACCAACACAAGTGCGAAAAGTGGTTTTTCAACACTAACACAAGTGCGAAAAGTGGTTTTTCAACACTATGACAAGTGCAAAAAGTGTTTTTTCCACACTCATACAAGTGCAAAAGTGGTTTCCTGCACCAACACAAGTGCGAAAAGTGGTTTTTCAACACTAACTCAAGTGCGAAAAGTGGTTTTTCAACACTAACACAAGTGCGAAAGTGGTTTTTCCACACTAATACAAGTGCAAAAGTGGTTTCCTGCACCAACACAAGTGCGAAAAGTGGTTTTTGAACACTAACACAAGTGCGAAAAGTGGTTTTTCAACACTATCACAAGTGCAAATAGTGTTTTTTCCACACTAATACAAGTGCAAAAGTGGTTTCCTGGACCAACACAAGTGGGAAAAGTGGTTTTTCAACACTAACACAAGGGCGAAAAGTGGTTTTTCAACACTATCACAAGTGCAAAAAGTGGTTTTCCACACTAATACAAGTGCAAAAGTGGTTTCCTGCACCAACGCAAGTGCGAAAAGTGGTTTTTCAACACTAACACAAGTGCGAAAAGTCGTTTTTCAACACTATCACAAGTGCAAAAAGTGTTTTTTCCACACTAATACAAGTGCAAAAGTGGTTTCCTGCACCAACACAAGTGGGAAAAGTGGATTTTCAACACTAACACAAGTGCGAAAAGTGGTTTTTCAACACTAACACAAGTGCGAAAAGTGGTTTTTCAACACTATGACAAGTGCAAAAAGTGTTTTTTCCACACTCATACAAGTGCAAAAGTGGTTTCCTGCACCAACACAAGTGCGAAAAGTGGTTTTTCAACACTAACTCAAGTGCGAAAAGTGGTTTTTCAACACTAACACAAGTGCGAAAGTGGTTTTTCCACACTAATACAAGTGCAAAAGTGGTTTCCTGCACCAACACAAGTGCGAAAAGTGGTTTTTGAACACTAACACAAGTGCGAAAAGTGGTTTTTCAACACTATCACAAGTGCAAAAAGTGTTTTTTCCGCACTAATACAAGTGCAAAAGTGGTTTCCTGGACCAACACAAGTGGGAAAAGTGGTTTTTCAACACTAACACAAGTGCGAAAAGTGGTTTTTCAACACTATCACAAGTGCAAAAAGTGGTTTTTCCACACTAATACAAGTGCAAAAGTGGTTTCCTGCACCAACGAAAGTGCGAAAAGTGGTTTTTCAACACTAACACAAGTGCGAAAAGTGGTTTTTCAACACTATCACAAGTGCAAAAAGTGTTTTTTCCACACTAATACAAGTGCAAAAGTGGTTTCCTGCACCAACACAAGTGGGAAAAGTGGATTTTCAACACTAACACAAGTGCGAAAAGTGGTTTTTCAACACTATCGCAAGTGCAAAAAGTGTTTTTTCCACACTAATACAAGTGCAAAAGTGGTTTCCTGCACCAACACAAGTGCGAAAAGTGATTTTTCAACACTAACACAAGTGCGAAAAGTGGTTTTTCAAAACTATCACAAGTGCAAAAAGTGTTTTTTCCACATTAATACAAGTGCAAAAGTGGTTTCCTGCACCAACACAAGTGCGAAAAGTGGTTTTTCAACACTAGCACAAGTGCGAAAAGTGGTTTTTCAACACTATCGCAAGTGCAAAAAGTGTTTTTTCCACACTAATACAAGTGCAAAAGTGGTTTCCTGCACCAACACAAGTGCGAAAAGTGATTTTTCAACACTAACACAAGTGGGAAAAGTGGTTTTTCAACACTAACACAAGTGCGAAAAGTGGTTTTTCAACACTATCACAAGTGCAAAAAGTGGTTTTTCCACACTAATACAAGTGCAAAAGTGGTTTCCTGCACCAACACAAGTGCGAAAAGTGGTTTTTCAACACTAACACAAGTGCGAAAAGTGGTTTTTCAACACTATCACAAGTGCAAAAAGTGGTTTTTCCACACGAATACAAGTGCAAAAGGGGTTTCCTGCACCAACACAAGTGCGAAAAGTGGTTTTTCAACACTAACACAAGTGCGAAAAGTGGTTTTTCAACACTAACACAAGTGCGAAAAGTGGTTTTTCAACACTAACACAAGTGCGAAAAGTGGTTTTTCAACACTAACACAAGTGCGAAGTGTTTTTTCCACACTAATACAAGTGCAAAAGTGGTTTCCTGCACCAACACAAGTGCGAAAAGTGGTTTTTCAACACTAACACAAGTGCGAAAAGTGGTTTTTCAACACTATGACAAGTGCAAAAAGTTTTTTCCACACTCATACAAGTGCAAAAGTGGTTTCCTGCACCAACACAAGTGCGAAAAGTGGTTTTTCAACACTAACTCAAGTGCGAAAAGTGGTTTTTCTACACTAACACAAGTGCGAAAGTGGTTTTTCCACACTAATACAAGTGCAAAAGTGGTTTCCTGCACCAACACAAGTGCGAAAAGTGGTTTTTGAACACTAACACAAGTGCGAAAAGTGGTTTTTCAACACTATCACAAGTGCAAAAAGTGTTTTTTCCACACTAATACAAGTGCAAAAGTGGTTTCCTGGACCAACACAAGTGGGAAAAGTGGTTTTTCAACACTAACACAAGTGCAAAAAGTGGTTTTTCAACACTATCACAAGTGCAAAAAGTGGTTTTTCCACACTAATACAAGTGCAAAAGTGGTTTCCTGCACCAACACAAGTGGGAAAAGTGGATTTTCAACACTAACACAAGTGCGAAAAGTGGTTTTTCAACACTAACACAAGTGCGAAAAGTGGTTTTTCAACACTATGACAAGTGCAAAAAGTGTTTTTTCCACACTCATACAAGTGCAAAAGTGGTTTCCTGCACCAACACAAGTGTGAAAAGTGGTTTTTCAACACTAACTCAAGTGCGAAAAGTGGTTTTTCAACACTAACACAAGTGCGAAAGTGGTTTTTCCACACTAATACAAGTGCAAAAGTGGTTTCCTGCACCAACACAAGTGCGAAAAGTGGTTTTTGAACACTAACACAAGTGCGAAAAGTGGTTTTTCAACACTATCACAAGTGCAAAAAGTGTTTTTTCCACACTAATACAAGTGCAAAAGTGGTTTCCTGGACCAACACAAGTGGGAAAAGTGGATTTTCAACACTAACACAAGTGCGAAAAGTGGTTTTTCAACACTATCACAAGTGCAAAAAGTGGTTTTTCCACACTAATACAAGTGCAAAAGTGGTTTCCTGCACCAACGCAAGTGCGAAAAGTGGTTTTTCAACACTAACACAAGTGCGAAAAGTGGTTTTTCAACACTATCACAAGTGCAAAAAGTGTTTTTTCCACACTAATACAAGTGCAAAAGTGGTTTCCTGCACCAACACAAGTGGGAAAAGTGGATTTTCAACACTAACACAAGTGCGAAAAGTGGTTTTTCAACACTATCGCAAGTGCAAAAAGTGTTTTTTCCACACTAATACAAGTGCAAAAGTGGTTTCCTGCACCAACACAAGTGCGAAAAGTGATTTTTCAACACTAACACAAGTGCGAAAAGTGGTTTTTCAAAACTATCACAAGTGCAAAAAGTGTTTTTTCCACATTAATACAAGTGCAAAAGTGGTTTCCTGCACCAATACAAGTGCGAAAAGTGGTTTTTCAACACTAGCACAAGTGCGAAAAGTGGTTTTTCAACACTAACACAAGTGTGAAAAGTGGTTTTCCACACTAATACAAGTGCAAAAGTGGTTTCCTGCACCAACACAAGTGCGAAAAGTGGTTTTTGAACACTAACACAAGTGGGAAAAGTGGTTTTTCAACACTATCACAAGTGCAAAAAGTGTTTGTTCCACACTAATACAAGTGCAAAAGTGGTTTCCTGGACCAACACAAGTGCGAAAAGTGGTTTTTCAACACTAACACAAGTGCGAAAAGTGGTTTTTCAACACTATCACAAGTGCAAAAAGTGTTTTTTCCACACTAATACAAGTGCAAAAGTGGTTTCCTGCACCAACACAAGTGCGAAAAGTGGTTTTTGAACACACGCGAACAAGTGCGAAAAGTCGTTTTTCAACACTAACACAAGTGCGAAAAGTGGTTTTTCCACACTAATACAAGTGCAAAAGTGGTTTCCTGCACCAACACAAGTGCGAAAAGTGGTTTTTGAACACTAACACAAGTGCGAAAAGTGGTTTTTCAACACTAACACAAGTGCGAAAAGTGGTTTTTCCACACTAATACAAGTGCAAAAGTGGTTTCCTGCACCAACACAAGGGCGAAAAGTGGTTTTTGAACACTAACACAAGTGCGAAAAGTGGTTTTTCAACACTATCACAAGTGCAAAAAGTGTTTTTTCCACACTAATACAAGTGCAAAAGTGGTTTCCTGGACCAACACAAGTGGGAAAAGTGGTTTTTCAACACTAACACAAGTGCGAAAAGTGGTTTTTCAACACTATCACAAGTGCAAAAAGTGGTTTTTCCACACTAATACAAGTGCAAAAGTGGTTTCCTGCACCAACACAAGTGCAAAAAGTGGTTTTTCAACACTAACACAAGTGCGAAAAGTGGTTTTTCAACACTATCACAAGTGCAAAAAGTGGTTTTTCCACACTAATACAAGTGCAAAAGTGGTTTCCTGCACCAACACAAGTGCGAAAAGTGGTTTTTCAACACTAACACAAGTGCGAAAAGTGGTTTTTCAACACTAACACAAGTGCGAAAAGTGGTTTTTCAACACTAACACAAGTGCGAAAAGTGGTTTTTCAACACTAACACAAGTGCGAAGTGTTTTTTCCACACTAATACAAGTGCAAAAGTGGTTTCCTGCACCAACACAAGTGCGAAAAGTGGTTTTTCAACACTAACACAAGTGCGAAAAGTGGTTTTTCAACACTATGACAAGTGCAAAAAGTGTTTTTTCCACACTCATACAAGTGCAAAAGTGGTTTCCTGCACCAACACAAGTGCGAAAAGTGGTTTTTCAACACTAACTCAAGTGCGAAAAGTGGTTTTTCAACACTAACACAAGTGCGAAAGTGGTTTTTCCACACTAATACAAGTGCAAAAGTGGTTTCCTGCACCAACACAAGTGCGAAAAGTGGTTTTTGAACACTAACACAAGTGCGAAAAGTGGTTTTTCAACACTATCACAAGTGCAAATAGTGTTTTTTCCACACTAATACAAGTGCAAAAGTGGTTTCCTGGACCAACACAAGTGCAAAAAGTGGTTTTTCAACACTAACACAAGGGCGAAAAGTGGTTTTTCAACACTATCACAAGTGCAAAAAGTGGTTTTCCACACTAATACAAGTGCAAAAGTGGTTTCCTGCACCAACGCAAGTGCGAAAAGTGGTTTTTCAACACTAACACAAGTGCGAAAAGTCGTTTTTCAACACTATCACAAGTGCAAAAAGTGTTTTTTCCACACTAATACAAGTGCAAAAGTGGTTTCCTGCACCAACACAAGTGGGAAAAGTGGATTTTCAACACTAACACAAGTGCGAAAAGTGGTTTTTCAACACTAACACAAGTGCGAAAAGTGGTTTTTCAACACTATGACAAGTGCAAAAAGTGTTTTTTCCACACTCATACAAGTGCAAAAGTGGTTTCCTGCACCAACACAAGTGCGAAAAGTGGTTTTTCAACACTAACTCAAGTGCGAAAAGTGGTTTTTCAACACTAACACAAGTGCGAAAGTGGTTTTTCCACACTAATACAAGTGCAAAAGTGGTTTCCTGCACCAACACAAGTGCGAAAAGTGGTTTTTGAACACTAACACAAGTGCGAAAAGTGGTTTTTCAACACTATCACAAGTGCAAAAAGTGTTTTTTCCGCACTAATACAAGTGCAAAAGTGGTTTCCTGGACCAACACAAGTGGGAAAAGTGGTTTTTCAACACTAACACAAGTGCGAAAAGTGGTTTTTCAACACTATCACAAGTGCAAAAAGTGGTTTTTCCACACTAATACAAGTGCAAAAGTGGTTTCCTGCACCAACGCAAGTGCGAAAAGTGGTTTTTCAACACTAACACAAGTGCGAAAAGTGGTTTTTCAACACTATCACAAGTGCAAAAAGTGTTTTTTCCACACTAATACAAGTGCAAAAGTGGTTTCCTGCACCAACACAAGTGGGAAAAGTGGATTTTCAACACTAACACAAGTGCGAAAAGTGGTTTTTCAACACTATCGCAAGTGCAAAAAGTGTTTTTTCCACACTAATACAAGTGCAAAAGTGGTTTCCTGCACCAACACAAGTGCGAAAAGTGATTTTTCAACACTAACACAAGTGCGAAAAGTGGTTTTTCAAAACTATCACAAGTGCAAAAAGTGTTTTTTCCACATTAATACAAGTGCAAAAGTGGTTTCCTGCACCAACACAAGTGCGAAAAGTGGTTTTTCAACACTAGCACAAGTGCGAAAAGTGGTTTTTCAACACTAACACAAGTGCGAAAAGTGGTTTTCCACACTAATACAAGTGCAAAAGTGGTTTCCTGCACCAACACAAGTGCGAAAAGTGGTTTTTGAACACTAACACAAGTGGGAAAAGTGGTTTTTCAACACTATCACAAGTGCAAAAAGTGTTTTTTCCACACTAATACAAGTGCAAAAGTGGTTTCCTGGACCAACACAAGTGCGAAAAGTGGTTTTTCAACACTAACACAAGTGCGAAAAGTGGTTTTTCAACACTATCACAAGTGCAAAAATTGTTTTTTCCACACTAATACAAGTGCAAAAGTGGTTTCCTGCACCAACACAAGTGCGAAAATTGGTTTTTGAACACACGCGAACAAGTGCGAAAAGTCGTTTTTCAACACTAACACAAGTGCGAAAAGTGGTTTTTCCACACTAATACAAGTGCAAAAGTGGTTTCCTGCACCAACACAAGTGCGAAAAGTGGTTTTTGAACACTAACACAAGTGCGAAAAGTGGTTTTTCAACACTATCACAAGTGCAAAAAGTGTTTTTTCCACACTAATACAAGTGCAAAAGTGGTTTCCTGGACCAACACAAGTGGGAAAAGTGGTTTTTCAACACTAACACAAGTGCGAAAAGTGGTTTTTCAACACTATCACAAGGGCAAAAAGTGTTTTTTCCACACTAATACAAGTGCAAAAGTGGTTTCCTGCACCAACACAAGTGCGAAAAGTGGTTTTTCAACACTAACACAAGTACGAAAAGTGGTTTTTCAACACTATCACAAGTGCAAAAAGTGTTTTTTCCACACTAATACAAGTGCAAAAGTGGTTTCCTGCACCAACACAAGTGCGAAAAGTGGTTTTTCAACACTAACACAATTGCGAAAAGTGGTTTTTCAACACTATCACAAGTGCAAAAAGTGTTTTTTCATCACTAATACAAGTGCAAAACTGGTTTCCTGCACCAACACTAGTGCGAAAAGTGGTTTTTCAACACTAACACAATGCGAAAAGTGGTTTTTCAACACTATCACAAGTGCAAAAAGTGTTTTTTCCACACAAATACAAGTGCAAAAGTGGTTTCCTGCACCAACACAAGTGCGAAAAGTGGTTTTTCAACACTAACACAAGTGCGAAAAGTGGTTTTTCAACACTATCACAAGTGCAAAAAGTGTTTTTTCCACACTAATACAAGTGCAAAAGTGGTTTCCTGCACCAACACAAGTGGGAAAAGTTTATTTTCAACACTAACACAAGTGCGAAAAGTGGTTTTTCAACACTATCACAAGTGCAAAAAGTGATTTTTCCACACTAACTAATACAAGTGCAAAAGTGGTTTCCTGCACCAACACAAGTGCGAAAAGTAGTTTTTCAACACTAACACAAGTGCAAAAAGTGGGTTTTCAACACTATCACAAGTACAAAAAGTGTTTTTTCCACACTAATACAAGTGCAAAAGTGGTTTCCTGCACAAACACAAGTGCGAAAAGTGGTTTTTCAACACTAACACAAGTGCGAAAAGTGGTTTTTCAACACTAACACAAGTGCGAAAAGTGGTTTTGCCACACTAATACAAGTGAAAAAGTGGATTTCCTGCACCAACACAAGTGCGAAAAGTGGTTTTTCAACACTAACACAAGTGCGAAAAGTGGTTTTTCAACACTATCACAAGTGCAAAAAGTGTTTTTTCCACACTAATACAAGTGCAAAAGTGGTTTCCTGCACCAACACAAGTGCGAAAAGTGGTTTTTCAACACTAACACAAGTGCGAAAAGTGGTTTTTCAACACTATCACAAGTGCGAAAAGTGTTTTTTCCACACTAATACAAGTGCAAAAGTGGTTTCCTGCACCAACACAAGTGCGAAAAGTGGTTTTTGAACACTAACACAAGTGCAAAAAGTGTTTTTTCCACACTAATACAAGTGCAAATGTGGTTTCCTGCACCAACACAAGTGCGAAAAGTGGTTTTCAACACTAACACAAGTGCGAAAAGTGGTTTTTCAACACTATCACAAGTGCGAAAAGTGTTTTTTCCACACTAATACAAGTGCAAAAGTGGTTTCCTGCACCAAAACAAGTGCGAAAAGGGGGTTTTTCAACATTAACACAAGTGCGAAAAGTGGTTTTTCAACACTATCACAAGTGCAAAAAGTGTTTTTTCCACACAAATACAAGTGCAAAAGTGGTTTCCTGCACCAACACAAGTGCAAAAAGTGGTTTTTGAACACTAACACAAGTGCGAAAAGTGGTTTTTCAACACTAACACAAGTGCGAAAAGTGGTTTTTCCACACTAATACAAGTGCAAAAGTGGTTTCCTGCACCAACACAAGGGCGAAAAGTGGTTTTTGAACACTAACACAAGTGCAAAAAGTGGTTTTTCAACACTATCACAAGTGCAAAAAGTGTTTTTTCCACACTAATACAAGTGCAAAAGTGGTTTCCTGGACCAACACAAGTGGGAAAAGTGGTTTTTCAACACTAACACAAGTGCGAAAAGTGGTTTTTCAACACTATCACAAGTGCAAAAAGTGGTTTTTCCACACTAATACAAGTGCAAAAGTGGTTTCCTGCACCAACACAAGTGCGAAAAGTGGTTTTTCAACACTAGCACAAGTGCGAAAAGTGGTTTTTCAACACTATCACAAGTGCAAAAAGTAGTTTTTCCACACGAATACAAGTGCAAAAGTGGTTTCCTGCACCAACACAAGTGCGAAAAGTGGTTTTTCAACACTAACACAAGTGCGAAAAGTGGTTTTTCAACACTAACACAAGTGCGAAAAGTGGTTTTTCAACACTAACACAAGTGCGAAAAATGGTTTTTCAACACTAACACAAGTGCGAAGTGTTTTTTCCACACTAATACAAGTGCAAAAGTGGTTTCCTGCACCAACACAAGTGCGAAAAGTGGTTTTTCAACACTAACACAAGTGCGAAAAGTGGTTTTTCAACACTATGACAAGTGCAAAAAGTGTTTTTTCCACACTCATACAAGTGCAAAAGTGGTTTCCTGCACCAACACAAGTGCGAAAAGTGGTTTTTCAACACTAACTCAAGTGCGAAAAGTGGTTTTTCAACACTAACACAAGTGCGAAAGTGGTTTTTCCACACTAATACAAGTGCAAAAGTGGTTTCCTGCACCAACACAAGTGCGAAAAGTGGTTTTTGAACACTAACACAAGTGCGAAAAGTGGTTTTTCAACACTATCACAAGTGCAAACAGTGTTTTTTCCACACTAATACAAGTGCAAAAGTGGTTTCCTGGACCAACACAAGTGGGAAAAGTGGTTTTTCAACACTAACACAAGTGCGAAAAGTGGTTTTTCAACACTATCACAAGTGCAAAAAGTGGTTTTTCCACACTAATACAAGTGCAAAAGTGGTTTCCTGCACCAACGCAAGTGCGAAAAGTGGTTTTTCAACACTAACACAAGTGCGAAAAGTCGTTTTTCAACACTATCACAAGTGCAAAAAGTGTTTTTTCCACACTAATACAAGTGCAAAAGTGGTTTCCTGCACCAACACAAGTGGGAAAAGTGGATTTTCAACACTAACACAAGTGCGAAAAGTGGTTTTTCAACACTAACACAAGTGCGAAAAGTGGTTTTTCAACACTATGACAAGTGCAAAAAGTGTTTTTTCCACACTCATACAAGTGCAAAAGTGGTTTCCTGCACCAACACAAGTGCGAAAAGTGGTTTTTCAACACTAACTCAAGTGCGAAAAGTGGTTTTTCAACACTAACACAAGTGCGAAAGTGGTTTTTCCACACTAATACAAGTGCAAAAGTGGTTTCCTGCACCAACACAAGTGCGAAAAGTGGTTTTTGAACACTAACACAAGTGCGAAAAGTGGTTTTTCAACACTATCACAAGTGCAAAAAGTATTTTTTCCACACTAATACAAGTGCAAAAGTGGTTTCCTGGACCAACACAAGTGGGAAAAGTGGTTTTTCAACACTAAAACAAGTGCAAAAGTGGTTTCCTGCACCAACGCAAGTGCGAAAAGTGGTTTTTCAACACTAACACAAGTGCGAAAAGTGGTTTTTCAACACTATCACAAGTGCAAAAAGTGTTTTTTCCACACTAATACAAGTGCAAAAGTGGTTTCCTGCACCAACACAAGTGGGAAAAGTGGATTTTCAACACTAACACAAGTGCGAAAAGTGGTTTTTCAACACTATCGCAAGTGCAAAAAGTGTTTTTTCCACACTAATACAAGTGCAAAAGTGCTTTCCTGCACCAACACAAGTGCGAAAAGTGATTTTTCAACACTAACACAAGTGCGAAAAGTGGTTTTTCAAAACTATCACAAGTGCAAAAAGTGTTTTTTCCACATTAATACAAGTGCAAAAGTGGTTTCCTGCACCAACACAAGTGCGAAAAGTGGTTTTTCAACACTAGCACAAGTGCGAAAAGTGGTTTTTCAACACTAACACAAGTGCGAAAAGTGGTTTTCCACACTAATACAAGTGCAAAAGTGGTTTCCTGCACCAACACAAGTGCGAAAAGTGGTTTTTGAACACTAACACAAGTGGGAAAAGTGGTTTTTCAACACTATCACAAGTGCAAAAAGTGTTTTTTCCACACTAATACAAGTGCAAAAGTGGTTTCCTGGACCAACACAAGTGCGAAAAGTGGTTTTTCAACACTAACACAAGTGCGAAAAGTGGTTTTTCAACACTATCACAAGTGCAAAAAGTGTTTTTTCCACACTAATACAAGTGCAAAAGTGGTTTCCTGCACCAACACAAGTGCGAAAAGTGGTTTTTGAACACACGCGAACAAGTGCGAAAAGTCGTTTTTCAACACTAACACAAGTGCGAAAAGTGGTTTTTCCACACTAATACAAGTGCAAAAGTGGTTTCCTGCACCAACACAAGTGCGAAAAGTGGTTTTTGAACACTAACACAAGTGCGAAAAGTGGTTTTTCAACACTAACACAAGTGCGAAAAGTGGTTTTTCCACACTAATACAAGTGCAAAAGTGGTTTCCTGCACCAACACAAGGGCGAAAAGTGGTTTTTGAACACTAACACAAGTGCGAAAAGTGGTTTTTCAACACTATCACAAGTGCAAAAAGTGTTTTTTCCACACTTATACAAGTGCAAAAGTGGTTTCCTGGACCAACACAAGTGGGAAAAGTGGTTTTTCAACACTAACACAAGTGCGAAAAGTGGTTTTTCAACACTATCACAAGTGCAAAAAGTGGTTTTTCCACACTAATACAAGTGCAAAAGTGGTTTCCTGCACCAACACAAGTGCGAAAAGTGGTTTTTCAACACTAACACAAGTGCGAAAAGTGGTTTTTCAACACTATCACAAGTGCAAAAGTGGTTTTTCCACACTAATACAAGTGCAAAAGTGGTTTCCTGCACCAACACAAGTGCGAAAAGTGGTTTTTCAACACTAACACAAGTGCGAAAAGTGGTTTTTCAACACTAACACAAGTGCGAAAAGTGGTTTTTTCAACACTAACACAAGTGCGAAAAGTGGTTTTTCAACACTAACACAAGTGCGAAGTGTTTTTTCCACACTAATACAAGTGCAAAAGTGGTTTCCTGCACCAACACAAGTGCGAAAAGTGGTTTTTCAACACTAACACAAGTGCGAAAAGTGGTTTTTCAACACTATGACAAGTGCAAAAAGTGTTTTTTCCACACTCATACAAGTGCAAAAGTGGTTTCCTGCACCAACACAAGTGCGAAAAGTGGTTTTTCAACACTAACTCAAGTGCGAAAAGTGGTTTTTCAACACTAACACAAGTGCGAAAGTGGTTTTTCCACACTAATACAAGTGCAAAAGTGGTTTCCTGCACCAACACAAGTGCGAAAAGTGGTTTTTGAACACTAACACAAGTGCGAAAAGTGGTTTTTTCAACACTATCACAAGTGCAAAAAAGTGTTTTTTCCACACTAATACAAGTGCAAAAGTGGTTTCCTGGACCAACACAAGTGGGAAAAGTGGTTTTTCAACACTAACACAAGGGCGAAAAGTGGTTTTTCAACACTATCAGAAGTGCAAAAAGTGGTTTTTCCACACTAATACAAGTGCAAAAGTGGTTTCCTGCACCAACGCAAGTGCGAAAAGTGGTTTTTCAACACTAACACAAGTGCGAAAAGTCGTTTTTCCACACTATCACAAGTGCAAAAAGTGTTTTTTCCACACTAATACAAGTGCAAAAGTGGTTTCCTGCACCAACACAAGTGGGAAAAGTGGATTTTCAACACTAACACAAGTGCGAAAAGTGGTTTTTCAACACTAACACAAGTGCGAAAAGTGGTTTTTCAACACTATGACAAGTGCAAAAAGTGTTTTTTTCCACACTCATACAAGTGCAAAAGTGGTTTCCTGCACCAACACAAGTGCGAAAAGTGGTTTTTCAACACTAACTCAAGTGCGAAAAGTGGTTTTTCAACACTAACACAAGTGCGAAAGTGGTTTTTCCACACTAATACAAGTGCAAAAGTGGTTTCCTGCACCAACACAAGTGCGAAAAGTGGTTTTTGAACATTAACACAAGTGCGAAAAGTGGTTTTTCAACACTATCACAAGTGCAAAAAGTGTTTTTTCCACACTAATACAAGTGCAAAAGTGGTTTCCTGGACCAACACAAGTGGGAAAAGTGGTTTTTCAACACTAAAACAAGTGCGAAAAGTGGTTTTTCAACACTATCACAAGTGCAAAAAGTGGTTTTTCCACACTAATACAAGTGCAAAAGTGGTTTCCTGCACCAACGCAAGTGCGAAAAGTGGTTTTTCAACACTAACACAAGTGCGAAAAGTCGTTTTTCAACACTATCACAAGTGCAAAAAGTGTTTTTTCCACACTAATACAAGTGCAAAAGTGGTTTCCTGCACCAACACAAGTGGGAAAAGTGGATTTTCAACACTAACACCAGTGCGAAAAGTGGTTTTTCAACACTATCGCAAGTGCAAAAAGTGTTTTTTCCACACTAATACAAGTGCAAAAGTGGTTTCCTGGACCAACACAAGTGGGAAAAGTGGATTTTCAACACTAACACCAGTGCGAAAAGTGGTTTTTCAAAACTATCACAAGTGCAAAAAGTGTTTTTTCCACATTAATACAAGTGCAAAAGTGGTTTCCTGCACCAACACAAGTGTGAAAAGTGGTTTTTCAACACTAGCACAAGTGCGAAAAGTGGTTTTTCAACACTAACACAAGTGCGAAAAGTGGTTTTCCACACTAATACAAGTGCAAAAGTGGTTTCCTGCACCAACACAAGTGCGAAAAGTGGTTTTTGAACACTAACACAAGTGGGAAAAGTGGTTTTTCAACACTATCACAAGTGCAAAAAGTGTTTTTTCCACACTAATACAAGTGCAAAAGTGGTTTCCTGGACCAACACAAGTGCGAAAAGTGGTTTTTCAACACTAACACAAGTGCGAAAAGTGGTTTTTCAACACTATCACAAGTGCAAAAAGTGTTTTTTCCACACTAATACAAGTGCAAAAGTGGTTTCCTGCACCAACACAAGTGCGAAAAGTGGTTTTTGAACACACGCGAACAAGTGCGAAAAGTCGTTTTTCAACACTAACACAAGTGCGAAAAGTGGTTTTTCCACCCTAATACAAGTGCAAAAGTGGTTTCCTGCACCAACACAAGTGCGAAAAGTGGTTTTTGAACACTAACACAAGTGCGAAAAGTGGTTTTTCAACACTATCACAAGTGCAAAAAGTGTTTTTTCCACACTAATACAAGTGCAAAAGTGGTTTCCTGGACCAACACAAGTGGGAAAAGTGGTTTTTCAACACTAACACAAGTGCGAAAAGTGGTTTTTCAACACTATCACAAGGGCAAAAAGTGTTTTTTACACACTAATACAAGTGCAAAAGTGGTTTCCTGCACCAACACAAGTGCGAAAAGTGGTTTTTCAACACTAACACAAGTGCGAAAAGTGGTTTTTCAACACTATCACAAGTGCAAAAAGTGTTTTTTCCACACTAATACAAGTGCAAAAGTGGTTTCCTGCACCAACACAAGTGCAAAAAGTGGTTTTTCAACACTAACACAAGTGCGAAAAGTGGTTTTTCAACACTAACACAAGTGCGAAAAGTGGTTTTTCCACACTAATACAAGTGCAAAAGTGGTTTCCTGCACCAACACAAGTGGAAAAAGTGGATTTTCAACACTAACACAAGTGCGAAAAGTGGTTTTTAAACACTAATACAAGCGCAAAAGTGGTTTCCTGCACCAAGACAAGTGCGAAAAGTGGTTTTTCAACACTAACACAAGTGCGAAAAGTGGTTTTCCAACACTATCACAAGTGCAAAAAGTGTTTTTTCCACACTAATACAAGTGCAAAAGTGGTTTCCTGCACCAACACAAGTGCGAAAAGTGGTTTTTCAACACTAACACAAGTGCGAAAAGTGGTTTTTCAACACTATCACAAGTGCAAAAAGTGTTTTTTCATCACTAACACAAGTGCAAAAGTGGTTTTCTGCACCAACACAAGTGCGAAATGTGGTTTTTCAACACTAACACAAGTGCGAAAAGTGGTTTTTCAACACTATCACAAGTGCAAAAAGTGTTTTTTCCACACTAATACAAGTGCAAAAGTGGTTTCCTGCACCAACACAAGTGCGAAAAGTGGTTTTTCAACACTAACACAATTGCGAAAAGTGGTTTTTCAACACTATCACAAGTGCAAAAAGTGTTTTTTCATCACTAATACAAGTGCAAAACTGGTTTCCTGCACCAACACTAGTGCGAAAAGTGGTTTTTCAACACTAACACAATGCGAAAAGTGGTTTTTCAACACTATCACAAGTGCAAAAAGTGTTTTTTCCACACAAATACAAGTGCAAAAGTGGTTTCCTGCACCAACACAAGTGCGAAAAGTGGTTTTTCAACACTAACACAAGTGCGAAAAGTGGTTTTTCAACACTATCACAAGTGCAAAAAGTGTTTTTTCCATACTAATACAAGTGCAAAAGTGGTTTCCTGCACCAACACAAGTGGGAAAAGTGGATTTTCAACACTAACACAAGTGCGAAAAGTGGTTTTTCAACACTATCACAAGTGCAAAAAGTGATTTTTCCACACTAACTAATACAAGTGCAAAAGTGGTTTCCTGCACCAACACAAGTGCGAAAAGTAGTTTTTCAACACTAACACAAGTGCAAAAAGTGGGTTTTCAACACTATCACAAGTACAAAAAGTGTTTTTTCCACACTAATACAAGTGCAAAAGTGGTTTCCTGCACAAACACAAGTGCGAAAAGTGGTTTTTCAACACTAACACAAGTGCGAAAAGTGGTTTTTCAACACTAACACAAGTGCGAAAAGTGGTTTTGCCACACTAATACAAGTGAAAAAGTGGATTTCCTGCACCAACACAAGTGCGAAAAGTGGTTTTTCAACACTAACACAAGTGCGAAAAGTGGTTTTTCAACACTATCACAAGTGCAAAAAGTGTTTTTTCCACACTAATACAAGTGTAAAAGTGGTTTCCTGCATCAACACAAGTGCGAAAAGTGGTTTTTCAACACTAACACAAGTGCGAAAAGTGGTTTTTCAACACTATCACAAGTGCGAAAAGTGTTTTTTCCACACTAATACAAGTGCAAAAGTGGTTTCCTGCACCAACACAAGTGCGAAAAGTGGTTTTTGAACACTAACACAAGTGCAAAAAGTGTTTTTTCCACACTAATACAAGTGCAAATGTGGTTTCCTGCACCAACACAAGTGCGAAAAGTGGTTTTCAACACTAACACAAGTGCGAAAAGTGGTTTTTCAACACTATCACAAGTGCGAAAAGTGTTTTTTCCACACTAATACAAGTGCAAAAGTGGTTTCCTGCACCAAAACAAGTGCGAAAAGGGGTTTTTCAACATTAACACAAGTGCGAAAAGTGGTTTTTCAACACTAGCACAAGTGCAAAAAGTGTTTTTCCACACTAATACAAGTGCAAAAGTGGTTTCCTGCACCAACACAAGTGGGAAAAGTGGATTTTCAACACTAACACAAGTGCGAAAAGTTGGTTTTGAACACTAACACAAGTGCGAAAAGTGGTTTCCTTCACTAACACAAGTGCGAAAAGTGGTTTTTCAACACTAACACAAGTGTGAAAAGTGGTTTTTCAACACTATCACAAGTGCGAAAAGTGGTTTTTCCACACCAATACAAGTGCAAAAGTGGTTTCCTGCACCAACACAAGTGCGAAAAGTGGTTTTTCAACACTAACACAAGTGCGAAAAGTGGTTTTTCAACACTATCACAAGTGCAAAAAGTGTTTTTTCCACACTAATACAAGTGCAAAAGTGGTTTCCTGCACCAACACAAGTGCGAAAAGTGGTTTTTCAACACTAACACAAGTGCGAAAAGAGGTTTTTCAAAACTATCACAAGTGCAAAAAGTGTTTTTTCCACATTAATACAAGTGCAAAAGTGGTTTCCTTCACCAACACAAGTGCGAAAAGTGGTTTTTCAACACTAAAACAAGTGCGAAAAGTGGTTTTTCAACACTAACACAAGTGCGAAAAGTGGTTTTTCCACACTAATACAAGTGCAAAAGTGGTTTCCTGCACCAACACAAGTGCGAAAAGTGGTTTTTGAACACTAACACAAGTGCGAAAAGTGGTTTTTCAACACTATCACAAGTGCAAAAAGTGTTTTTTCCACACTAATACAAGTGCAAAAGTGGTTTCCTGGAGCAACACAAGTGCGAAAAGTGGTTTTTCAACACTAACACAAGTGCGAAAAGTGGTTTTTCAACACTATCACAAGTGCAAAAAGTGTTTTTTCCACACTAATACAAGTGCAAAAGTGGTTTCCTGCACCAACACAAGTGCGAAAAGTGGTTTTTGAACACTAACACAAGTGCGAAAAGTGGTTTTTCAACACTAACACAAGTGCGAAAAGTGGTTTTTCCACACTAATACAAGTGCAAAATTGGTTTCCTGCACCAACACAAGTGCGAAAAGTGGTTTTTGAACACTAACACAAGTGCGAAAAGTGGTTTTTCAACACTATCACAAGTGCAAAAAGTGTTTTTTCCACACTAATACAAGTGCAAAAGTGGTTTCCTGGACCAACACAAGTGGGAAAAGTGGTTTTTCAACACTAACACAAGTGCGAAAAGTGGTTTTTCAACACTATCACAAGTGCAAAAAGTCGTTTTTCCACACTAATACAAGTGCAAAAGTGGTTTCCTGCACCAACACAAGTGCGAAAAGTGGTTTTTCAACACTAACACAAGTGCAAAAAGTGGTTTTTCAACACTATCACAAGTGCAAAAAGTGGTTTTTCCACACTAATACAAGTGCAAAAGTGGTTTCCTGCACCAACACAAGTGCGAAAAGTGGTTTTTCAACACTAACACAAGTGCGAAAAGTGGTTTTTCAACACTAACACAAGTGCGAAAAGTGGTTTTTCAACACTATCACAAGTGCAAAAAGTGTTTTTTCCACACTAATACAAGTGCAAAAGTGGTTTCCTGCACCAACACAAGTGGGAAAAGTGGATTTTCAACACTAACACACATGCGAAAAGTGGTTTTTCAACACTATCGCAAGTGCAAAAAGTGTTTTTTCCACACTAATACAAGTGCAAAAGTGGTTTCCTGCACCAACACAAGTGCGAAATGTGGTTTTTCAACACTAACACAAGTGCGAAAAATGGTTTTTCAAAACTATCACAAGTGCAAAAAGTGTTTTTTCCACATTAATACAAGTGCAAAAGTGGTTTCCTGCACCAACACAAGTGCGAAAAGTGGTTTTTCAACACTAGCACAAGTGCGAAAAGTGGTTTTTCAACACTAACACAAGTGCGAAAAGTGGTTTTTCCACACTAATACAAGTGCAAAAGTGGTTTCCTGCACCAACACAAGTGCGAAAAGTGGTTTTTGAACACTAACACAAGTGGGAAAAGTGGTTTTTCAACACTATCACAAGTGCAAAAAGTGTTTTTTCCACACTAATACAAGTGCAAAAGTGGTTTCCTGGACCAACACTAGTGCGAAAAGTGGTTTTTCAACACTAACACAAGTGCGAAAAGTGGTTTTTCAACACTATCACAAGTGCAAAAAGTGTTTTTTCCACACTAATACAAGTGCAAAAGTGGTTTCCTGCACCAACACAAGTGCGAAAAGTGGTTTTTGAACACTATCACAAGTGCAAAAAGTGTTTTTTCCACACTCATACAAGTGCAAAAGTGGTTTCCTGCACCAACACAAGTGCGAAAAGTGGTTTTTCAACACTAACTCAAGTGCGAAAAGTGGTTTTTCAACACTAACACAAGTGCGAAAGTGGTTTTTCCACACTAATACAAGTGCAAAAGTGGTTTCCTGCAGCAACACAAGTGCGAAAAGTGGTTTTTGAACACTAACACAAGTGCGAAAAGTGGTTTTTCAACACTATCACAAGTGCAAAAAGTGTTTTTTCCACACTAATACAAGTGCAAAAGTGGTTTCCTGGACCAACACAAGTGGGAAAAGTGGTTTTTCAACACTAACACAAGGGCGAAAAGTGGTTTTTCAACACTATCACAAGTGCAAAAAGTGGTTTCCTGCACCAACACAAGTGCGAAAAGTGGTTTTTGAACACTAACACAAGTGCGAAAAGTGGTTTTTCAACACTATCACAAGTGCAAAAAGTGTTTTTTCCACACTAATACAAGTGCAAAAGTGGTTTCCTGGAGCAACACAAGTGCGAAAAGTGGTTTTTCAACACTAACACAAGTGCGAAAAGTGGTTTTTCAACACTATCACAAGTGCAAAAAGTGTTTTTTCCACACTAATACAAGTGCAAAAGTGGTTTCCTGCACCAACACAAGTGCGAAAAGTGGTTTTTGAACACTAACACAAGTGCGAAAAGTGGTTTTTCAACACTAACACAAGTGCGAAAAGTGGTTTTTCCACACTAATACAAGTGCAAAAGTGGTTTCCTGCACCAACACAAGTGCGAAAAGTGGTTTTTGAACACTAACACAAGTGCGAAAAGTGGTTTTTCAACACTATCACAAGTGCAAAAAGTGTTTTTTCCACACTAATACAAGTGCAAAAGTGGTTTCCTGGACCAACACAAGTGGGAAAAGTGGTTTTTCAACACTAACACAAGTGCGAAAAGTGGTTTTTCAACACTATCACAAGTGCAAAAAGTGGTTTTTCCACACTAATACAAGTGCAAAAGTGGTTTCCTGCACCAACACAAGTGCGAAAAGTGGTTTTTCAACACTAACACAAGTGCAAAAAGTGGTTTTTCAACACTATCACAAGTGCAAAAAGTGGTTTTTCCACACTAATACAAGTGCAAAAGTGGTTTCCTGCACCAACACAAGTGCGAAAAGTGGTTTTTCAACACTAACACAAGTGCGAAAAGTGGTTTTTCAACACTATCACAAGTGCAAAAAGTGGTTTTTCCACACTAATACAAGTGCAAAAGTGGTTTCCTGCACCAACACAAGTGCGAAAAGTGGTTTTTCAACACTAACACAAGTGCAAAAAGTGGTTTTTCAACACTATCACAAGTGCAAAAAGTGGTTTTTCCACACTAATACAAGTGCAAAAGTGGTTTCCTGCACCAACACAAGTGCGAAAAGTGGTTTTTCAACACTAACACAAGTGCGAAAAGTGGTTTTTCAACACTAACACAAGTGCGAAAAGTGGTTTTTCAACACTATCACAAGTGCAAAAAGTGTTTTTTCCACACTAATACAAGTGCAAAAGTGGTTTCCTGCACCAACACAAGTGGGAAAAGTGGATTTTCAACACTAACACACATGCGAAAAGTGGTTTTTCAACACTATCGCAAGTGCAAAAAGTGTTTTTTCCACACTAATACAAGTGCAAAAGTGGTTTCCTGCACCAACACAAGTGCGAAAAGTGGTTTTTCAACACTAACACAAGTGCGAAAAATGGTTTTTCAAAACTATCACAAGTGCAAAAAGTGTTTTTTCCACATTAATACAAGTGCAAAAGTGGTTTCCTGCACCAACACAAGTGCGAAAAGTGGTTTTTCAACACTAGCACAAGTGCGAAAAGTGGTTTTTCAACACTAACACAAGTGCGAAAAGTGGTTTTTCCACACTAATACAAGTGCAAAAGTGGTTTCCTGCACCAACACAAGTGCGAAAAGTGGTTTTTGAACACTAACACAAGTGGGAAAAGTGGTTTTTCAACACTAACACAAGTGCGAAAAGTGGTTTTTCCACACTAATACAAGTGCAAAAGTGGTTTCCTGCACCAACACAAGTGCGAAAAGTGGTTTTTGAACACTATCACAAGTGCAAAAAGTGTTTTTTCCACACTCATACAAGTGCAAAAGTGGTTTCCTGCACCAACACAAGTGCGAAAAGTGGTTTTTCAACACTAACTCAAGTGCGAAAAGTGGTTTTTCAACACTAACACAAGTGCGAAAGTGGTTTTTCCACACTAATACAAGTGCAAAAGTGGTTTCCTGCAGCAACACAAGTGCGAAAAGTGGTTTTTGAACACTAACACAAGTGCGAAAAGTGGTTTTTCAACACTATCACAAGTGCAAAAAGTGTTTTTTCCACACTAATACAAGTGCAAAAGTGGTTTCCTGGACCAACACAAGTGGGAAAAGTGGTTTTTCAACACTAACACAAGGGCGAAAAGTGGTTTTTCAACACTATCACAAGTGCAAAAAGTGGTTTCCTGCACCAACACAAGTGCGAAAAGTGGTTTTTGAACACTAACACAAGTGCGAAAAGTGGTTTTTCAACACTATCACAAGTGCAAAAAGTGTTTTTTCCACACTAATACAAGTGCAAAAGTGGTTTCCTGGAGCAACACAAGTGCGAAAAGTGGTTTTTCAACACTAACACAAGTGCGAAAAGTGGTTTTTCAACACTATCACAAGTGCAAAAAGTGTTTTTTCCACACTAATACAAGTGCAAAAGTGGTTTCCTGCACCAACACAAGTGCGAAAAGTGGTTTTTGAACACTAACACAAGTGCGAAAAGTGGTTTTTCAACACTAACACAAGTGCGAAAAGTGGTTTTTCCACACTAATACAAGTGCAAAAGTGGTTTCCTGCACCAACACAAGTGCGAAAAGTGGTTTTTGAACACTAACACAAGTGCGAAAAGTGGTTTTTCAACACTATCACAAGTGCAAAAAGTGTTTTTTCCACACTAATACAAGTGCAAAAGTGGTTTCCTGGACCAACACAAGTGGGAAAAGTGGTTTTTCAACACTAACACAAGTGCGAAAAGTGGTTTTTCAACACTATCACAAGTGCAAAAAGTGGTTTTTCCACACTAATACAAGTGCAAAAGTGGTTTCCTGCACCAACACAAGTGCGAAAAGTGGTTTTTCAACACTAACACAAGTGCAAAAAGTGGTTTTTCAACACTATCACAAGTGCAAAAAGTGGTTTTTCCACACTAATACAAGTGCAAAAGTGGTTTCCTGCACCAACACAAGTGCGAAAAGTGGTTTTTCAACACTAACACAAGTGCGAAAAGTGGTTTTTCAACACTAACACAAGTGCGAAAAGTGGTTTTTCAACACTATCACAAGTGCAAAAAGTGTTTTTTCCACACTAATACAAGTGCAAAAGTGGTTTCCTGCACCAACACAAGTGGGAAAAGTGGATTTTCAACACTAACACACGTGCGAAAAGTGGTTTTTCAACACTATCGCAAGTGCAAAAAGTGTTTTTTCCACACTAATACAAGTGCAAAAGTGGTTTCCTGCACCAACACAAGTGCGAAAAGTGGTTTTTCAACACTAACACAAGTGCGAAAAGTGGTTTTTCAAAACTATCACAAGTGCAAAAAGTGTTTTTTCCACATTAATACAAGTGCAAAAGTGGTTTCCTGCACCAACACAAGTGCGAAAAGTGGTTTTTCAACACTAGCACAAGTGCAAAAAGTGGTTTTTCAACACTAACACAAGTGCGAAAAGTGGTTTTTCCACACTAATACAAGTGCAAAAGTGGTTTCCTGCACCAACACAAGTGCGAAAAGTGGTTTTTGAACACTAACACAAGTGGGAAAAGTGGTTTTTCAACACTATCACAAGTGGAAAAAGTGTTTTTTCCACACTAATACAAGTGCAAAAGTGGTTTCCTGGACCAACACTAGTGCGAAAAGTGGTTTTTCAACACTAACACAAGTGCGAAAAGTGGTTTTTCAACACTATCACAAGTGCAAAAAGTGTTTTTTCCACACTAATACAAGTGCAAAAGTGGTTTCCTGCACCAACACAAGTGCGAAAAGTGGTTTTTGAACACTATCACAAGTGCAAAAAGTGTTTTTTCCACACTCATACAAGTGCAAAAGTGGTTTCCTGCACCAACACAAGTGCGAAAAGTGGTTTTTCAACACTAACTCAAGTGCGTAAAGTGGTTTTTCAACACTAACACAAGTGCGAAAGTGGTTTTTCCACACTAATACAAGTGCAAAAGTGGTTTCCTGCACCAACACAAGTGCGAAAAGTGGTTTTTGAACACTAACACAAGTGCGAAAAGTGGTTTTTCAACACTATCACAAGTGCAAAAAGTGTTTTTTCCACACTAATACAAGTGCAAAAGTGGTTTCCTGGACCAACACAAGTGGGAAAAGTGGTTTTTAAACACTAACACAAGGGCGAAAAGTGGTTTTTCAACACTATCACAAGTGCAAAAAGTGGTTTTTCCACACTAATACAAGTGCAAAAGTGGTTTCCTGCACCAACGCAAGTGCGAAAAGTGGTTTTTCAACACTAACGCAAGTGCGAAAAGTCGTTTTTCAACACTATCACAAGTGCAAAAAGTGTTTTTTCCACACTAATACAAGTGCAAAAGTGGTTTCCTGCACCAACACAAGTGGGAAAAGTGGATTTTCAACACTAACACAAGTGCGAAAAGTGGTTTTTCAACACTAACACAAGTGCGAAAAGTGGTTTTTCAACACTATGACAAGTGCAAAAAGTGTTTTTTCCACACTCATACAAGTGCAAAAGTGGTTTCCTGCACCAACACAAGTGCGAAAAGTGGTTTTTCAACACTAACTCAAGTGCGAAAAGTGGTTTTTCAACACTAACACAAGTGCGAAAGTGGTTTTTCCACACTAATACAAGTGCAAAAGTGGTTTCCTGCACCAACACAAGTGCGAAAAGTGGTTTTTGAACACTAACACAAGTGCGAAAAGTGGTTTTTCAACACTATCACAAGTGCAAAAAGTGTTTTTTCCACACTAATACAAGTGCAAAAGTGGTTTCCTGGACCAACACAAGTGGGAAAAGTGGTTTTTCAACACTAACACAAGTGCGAAAAGTGGTTTTTCAACACTATCACAAGTGCAAAAAGTGGTTTTTCCACACTAATACAAGTGCAAAAGTGGTTTCCTGCACCAACGCAAGTGCGAAAAGTGGTTTTTCAACACTAACACAAGTGCGAAAAGTGGTTTTTCAACACTATCACAAGTGCAAAAAGTGTTTTTTCCACACTAATACAAGTGCAAAAGTGGTTTCCTGCACCAACACAAGTGGGAAAAGTGGATTTTCAACACTAACACAAGTGCGAAAAGTGGTTTTTCAACACTATCGCAAGGGCAAAAAGTGTTTTTTCCACACTAATACAAGTGCAAAAGTGGTTTCCTGCACCAACACAAGTGCGAAAAGTGATTTTTCAACACTAACACAAGTGCGAAAAGTGGTTTTTCAAAACTATCACAAGTGCAAAAAGTGTTTTTTCCACATTAATACAAGTGCAAAAGTGGTTTCCTGCACCAACACAAGTGCGAAAAGTGGTTTTTCAACACTAGCACAAGTGCGAAAAGTGGTTTTTCAACACTAACACAAGTGCGAAAAGTGGTTTTCCACACTAATACAAGTGCAAAAGTGGTTTCCTGCACCAACACAAGTGCGAAAAGTGGTTTTTGAACACTAACACAAGTGGGAAAAGTGGTTTTTCAACACTATCACAAGTGCAAAAAGTGTTTTTTCCACACTAATACAAGTGCAAAAGTGGTTTCCTGGACCAACACAAGTGCGAAAAGTGGTTTTTCAACACTAACACAAGTGCGAAAAGTGGTTTTTCAACACTATCACAAGTGCAAAAAGTGTTTTTTCCACACTAATACAAGTGCAAAAGTGGTTTCCTGCACCAACACAAGTGCGAAAAGTGGTTTTTGAACACACGCGAACAAGTGCGAAAAGTGGTTTTTCAACACTAACACAAGTGCGAAAAGTGGTTTTTCAACACTATCACAAGTGCAAAAAGTGTTTTTTCCACACTAATACAAGTGCAAAAGTGGTTTCCTGGACCAACACAAGTGGGAAAAGTGGTTTTTCAACACTAACACAAGTGCGAAAAGTGGTTTTTCAACACTATCACAAGTGCAAAAAGTGGTTTTTCCACACTAATACAAGTGCAAAAGTGGTTTCCTGCACCAACGCAAGTGCGAAAAGTGGTTTTTCAACACTAACACAAGTGCGAAAAGTGGTTTTTCAACACTATCACAAGTGCAAAAAGTGTTTTTTCCACACTAATACAAGTGCAAAAGTGGTTTCCTGCACCAACACAAGTGGGAAAAGTGGATTTTCAACACTAACACAAGTGCGAAAAGTGGTTTTTCAACACTATCGCAAGTGCAAAAAGTGTTTTTTCCACACTAATACAAGTGCAAAAGTGGTTTCCTGCACCAACACAAGTGCGAAAAGTGATTTTTCAACACTAACACAAGTGCGAAAAGTGGTTTTTCAAAACTATCACAAGTGCAAAAAGTGTTTTTTCCACATTAATACAAGTGCAAAAGTGGTTTCCTGCACCAACACAAGTGCGAAAAGTGGTTTTTCAACACTAGCACAAGTGCGAAAAGTGGTTTTTCAACACTAACACAAGTGCGAAAAGTGGTATTCCACACTAATACAAGTGCAAAAGTGGTTTCCTGCACCAACACAAGTGCGAAAAGTGGTTTTTGAACACTAACACAAGTGGGAAAAGTGGTTTTTCAACACTATCACAAGTGCAAAAAGTGTTTTTTCCACACTAATACAAGTGCAAAAGTGGTTTCCTGGACCAACACAAGTGCGAAAAGTGGTTTTTCAACACTAACACAAGTGCGAAAAGTGGTTTTTCAACACTATCACAAGTGCAAAAAGTGTTTTTTCCACACTAATACAAGTGCAAAAGTGGTTTCCTGCACCAACACAAGTGCGAAAACTGGTTTTTGAACACACGCGAACAAGTGCGAAAAGTCGTTTTTCAACACTAACACAAGTGCGAAAAGTGGTTTTTCCACACTAATACAAGTGCAAAAGTGGTTTCCTGCACCAACACAAGTGCGAAAAGTGGTTTTTGAACACTAACACAAGTGCGAAAAGTGGTTTTTCAACACTATCACAAGTGCAAAAAGTGTTTTTTCCACACTAATACAAGTGCAAAAGTGGTTTCCTGGACCAACACAAGTGGGAAAAGTGGTTTTTCAACACTAACACAAGTGCGAAAAGTGGTTTTTCAACACTATCACAAGGGCAAAAAGTGTTTTTTCCACACTAATACAAGTGCAAAAGTGGTTTCCTGCACCAACACAAGTGCGAAAAGTGGTTTTTCAACACTAACACAAGTGCGAAAAGTGGTTTTTCAACACTATCACAAGTGCAAAAAGTGTTTTTTCAACACTAACACAAGTGCGAAAAGTGGTTTTTCAACACTAACACAAGTGCGAAAAGTGGTTTTTCCACACTAATACAAGTGCAAAAGTGGTTTCCTGCACCAACACAAGTGGGAAAAGTGGATTTTCAACACTAACACAAGTGCGAAAAGTGGTTTTTCAACACTATCACAAGTGCAAAAAGTGTTTTTTCATCACTAACACAAGTGCAAAAGTGGTTTTCTGCACCAACACAAGTGCGAAATGTGGTTTTTCAACACTAACACAAGTGCGAAAAGTGGTTTTTCAACACTATCACAAGTGCAAAAAGTGTTTTTTCCACACTAATACAAGTGCAAGAGTGGTTTCCTGCACCAACACAAGTGCGAAAAGTGGTTTTTCAACACTAACACAATTGCGAAAAGTGGTTTTTCAACACTATCACAAGTGCAAAAAGTGTTTTTTCATCACTAATACAAGTGCAAAACTGGTTTCCTGCACCAACACTAGTGCGAAAAGTGGTTTTTCAACACTAACACAATGCGAAAAGTGGTTTTTCAACACTATCACAAGTGCAAAAAGTGTTTTTTCCACACTAATACAAGTGCAAAAGTGGTTTCCTGCACCAACACAAGTGCGAAAAGTGGTTTTTCAACACTAACACAAGTGCGAAAAGTGGTTTTTCAACACTATCACAAGTGCAAAAAGTGTTTTTTCCATACTAATACAAGTGCAAAAGTGGTTTCCTGCACCAACACAAGTGGGAAAAGTGGATTTTCAACACTAACACAAGTGCGAAAAGTGGTTTTTCAACACTATCACAAGTGCAAAAAGTGATTTTTCCACACTAACTAATACAAGTGCAAAAGTGGTTTCCTGCACCAACACAAGTGCGAAAAGTAGTTTTTCAACACTAACACAAGTGCAAAAAGTGGGTTTTCAACACTATCACAAGTACAAAAAGTGTTTTTTCCACACTAATACAAGTGCAAAAGTGGTTTCCTGCACAAACACAAGTGCGAAAAGTGGTTTTTCAACACTAACACAAGTGCAAAAAGTGGTTTTTCAACACTAACACAAGTGCGAAAAGTGGTTTTGCCACACTAATACAAGTGAAAAAGTGGATTTCCTGCACCAACACAAGTGCGAAAAGTGGTTTTTCAACACTAACACAAGTGCGAAAAGTGGTTTTTCAACACTATCACAAGTGCAAAAAGTGTTTTTTCCACACTAATACAAGTGCAAAAGTGGTTTCCTGCACCAACACAAGTGCGAAAAGTGGTTTTTCAACACTAACACAAGTGCGAAAAGTGGTTTTTCAACACTATCACAAGTGCGAAAAGTGTTTTTTCCACACTAATACAAGTGCAAAAGTGGTTTCCTGCACCAACACAAGTGCGAAAAGTGGTTTTTGAACACTAACACAAGTGCAAAAAGTGTTTTTTCCATACTAATACATGTGCAAATGTGGTTTCCTGCACCAACACAAGTGCGAAAAGTGGTTTTCAACACTAACACAAGTGCGAAAAGTGGTTTTTCAACACTATCACAAGTGCGAAAAGTGTTTTTTCCACACTAATACAAGTGCAAAAGTGGTTTCCTGCACCAAAACAAGTGCGAAAAGGGGTTTTTCAACACTAACACAAGTGCGAAAAGTGGTTTTTCAACACTATCACAAGTGCAAAAAGTGGTTTTTCCACACTAATACAAGTGCAAAAGTGGTTTCCTGCACCAACGCAAGTGCGAAAAGTGGTTTTTCAACACTAACACAAGTACGAAAAGTGGTTTTTCAACACTATCACAAGTGCAAAAAGTGTTTTTTCCACACTAATACAAGTGCAAAAGTGGTTTCCTGCACCAACACCAGTGGGAAAAGTGGATTTTCAACACTAACACATGTGCGAAAAGTGGTTTTTCAACACTATCGCAAGTGCAAAAAGTGTTTTTTCCACACTAATACAAGTGCAAAAGTGGTTTCCTGCACCAACACAAGTGCGAAAAGTGATTTTTCAACACTAACACAAGTGCAAAAAGTGTTTTTTCCACATTAATACAAGTGCAAAAGTGGTTTCCTGCACCAACACAAGTGCGAAAAGTGGTTTTTCAACACTAGCACAAGTGCGAAAAGTGGTTTTTCAACACTAACACAAGTGCGAAAAGTGATTTTCCACACTAATACAAGTGCAAAAGTGGTTTCCTGCACCAACACAAGTGCGAAAAGTGGTTTTTGAACACTAACACAAGTGGGAAAAGTGGTTTTTCAACACTATCACAAGTGCAAAAAGTGTTTTTTCCACACTAATACAAGTGCAAAAGTGGTTTCCTGGACCAACACAAGTGCGAAAAGTGGTTTTTCAACACTAACACAAGTGCGAAAAGTGGTTTTTCAACACTATCACAAGTGCAAAAAGTGTTTTTTCCACACTAATACAAGTGCAAAAGTGGTTTCCTGCACCAACACAAGTGCGAAAAGTGGTTTTTGAACACACGCGAACAAGTGCGAAAAGTCGTTTTTCAACACTAACACAAGTGCGAAAAGTGGTTTTTCCACACTAATACAAGTGCAAAAGTGGTTTCCTGCACCAACACAAGTGCGAAAAGTGGTTTTTGAACACTAACACAAGTGCGAAAAGTGGTTTTTCAACACTATCACAAGTGCAAAAAGTGTTTTTTCCACACTAATACAAGTGCAAAAGTGGTTTCCTGGACCAACACAAGTGGGAAAAGTGGTTTTTCAACACTAACACAAGTGCGAAAAGTGGTTTTTCAACACTATCACAAGGGCAAAAAGTGTTTTTTCCACACTAATACAAGTGCAAAAGTGGTTTCCTGCACCAACACAAGTGCGAAAAGTGGTTTTTCAACACTAACACAAGTGCGAAAAGTGGTTTTTCAACACTATCACAAGTGCAAAAAGTGTTTTTTCAACACTAACACAAGTGCGAAAAGTGGTTTTTCAACACTAACACAAGTGCGAAAAGTGGTTTTTCCACACTAATACAAGTGCAAAAGTGGTTTCCTGCACCAACACAAGTGGGAAAAGTGGATTTTCAACACTAACACAAGTGCGAAAAGTGGTTTTTCAACACTATCACAAGTGCAAAAAGTGTTTTTTCATCACTAACACAAGTGCAAAAGTGGTTTTCTGCACCAACACAAGTGCGAAATGTGGTTTTTCAACACTAACACAAGTGCGAAAAGTGGTTTTTCAACACTATCACAAGTGCAAAAAGTGTTTTTTCCACACTAATACAAGTGCAAAAGTGGTTTCCTGCACCAACACAAGTGCGAAAAGTGGTTTTTCAACACTAACACAATTGCGAAAAGTGGTTTTTCAACACTATCACAAGTGCAAAAAGTGTTTTTTCATCACTAATACAAGTGCAAAACTGGTTTCCTGCACCAACACTAGTGCGAAAAGTGGTTTTTCAACACTAACACAATGCGAAAAGTGGTTTTTCAACACTATCACAAGTGCAAAAAGTGTTTTTTCCACACTAATACAAGTGCAAAAGTGGTTTCCTGCACCAACACAAGTGCGAAAAGTGGTTTTTCAACACTAACACAAGTACGAAAAGTGGTTTTTCAACACTATCACAAGTGCAAAAAGTGTTTTTTCCATACTAATACAAGTGCAAAAGTGGTTTCCTGCACCAACACAAGTGGGAAAAGTGGATTTTCAACACTAACACAAGTGCGAAAAGTGGTTTTTCAACACTATCACAAGTGCAAAAAGTGATTTTTCCACACTAACTAATACAAGTGCAAAAGTGGTTTCCTGCACCAACACAAGTGCGAAAAGTAGTTTTTCAACACTAACACAAGTGCAAAAAGTGGGTTTTCAACACTATCACAAGTACAAAAAGTGTTTTTTCCACACTAATACAAGTGCAAAAGTGGTTTCCTGCACAAACACAAGTGCGAAAAGTGGTTTTTCAACACTAACACAAGTGCGAAAAGTGGTTTTTCAACACTAACACAAGTGCGAAAAGTGGTTTTGCCACACTAATACAAGTGAAAAAGTGGATTTCCTGCACCAACACAAGTGCGAAAAGTGGTTTTTCAACACTAACACAAGTGCGAAAAGTGGTTTTTCAACACTATCACAAGTGCAAAAAGTGTTTTTTCCACACTAATACAAGTGCAAAAGTGGTTTCCTGCACCAACACAAGTGCGAAAAGTGGTTTTTCAACACTAACACAAGTGCGAAAAGTGGTTTTTCAACACTATCACAAGTGCGAAAAGTGTTTTTCCACACTAATACAAGTGCAAAAGTGGTTTCCTGCACCAACACAAGTGCGAAAAGTGGTTTTTGAACACTAACACAAGTGCAAAAAGTGTTTTTTTCCACACTAATACAAGTGCAAATGTGGTTTCCTGCACCAACACAAGTGCGAAAAGTGGTTTTCAACACTAACACAAGTGCGAAAAGTGGTTTTTCAACACTATCACAAGTGCGAAAAGTGTTTTTTCCACACTAATACAAGTGCAAAAGTGGTTTCCTGCACCAAAACAAGTGCGAAAAGGGGTTTTTCAACATTAACACAAGTGCGAAAAGTGGTTTTTCAACACTAGCACAAGTGCAAAAAGTGTTTTTCCACACTAATACAAGTGCAAAAGTGGTTTCCTGCACCAACACAAGTGGGAAAAGTGGATTTTCAACACTAACACAAGTGCGAAAAGTTGGTTTTGAACACTAACACAAGTGCGAAAAGTGGTTTCCTTCACTAACACAAGTGCGAAAAGTGGTTTTTCAACACTAACACAAGTGTGAAAAGTGGTTTTTCAACACTATCACAAGTGCGAAAAGTGGTTTTTCCACACCAATACAAGTGCAAAAGTGGTTTCCTGCACCAACACAAGTGCGAAAAGTGGTTTTTCAACACTAACACAAGTGCGAAAAGTGGTTTTTCAACACTATCACAAGTGCAAAAAGTGTTTTTTCCACACTAATACAAGTGCAAAAGTGGTTTCCTGCACCAACACAAGTGCGAAAAGTGGTTTTTCAACACTAACACAAGTGCGAAAAGAGGTTTTTCAAAACTATCACAAGTGCAAAAAGTGTTTTTTCCACATTAATACAAGTGCAAAAGTGGTTTCCTGCACCAACACAAGTGCGAAAAGTGGTTTTTCAACACTAAAACAAGTGCGAAAAGTGGTTTTTCAACACTAACACAAGTGCGAAAAGTGGTTTTTCCACACTAATACAAGTGCAAAAGTGGTTTCCTGCACCAACACAAGTGCGAAAAGTGGTTTTTGAACACTAACACAAGTGCGAAAAGTGGTTTTTCCACACTATCACAAGTGCAAAAAGTGTTTTTTCCACACTAATACAAGTGCAAAAGTGGTTTCCTGGAGCAACACAAGTGCGAAAAGTGGTTTTTCAACACTAACACAAGTGCGAAAAGTGGTTTTTCAACACTATCACAAGTGCAAAAAGTGTTTTTTCCACACTAATACAAGTGCAAAAGTGGTTTCCTGCACCAACACAAGTGCGAAAAGTGGTTTTTGAACACTAACACAAGTGCGAAAAGTGGTTTTTCAACACTAACACAAGTGCGAAAAGTGGTTTTTCCACACTAATACAAGTGCAAAAGTGGTTTCCTGCACCAACACAAGTGCGAAAAGTGGTTTTTGAACACTAACACAAGTGCGAAAAGTGGTTTTTCAACACTATCACAAGTGCAAAAAGTGTTTTTTCCACACTAATACAAGTGCAAAAGTGGTTTCCTGGACCAACACAAGTGGGAAAAGTGGTTTTTCAACACTAACACAAGTGCGAAAAGTGGTTTTTCAACACTATCACAAGTGCAAAAAGTGGTTTTTCCACACTAATACAAGTGCAAAAGTGGTTTCCTGCACCAACACAAGTGCGAAAAGTGGTTTTTCAACACTAACACAAGTGCAAAAAGTGGTTTTTCAACACTATCACAAGTGCAAAAAGTGGTTTTTCCACACTAATACAAGTGCAAAAGTGGTTTCCTGCACCAACACAAGTGCGAAAAGTGGTTTTTCAACACTAACACAAGTGCGAAAAGTGGTTTTTCAACACTAACACAAGTGCGAAAAGTGGTTTTTCAACACTATCACAAGTGCAAAAAGTGTTTTTTCCACACTAATACAAGTGCAAAAGTGGTTTCCTGCACCAACACAAGTGGGAAAAGTGGATTTTCAACACTAACACACGTGCGAAAAGTGGTTTTTCAACACTATCGCAAGTGCAAAAAGTGTTTTTTCCACACTAATACAAGTGCAAAAGTGGTTTCCTGCACCAACACAAGTGCGAAAAGTGGTTTTTCAACACTAACACAAGTGCGAAAAGTGGTTTTTCAAAACTATCACAAGTGCAAAAAGTGTTTTTTCCACATTAATACAAGTGCAAAAGTGGTTTCCTGCACCAACACAAGTGCGAAAAGTGGTTTTTCAACACTAGCACAAGTGCGAAAACATGGTTTTTCAACACTAACACAAGTGCGAAAAGTGGTTTTTCCACACTAATACAAGTGCAAAAGTGGTTTCCTGCACCAACACAAGTGCGAAAAGTGGTTTTTGAACACTAACACAAGTGGGAAAAGTGGTTTTTCAACACTATCACAAGTGCAAAAAGTGTTTTTTCCACACTAATACAAGTGCAAAAGTGGTTTCCTGGACCAACACTAGTGCGAAAAGTGGTTTTTCAACACTAACACAAGTGCGAAAAGTGGTTTTTCAACACTATCACAAGTGCAAAAAGTGTTTTTTCCACACTAATACAAGTGCAAAAGTGGTTTCCTGCACCAACACAAGTGCGAAAAGTGGTTTTTGAACACTATCACAAGTGCAAAAAGTGTTTTTTCCACACTCATACAAGTGCATAAGTGGTTTCCTGCACCAACACAAGTGCGAAAAGTGGTTTTTCAACACTAACTCAAGTGCGAAAAGTGGTTTTTCAACACTAACACAAGTGCGAAAGTGGTTTTTCCACACTAATACAAGTGCAAAAGTGGTTTCCTGCAGCAACACAAGTGCGAAAAGTGGTTTTTCAACACTAACACAAGTGCGAAAAGTGGTTTTTCAACACTATCACAAGTGCAAAAAGTGTTTTTTCATCACTAATACAAGTGCAAAACTGGTTTCCTGCACCAAAACTAGTGCGAAAAGTGGTTTTTCAACACTAACACAATGCGAAAAGTGGTTTTTCAACACTATCACAAGTGCAAAAAGTGTTTTTTCCACACTAATACAAGTGCAAAAGTGGTTTCCTGCACCAACACAAGTGCGAAAAGTGGTTTTTCAACACTAACACAAGTGCGAAAAGTGGTTTTTCAACACTATCACAAGTGCAAAAAGTGTTTTTTCCATACTAATACAAGTGCAAAAGTGGTTTCCTGCACCAACACAAGTGGGAAAAGTGGATTTTCAACACTAACACAAGTGCGAAAAGTGGTTTTTCAACACTATCACAAGTGCAAAAAGTGATTTTTCCACACTAACTAATACAAGTGCAAAAGTGGTTTCCTGCACCAACACAAGTGCGAAAAGTAGTTTTTCAACACTAACACAAGTGCAAAAAGTGGGTTTTCAACACTATCACAAGTACAAAAAGTGTTTTTTCCACACTAATACAAGTGCAAAAGTGGTTTCCTGCACAAACACAAGTGCGAAAAGTGGTTTTTCAACACTAACACAAGTGCGAAAAGTGGTTTTTCAACACTAACACAAGTGCGAAAAGTGGTTTTGCCACACTAATACAAGTGAAAAAGTGGATTTCCTGCACCAACACAAGTGCGAAAAGTGGTTTTTCAACACTAACACAAGTGCGAAAAGTGGTTTTTCAACACTATCACAAGTGCAAAAAGTGTTTTTTCCACACTAATACAAGTGCAAAAGTGGTTTCCTGCACCAACACAAGTGCGAAAAGTGGTTTTTCAACACTAACACAAGTGCGAAAAGTGGTTTTTCAACACTATCACAAGTGCGAAAAGTGTTTTTTCCACACTAATACAAGTGCAAAAGTAGTTTCCTGCACCAACACAAGTGCGAAAAGTGGTTTTTGAACACTAACACAAGTGCAAAAAGTGTTTTTTCCACACTAATACAAGTGCAAATGTGGTTTCCTGCACCAACACAAGTGCGAAAAGTGGTTTTCAACACTAACACAAGTGCGAAAAGTGGTTTTTCAACACTATCACAAGTGCGAAAAGTGTTTTTTCCACACTAATACAAGTGCAAAAGTGGTTTCCTGCACCAAAACAAGTGCGAAAAGGGGTTTTTCAACACTAACACAAGTGCGAAAAGTGGTTTTTCAACACTATCACAAGTGCAAAAAGTGGTTTTTCCACACTAATACAAGTGCAAAAGTGGTTTCCTGCACCAACGCAAGTGCGAAAAGTGGTTTTTCAACACTAACACAAGTGCGAAAAGTGGTTTTTCAACACTATCACAAGTGCAAAAAGTGTTTTTTCCACACTAATACAAGTGCAAAAGTGGTTTCCTGCACCAACACAAGTGGGAAAAGTGGATTTTCAACACTAACACAAGTGCGAAAAGTGGTTTTTCAACACTATCGCAAGTGCAAAAAGTGTTTTTTCCACACTAATACAAGTGCAAAAGTGGTTTCCTGCACCAACACAAGTGCGAAAAGTGATTTTTCAACACTAACACAAGTGCGAAAAGTGGTTTTTCAAAACTATCACAAGTGCAAAAAGTGTTTTTTCCACATTAATACAAGTGCAAAAGTGGTTTCCTGCACCAACACAAGTGCGAAAAGTGGTTTTTCAACACTAGCACAAGTGCGAAAAGTGGTTTTTCAACACTAACACAAGTGCGAAAAGTGGTTTTCCACACTAATACAAGTGCAAAAGTGGTTTCCTGCACCAACACAAGTGCGAAAAGTGGTTTTTGAACACTAACACAAGTGGGAAAAGTGGTTTTTCAACACTATCACAAGTGCAAAAAGTGTTTTTTCCACACTAATACAAGTGCAAAAGTGGTTTCCTGGACCAACACAAGTGCGAAAAGTGGTTTTTCAACACTAACACAAGTGCGAAAAGTGGTTTTTCAACACTATCACAAGTGCAAAAAGTGTTTTTTCCACACTAATACAAGTGCAAAAGTGGTTTCCTGCACCAACACAAGTGTGAAAAGTGGTTTTTGAACACTATCACAAGTGCAAAAAGTGTTTTTTCAACACTAACACAAGTGCGAAAAGTGGTTTTTCAACACTAACACAAGTGCGAAAAGTGGTTTTTCCACACTAATACAAGTGCAAAAGTGGTTTCCTGCACCAACACAAGTGGGAAAAGTGGATTTTCAACACTAACACAAGTGCGAAAAGTGGTTTTTCAACACTATCACAAGTGCAAAAAGTGTTTTTTCATCACTAACACAAGTGCAAAAGTGGTTTTCTGCACCAACACAAGTGCGAAATGTGGTTTTTCAACACTAACACAAGTGCGAAAAGTGGTTTTTCAACACTATCACAAGTGCAAAAAGTGTTTTTTCCACACTAATACAAGTGCAAAAGTGGTTTCCTGCACCAACACAAGTGCGAAAAGTGGTTTTTCAACACTAACACAATTGCGAAAAGTGGTTTTTCAACACTATCACAAGTGCAAAAAGTGTTTTTGCATCACTAATACAAGTGCAAAACTGGTTTCCTGCACCAACACTAGTGCGAAAAGTGGTTTTTCAACACTAACACAATGCGAAAAGTGGTTTTTCAACACTATCACAAGTGCAAAAAGTGTTTTTTCCACACTAATACAAGTGCAAAAGTGGTTTCCTGCACCAACACAAGTGCGAAAAGTGGTTTTTCAACACTAACACAAGTGCGAAAAGTGGTTTTTCAACACTATCACAAGTGCAAAAAGTGTTTTTTCCATACTAATACAAGTGCAAAAGTGGTTTCCTGCACCAACACAAGTGGGAAAAGTGGATTTTCAACACTAACACAAGTGCGAAAAGTGGTTTTTCAACACTATCACAAGTGCAAAAAGTGATTTTTCCACACTAACTAATACAAGTGCAAAAGTGGTTTCCTGCACCAACACAAGTGCGAAAAGTAGTTTTTCAACACTAACACAAGTGCAAAAAGTGGGTTTTCAACACTATCACAAGTACAAAAAGTGTTTTTTCCACACTAATACAAGTGCAAAAGTGGTTTCCTGCACAAACACAAGTGCGAAAAGTGGTTTTTCAACACTAACACAAGTGCGAAAAGTGGTTTTTCAACACTAACACAAGTGCGAAAAGTGGTTTTGCCACACTAATACAAGTGAAAAAGTGGATTTCCTGCACCAACACAAGTGCGAAAAGTGGTTTTTCAACACTAACACAAGTGCGAAAAGTGGTTTTTCAACACTATCACAAGTGCAAAAAGTGTTTTTTCCACACTAATACAAGTGCAAAAGTGGTTTCCTGCACCAACACAAGTGCGAAAAGTGGTTTTTCAACACTAACACAAGTGCGAAAAGTGGTTTTTCAACACTATCACAAGTGCGAAAAGTGTTTTTTCCACACTAATACAAGTGCAAAAGTGGTTTCCTGCACCAACACAAGTGCGAAAAGTGGTTTTTGAACACTAACACAAGTGCAAAAAGTGTTTTTTCCACACTAATACAAGTGCAAATGTGGTTTCCTGCACCAACACAAGTGCGAAAAGTGGTTTTCAACACTAACACAAGTGCGAAAAGTGGTTTTTCAACACTATCACAAGTGCGAAAAGTGTTTTTTCCACACTAATACAAGTGCAAAAGTGGTTTCCTGCACCAAAACAAGTGCGAAAAGGGGTTTTTCAACATTAACACAAGTGCGAAAAGTGGTTTTTCAACACTAGCACAAGTGCAAAAAGTGTTTTTCCACACTAATACAAGTGCAAAAGTGGTTTCCTGCACCAACACAAGTGGGAAAAGTGGATTTTCAACACTAACACAAGTGCGAAAAGTTGGTTTTGAACACTAACACAAGTGCGAAAAGTGGTTTCCTTCACTATCACAAGTGCGAAAAGTGGTTTTTCAACACTAACACAAGTGTGAAAAGTGGTTTTTCAACACTATCACAAGTGCGAAAAGTGGTTTTTCCACACCAATACAAGTGCAAAAGTGGTTTCCTGCACCAACACAAGTGCGAAAAGTGGTTTTTCAACACTAACACAAGTGCGAAAAGTGGTTTTTCAACACTATCACAAGTGCAAAAAGTGTTTTTTCCACACTAATACAAGTGCAAAAGTGGTTTCCTGCACCAACACAAGTGCGAAAAGTGGTTTTTCAACACTAACACAAGTGCGAAAAGAGGTTTTTCAAAACTATCACAAGTGCAAAAAGTGTTTTTTCCACATTAATACAAGTGCAAAAGTGGTTTCCTGCACCAACACAAGTGCGAAAAGTGGTTTTTCAACACTAAAACAAGTGCGAAAAGTGGTTTTTCAACACTAACACAAGTGCGAAAAGTGGTTTTTCCACACTAATACAAGTGCAAAAGTGGTTTCCTGCACCAACACAAGTGCGAAAAGTGGTTTTTGAACACTAACACAAGTGCGAAAAGTGGTTTTTCAACACTATCACAAGTGCAAAAAGTGTTTTTTCCACACTAATACAAGTGCAAAAGTGGTTTCCTGGAGCAACACAAGTGCGAAAAGTGATTTTTCAACACTAACACAAGTGCGAAAAGTGGTTTTTCAACACTATCACAAGTGCAAAAAGTGTTTTTTCCACACTAATACAAGTGCAAAAGTGGTTTCCTGCACCAACACAAGTGCGAAAAGTGGTTTTTGAACACTAACACAAGTGCGAAAAGTGGTTTTTCAACACTAACACAAGTGCGAAAAGTGGTTTTTCCACACTAATACAAGTGCAAAAGTGGTTTCCTGCACCAACACAAGTGCGAAAAGTGGTTTTTGAACACTAACACAAGTGCGAAAAGTGGTTTTTCAACACTATCACAAGTGCAAAAAGTGTTTTTTCCACACTAATACAAGTGCAAAAGTGGTTTCCTGGACCAACACAAGTGGGAAAAGTGGATTTTCAACACTAACACAAGTGCGAAAAGTGGTTTTTCAACACTATCACAAGTGCAAAAAGTGGTTTTTCCACACTAATACAAGTGCAAAAGTGGTTTCCTGCACCAACACAAGTGCAAAAAGTGGTTTTTCAACACTATCACAAGTGCAAAAAGTGGTTACAAGTGCAAAAGTGGTTTCCTGCACCAACACAAGTGCGAAAAGTGGTTTTTCAACACTAACACAAGTGCGAAAAGTGGTTTTTCAACACTAACACAAGTGCGAAAAGTGGTTTTTCAACACTATCACAAGTGCAAAAAGTGTTTTTTCCACACTAATACAAGTGCAAAAGTGGTTTCCTGCACCAACACAAGTGGGAAAAGTGGATTTTCAACACTAACACACGTGCGAAAAGTGGTTTTTCAACACTATCGCAAGTGCAAAAAGTGTTTTTTCCACACTAATACAAGTGCAAAAGTGGTTTCCTGCACCAACACAAGTGCGAAAAGTGGTTTTTCAACACTAACACAAGTGCGAAAAGTGGTTTTTCAAAACTATCACAAGTGCAAAAAGTGTTTTTTCCACATTAATACAAGTGCAAAAGTGGTTTCCTGCACCAACACAAGTGCGAAAAGTGGTTTTTCAACACTAGCACAAGTGCGAAAAGTGGTTTTTCAACACTAACACAAGTGCGAAAAGTGGTTTTTCCACACTAATACAAGTGCAAAAGTGGTTTCCTGCACCAACACAAGTGCGAAAAGTGGTTTTTGAACACTAACACAAGTGGGAAAAGTGGTTTTTCAACACTATCACAAGTGCAAAAAGTGTTTTTTCCACACTAATACAAGTGCAAAAGTGGTTTCCTGGACCAACACTAGTGCGAAAAGTGGTTTTTCAACACTAACACAAGTGCGAAAAGTGGTTTTTCAACACTATCACAAGTGCAAAAAGTGTTTTTTCCACACTAATACAAGTGCAAAAGTGGTTTCCTGCACCAACACAAGTGCGAAAAGTGGTTTTTGAACACTATCACAAGTGCAAAAAGTGTTTTTTCCACACTCATACAAGTGCATAAGTGGTTTCCTGCACCAACACAAGTGCGAAAAGTGGTTTTTCAACACTAACTCAAGTGCGAAAAGTGGTTTTTCAACACTAACACAAGTGCGAAAGTGGTTTTTCCACACTAATACAAGTGCAAAAGTGGTTTCCTGCACCAACACAAGTGGGAAAAGTGGATTTTCAACACTAACACAAGTGCAAAAAGTGGTTTTTCAACACTAACACAAGTGCGAAAAGTGGTTTTTCAACACTATGACAAGTGCAAAAAGTGTTTTTTCCACACTCATACAAGTGCAAAAGTGGTTTCCTGCACCAACACAAGTGCGAAAAGTGGTTTTTCAACACTAACTCAAGTGCGAAAAGTGGTTTTTCAACACTAACACAAGTGCGAAAGTGGTTTTTCCACACTAATACAAGTGCAAAAGTGGTTTCCTGCACCAACACAAGTGCGAAAAGTGGTTTTTGAACACTAACACAAGTGCGAAAAGTGGTTTTTCAACACTATCACAAGTGCAAAAAGTGTTTTTTCCACACTAATACAAGTGCAAAAGTGGTTTCCTGGACCAACACAAGTGGGAAAAGTGGTTTTTCAACACTAACACAAGTGCGAAAAGTGGTTTTTCAACACTATCACAAGTGCAAAAAGTGTTTTTTCCACACTAATACAAGTGCAAAAGTGGTTTCCTGCACCAACGCAAGTGCGAAAAGTGGTTTTTCAACACTAACACAAGTGCGAAAAGTGGTTTTTCAACACTATCACAAGTGCAAAAAGTGTTTTTTCCACACTAATACAAGTGCAAAAGTGGTTTCCTGCACCAACACAAGTGGGAAAAGTGGATTTTCAACACTAACACAAGTGCGAAAAGTGGTTTTTCAACACTATCGCAAGTGCAAAAAGTGTTTTTTCCACACTAATACAAGTGCAAATGTGGTTTCCTGCACCAACACAAGTGCGAAAAGTGATTTTTCAACACTAACACAAGTGCGAAAAGTGGTTTTTCAAAACTATCACAAGTGCAAAAAGTGTTTTTTTCCACATTAATACAAGTGCAAAAGTGGTTTCCTGCACCAACACAAGTGCGAAAAGTGGTTTTTCAACACTAGCACAAGTGCGAAAAGTGGTTTTTCAACACTAACACAAGTGCGAAAAGTGGTTTTCCACACTAATACAAGTGCAAAAGTGGTTTCCTGCACCAACACAAGTGCGAAAAGTGGTTTTTGAACACTAACACAAGTGGGAAAAGTGGTTTTTCAACACTATCACAAGTGCAAAAAGTGTTTTTTCCACACTAATACAAGTGCAAAAGTGGTTTCCTGGACCAACACAAGTGCGAAAAGTGGTTTTTCAACACTAACACAAGTGCGAAAAGTGGTTTTTCAACACTATCACAAGTGCAAAAAGTGTTTTTTCCACACTAATACAAGTGCAAAAGTGGTTTCCTGCACCAACACAAGTGCGAAAAGTGGTTTTTGAACACACGCGAACAAGTGCGAAAAGTCGTTTTTCAACACTAACACAAGTGCGAAAAGTGGTTTTTCAACACTAACACAAGTGCAAAAGTGGTTTTTCAACACTATCACAAGTGCAAAAAGTGTTTTTTCCACACTAATACAAGTGCAAAAGTGGTTTCCTGCACCAACACAAGTGCGAAAAGTGGTTTTTCAACACTAACACAAGTGCGAAAAGTGGTTTTTCAACACTATCACAAGTGCGAAAAGTGTTTTTTCCACACTAATACAAGTGCAAAAGTGGTTTCCTGCACCAACACAAGTGCGAAAAGTGGTTTTTGAACACTAACACAAGTGCAAAAAGTGTTTTTTCCACACTAATACAAGTGCAAATGTGGTTTCCTGCACCAACACAAGTGCGAAAAGTGGTTTTCAACACTAACACAAGTGCGAAAAGTGGTTTTTCAACACTATCACAAGTGCGAAAAGTGTTTTTTCCACACTAATACAAGTGCAAAAGTGGTTTCCTGCACCAAAACAAGTGCGAAAAGGGGTTTTTCAACATTAACACAAGTGCGAAAAGTGGTTTTTCAACACTAGCACGAGTGCAAAAAGTGTTTTTCCACACTAATACAAGTGCAAAAGTGGTTTCCTGCACCAACACAAGTGGGAAAAGTGGATTTTCAACACTAACACAAGTGCGAAAAGTTGGTTTTGAACACTAACACAAGTGCGAAAAGTGGTTTCCTTCACTAACACAAGTGCGAAAAGTGGTTTTTCAACACTATCACAAGTGCAAAAAGTGGTTACAAGTGCAAAAGTGGTTTCCTGCACCAACACAAGTGCGAAAAGTGGTTTTTCAACACTAACACAAGTGCGAAAAGTGGTTTTTCAACACTAACACAAGTGCGAAAAGTGGTTTTTCAACACTATCACAAGTGCAAAAAGTGTTTTTTTCACACTAATACAAGTGCAAAAGTGGTTTCCTGCACCAACACAAGTGGGAAAAGTGGATTTTCAACACTAACACACGTGCGAAAAGTGGTTTTTCAACACTATCGCAAGTGGCAAAAAGTGTTTTTTCCACACTAATACAAGTGCAAAAGTGGTTTCCTGCACCAACACAAGTGCGAAAAGTGGTTTTTCAACACTAACACAAGTGCGAAAAGTGGTTTTTCAAAACTATCACAAGTGCAAAAAGTGTTTTTTCCACATTAATACAAGTGCAAAAGTGGTTTCCTGCACCAACACAAGTGCGAAAAGTGGTTTTTCAACACTAGCACAAGTGCGAAAAGTGGTTTTTCAACACTAACACAAGTGCGAAAAGTGGTTTTTCCACACTAATACAAGTGCAAAAGTGGTTTCCTGCACCAACACAAGTGCGAAAAGTGGTTTTTGAACACTAACACAAGTGGGAAAAGTGGTTTTTCAACACTATCACAAGTGCAAAAAGTGTTTTTTCCACACTAATACAAGTGCAAAAGTGGTTTCCTGGACCAACACTAGTGCGAAAAGTGGTTTTTCAACACTAACACAAGTGCGAAAAGTGGTTTTTCAACACTATCACAAGTGCAAAAAGTGTTTTTTCCACACTAATACAAGTGCAAAAGTGGTTTCCTGCACCAACACAAGTGCGAAAAGTGGTTTTTGAACACTATCACAAGTGCAAAAAGTGTTTTTTCCACACTCATACAAGTGCATAAGTGGTTTCCTGCACCAACACAAGTGCGAAAAGTGGTTTTTCAACACTAACTCAAGTGCGAAAAGTGGTTTTTCAACACTAACACAAGTGCGAAAGTGGTTTTTCCACACTAATACAAGTGCAAAAGTGGTTTCCTGCACCAACACAAGTGTGAAAAGTGGTTTTTCAACACTAACACAAGTGCGAAAGTGGTTTTTCCACACTCATACAAGTGCATAAGTGGTTTCCTGCACCAACACAAGTGCGAAAAGTGGTTTTTCAACACTAACTCAAGTGCGAAAAGTGGTTTTTCAACACTAACACAAGTGCGAAAGTGGTTTTTCCACACTAATACAAGTGCAAAAGTGGTTTCCTGCACCAACACAAGTGCGAAAAGTGGTTTTTGAACACTAACACAAGTGCGAAAAGTGGTTTTTCAACACTATCACAAGTGCAAAAAGTGTTTTTTCCACACTAATACAAGTGCAAAAGTGGTTTCCTGGACCAACACAAGTGGGAAAAGTGGTTTTTCAACACTAACACAAGTGCGAAAAGTGGTTTTTCAACACTATCACAAGTGCAAAAAGTGTTTTTTCCACACTAATACAAGTGCAAAAGTGGTTTCCTGCACCAACGCAAGTGCGAAAAGTGGTTTTTCAACACTAACACAAGTGCGAAAAGTGGTTTTTCAACACTATCACAAGTGCAAAAAGTGTTTTTTCCACACTAATACAAGTGCAAAAGTGGTTTCCTGCACCAACACAAGTGGGAAAAGTGGATTTTCAACACTAACACAAGTGCGAAAAGTGGTTTTTCAACACTATCGCAAGTGCAAAAAGTGTTTTTTCCACACTAATACAAGTGCAAATGTGGTTTCCTGCACCAACACAAGTGCGAAAAGTGATTTTTCAACACTAACACAAGTGCGAAAAGTGGTTTTTCAAAACTATCACAAGTGCAAAAAGTGTTTTTTCCACATTAATACAAGTGCAAAAGTGGTTTCCTGCACCAACACAAGTGCGAAAAGTGGTTTTTCAACACTAACACAAGTGCAAAAAGTGTTTTTTCCACACTAATACAAGTGCAAAAGTGGTTTCCTGGACCAACACAAGTGCGAAAAGTGGTTTTTCAACACTAACACAAGTGCGAAAAGTGGTTTTTCAACACTATCACAAGTGCAAAAAGTGTTTTTTCCACACTAATACAAGTGCAAAAGTGGTTTCCTGCACCAACACAAGTGTGAAAAGTGGTTTTTGAACACTATCACAAGTGCAAAAAGTGTTTTTTCAACACTAACACAAGTGCGAAAAGTGGTTTTTCAACACTAACACAAGTGCGAAAAGTGGTTTTTCCACACTAATACAAGTGCAAAAGTGGTTTCCTGCACCAACACAAGTGGGAAAAGTGGATTTTCAACACTAACACAAGTGCGAAAAGTGGTTTTTCAACACTATCACAAGTGCAAAAAGTGTTTTTTCATCACTAACACAAGTGCAAAAGTGGTTTTCTGCACCAACACAAGTGCGAAATGTGGTTTTTCAACACTAACACAAGTGCGAAAAGTGGTTTTTCAACACTATCACAAGTGCAAAAAGTGTTTTTTCCACACTAATACAAGTGCAAAAGTGGTTTCCTGCACCAACACAAGTGCGAAAAGTGGTTTTTCAACACTAACACAATTGCGAAAAGTGGTTTTTCAACACTATCACAAGTGCAAAAAGTGTTTTTTCATCACTAATACAAGTGCAAAACTGGTTTCCTGCACCAACACTAGTGCGAAAAGTGGTTTTTCAACACTAACACAATGCGAAAAGTGGTTTTTCAACACTATCACAAGTGCAAAAAGTGTTTTTTCCACACTAATACAAGTGCAAAAGTGGTTTCCTGCACCAACACAAGTGCGAAAAGTGGTTTTTCAACACTAACACAAGTGCGAAAAGTGGTTTTTCAACACTATCACAAGTGCAAAAAGTGTTTTTTCCATACTAATACAAGTGCAAAAGTGGTTTCCTGCACCAACACAAGTGGGAAAAGTGGATTTTCAACACTAACACAAGTGCGAAAAGTGGTTTTTCAACACTATCACAAGTGCAAAAAGTGATTTTTCCACACTAACTAATACAAGTGCAAAAGTGGTTTCCTGCACCAACACAAGTGCGAAAAGTAGTTTTTTCAACACTAACACAAGTGCAAAAAGTGGGTTTTCAACACTATCACAAGTACAAAAAGTGTTTTTTTCCACACTAATACAAGTGCAAAAGTGGTTTCCTGCACAAACACAAGTGCGAAAAGTGGTTTTTCAACACTAACACAAGTGCGAAAAGTGGTTTTTCAACACTAACACAAGTGCGAAAAGTGGTTTTGCCACACTAATACAAGTGAAAAAGTGGATTTCCTGCACCAACACAAGTGCGAAAAGTGGTTTTTCAACACTAACACAAGTGCGAAAAGTGGTTTTTCAACACTATCACAAGTGCAAAAAGTGTTTTTTCCACACTAATACAAGTGCAAAAGTGGTTTCCTGCACCAACACAAGTGCGAAAAGTGGTTTTTCAACACTAACACAAGTGCGAAAAGTGGTTTTTCAACACTATCACAAGTGCGAAAAGTGTTTTTTCCACACTAATACAAGTGCAAAAGTGGTTTCCTGCACCAACACAAGTGCGAAAAGTGGTTTTTGAACACTAACACAAGTGCAAAAAGTGTTTTTTCCACACTAATACAAGTGCAAATGTGGTTTCCTGCACCAACACAAGTGCGAAAAGTGGTTTTCAACACTAACACAAGTGCGAAAAGTGGTTTTTCAACACTATCACAAGTGCGAAAAGTGTTTTTTCCACACTAATACAAGTGCAAAAGTGGTTTCCTGCACCAAAACAAGTGCGAAAAGGGGTTTTTCAACATTAACACAAGTGCGAAAAGTGGTTTTTCAACACTAGCACAAGTGCAAAAAGTGTTTTTCCACACTAATACAAGTGCAAAAGTGGTTTCCTGCACCAACACAAGTGGGAAAAGTGGATTTTCAACACTAACACAAGTGCGAAAAGTTGGTTTTGAACACTAACACAAGTGCGAAAAGTGGTTTCCTTCACTATCACAAGTGCGAAAAGTGGTTTTTCAACACTAACACAAGTGTGAAAAGTGGTTTTTCAACACTATCACAAGTGCGAAAAGTGGTTTTTCCACACCAATACAAGTGCAAAAGTGGTTTCCTGCACCAACACAAGTGCGAAAAGTGGTTTTTCAACACTAACACAAGTGCGAAAAGTGGTTTTTCAACACTATCACAAGTGCAAAAAGTGTTTTTTCCACACTAATACAAGTGCAAAAGTGGTTTCCTGCACCAACACAAGTGCGAAAAGTGGTTTTTCAACACTAACACAAGTGCGAAAAGAGGTTTTTCAAAACTATCACAAGTGCAAAAAGTGTTTTTTCCACATTAATACAAGTGCAAAAGTGGTTTCCTGCACCAACACAAGTGCGAAAAGTGGTTTTTCAACACTAAAACAAGTGCGAAAAGTGGTTTTTCAACACTAACACAAGTGCGAAAAGTGGTTTTTCCACACTAATACAAGTGCAAAAGTGGTTTCCTGCACCAACACAAGTGCGAAAAGTGGTTTTTGAACACTAACACAAGTGCGAAAAGTGGTTTTTCAACACTATCACAAGTGCAAAAAGTGTTTTTTCCACACTAATACAAGTGCAAAAGTGGTTTCCTGGAGCAACACAAGTGCGAAAAGTGATTTTTCAACACTAACACAAGTGCGAAAAGTGGTTTTTCAACACTATCACAAGTGCAAAAAGTGTTTTTTCCACACTAATACAAGTGCAAAAGTGGTTTCCTGCACCAACACAAGTGCGAAAAGTGGTTTTTGAACACTAACACAAGTGCGAAAAGTGGTTTTTCAACACTAACACAAGTGCGAAAAGTGGTTTTTCCACACTAATACAAGTGCAAAAGTGGTTTCCTGCACCAACACAAGTGCGAAAAGTGGTTTTTGAACACTAACACAAGTGCGAAAAGTGGTTTTTCAACACTATCACAAGTGCAAAAAGTGTTTTTTTCCACACTAATACAAGTGCAAAAGTGGTTTCCTGGACCAACACAAGTGGGAAAAGTGGATTTTCAACACTAACACAAGTGCGAAAAGTGGTTTTTCAACACTATCACAAGTGCAAAAAGTGGTTTTTCCACACTAATACAAGTGCAAAAGTGGTTTCCTGCACCAACACAAGTGCAAAAAGTGGTTTTTCAACACTATCACAAGTGCAAAAAGTGGTTACAAGTGCAAAAGTGGTTTCCTGCACCAACACAAGTGCGAAAAGTGGTTTTTCAACACTAACACAAGTGCGAAAAGTGGTTTTTCAACACTAACACAAGTGCGAAAAGTGGTTTTTCAACACTATCACAAGTGCAAAAAGTGTTTTTTCCACACTAATACAAGTGCAAAAGTGGTTTCCTGCACCAACACAAGTGGGAAAAGTGGATTTTCAACACTAACACACGTGCGAAAAGTGGTTTTTCAACACTATCGCAAGTGCAAAAAGTGTTTTTTCCACACTAATACAAGTGCAAAAGTGGTTTCCTGCACCAACACAAGTGCGAAAAGTGGTTTTTCAACACTAACAACAAGTGCGAAAAGTGGTTTTTCAAAACTATCACAAGTGCAAAAAGTGTTTTTTCCACATTAATACAAGTGCAAAAGTGGTTTCCTGCACCAACACAAGTGCGAAAAGTGGTTTTTCAACACTAGCACAAGTGCGAAAAGTGGTTTTTCAACACTAACACAAGTGCGAAAAGTGGTTTTTCCACACTAATACAAGTGCAAAAGTGGTTTCCTGCACCAACACAAGTGCGAAAAGTGGTTTTTGAACACTAACACAAGTGGGAAAAGTGGTTTTTCAACACTATCACAAGTGCAAAAAGTGTTTTTTCCACACTAATACAAGTGCAAAAGTGGTTTCCTGGACCAACACTAGTGCGAAAAGTGGTTTTTCAACACTAACACAAGTGCGAAAAGTGGTTTTTCAACACTATCACAAGTGCAAAAAGTGTTTTTTCCACACTAATACAAGTGCAAAAGTGTTTCCTGCACCAACACAAGTGCGAAAAGTGGTTTTTGAACACTATCACAAGTGCAAAAAGTGTTTTTTCCACACTCATACAAGTGCATAAGTGGTTTCCTGCACCAACACAAGTGCGAAAAGTGGTTTTTCAACACTAACTCAAGTGCGAAAAGTGGTTTTTCAACACTAACACAAGTGCGAAAGTGGTTTTTCCACACTAATACAAGTGCAAAAGTGGTTTCCTGCACCAACACAAGTGGGAAAAGTGGATTTTCAACACTAACACAAGTGCAAAAAGTGGTTTTTCAACACTAACACAAGTGCGAAAAGTGGTTTTTCAACACTATGACAAGTGCAAAAAGTGTTTTTTCCACACTCATACAAGTGCAAAAGTGGTTTCCTGCACCAACACAAGTGCGAAAAGTGGTTTTTCAACACTAACTCAAGTGCGAAAAGTGGTTTTTCAACACTAACACAAGTGCGAAAGTGGTTTTTCCACACTAATACAAGTGCAAAAGTGGTTTCCTGCACCAACACAAGTGCGAAAAGTGGTTTTTGAACACTAACACAAGTGCGAAAAGTGGTTTTTCAACACTATCACAAGTGCAAAAAGTGTTTTTTCCACACTAATACAAGTGCAAAAGTGGTTTCCTGGACCAACACAAGTGGGAAAAGTGGTTTTTCAACACTAACACAAGTGCGAAAAGTGGTTTTTCAACACTATCACAAGTGCAAAAAGTGTTTTTTCCACACTAATACAAGTGCAAAAGTGGTTTCCTGCACCAACGCAAGTGCGAAAAGTGGTTTTTCAACACTAACACAAGTGCGAAAAGTGGTTTTTCAACACTATCACAAGTGCAAAAAGTGTTTTTTCCACACTAATACAAGTGCAAAAGTGGTTTCCTGCACCAACACAAGTGGGAAAAGTGGATTTTCAACACTAACACAAGTGCGAAAAGTGGTTTTTCAACACTATCGCAAGTGCAAAAAGTGTTTTTTCCACACTAATACAAGTGCAAATGTGGTTTCCTGCACAACACAAGTGCGAAAAGTGATTTTTCAACACTAACACAAGTGC